>NW_006921725.1:5136685-5200365 GCF_000298275.1 Orycteropus afer afer | reverse complement strand
GGAATGTTCTACAGGTACCTTTGGTTCTTCATGTTTCCCTAGATAGCTCTTTTTTTTCTTTTATTTTTTTGGTATTTATCCCAGTGGTAGCACCATCATTCACCCAGTTGCTCAAGGTGGAAACCTGTGATCATCTCTAATTTTACAGGCTCTCACCTCTTCATTCCCAATCAGTCAACAAGATTGGATAACTTTGCTTTCTAAATAGACTTATTTATTTATTTTTTTAAATTGTGATTTGGGTGAAAGTTTACAGACCAAATTAACTTTTCATTCAACAATTCATACACATTTTGTTTTGTGACATTCATTGCAATCCCCACAATGTAATAACACTCTTCCCATTTCTTCCTGGTGTTTACCATTTCCCTTTGTCCCTCTTTCCTATCCCTCCTAACTTCTTATGTTCCTGGGCAAATGCTGCCCTTTTGATTTTGTATGATTGTTCTAATGAGTGCATACTTCCCTGGTATCATTTTTCACCTCATAAGACTGTTGTTTGGCTGAAAGTTGAGCCACAGGGGTTGAATTCAGTTCCTGGCTTGATAGGTGCCCCCATAACCTTGGAGGTTCCACCAGTCCTTATCAGACCAGTAAGCCTGGTCTTTTTTATGATTTTGGGTTTTGTTCCCACCTATATGGGATCTTCCTATTGTGATCCTTTTAGAGCAGTCAACAGTGGTGGCTGGATACCATCTAATTCTGGTTTCAGCGTTGTAGATGCTGGGGTTCACGTGCTCCATTAGTCCTTCAAATTACTTATTTCCTTACATCTTTGATATTCTTCACACTTCTTTGCTCTAGATGGGGAGAGACCAATTGTTGCACTTTGGTTGGACATTCACAAACTTTTAAGACACCAGTCACTACTCAGCAAAGGAAGATGTAGAACATTGTCTTGTGGTCTATGTTATGCCAATTGACCTTAGTTACCCCCAATACTATGGTCCTGAGCTCCCATGTTTAGTGACTCATTCCCTCAAGGTGTTTGGAGATGACTAAGAAGTTTTCATAACTTTTTTCTGTCTGCTCTGCTACATTCATGGATATATTTGCAGCACACACAAATACATGGGAAGACGCATCCTCTGTCAAACCTATATATAATCATGGGTGAAAGCCAATTCACCTTCCCACCCTTGTTCAGCTTGAGTGTCTATCTATGTATCCACATGTAGATTAATGTTATCAGTATTACTTCAGGATTATGCATACAATATTATTCACCTTTGTTGACTTTAACTCTTATGCTCCTCCCTGTGTCATCCATTGCCTTTATAATTTTGTGCCGAGTTAACACACATTTAATTTTTCTTATTCTTTGCATATTTACTGTCACTGTAATTTTCTCTCACTAGAACTTCTGCCATCAGTGCTCAAGATTATGAAGACAGGATGACGTTCAGGTTATTAAAAATGACTAAGAAGCTCTCCTTGTTGTGGTCCCTGTCTATCTCTCTGTTACTATTTGTTTCTACCACCTGTCTTCCACTAAACACTTAGGGCAACTTGAGCTGCTTTTGGTTTTCAAGAGCAAATAAGTTGTTTTGCCTTTCTCTGCCTTTGTCCTGGTGTCTTTTTGTATGGAATGTCCTTTCCCTAATCATCTCCTTCAGAAAGCTTTTGGTAAATTGTACTGTTCTTTCTACAGTAGGACCTTCCCACAACCCTCCATTCAATTATTCTGGGGGCTTTTCTGTCATTGTTATTATTAGACACATTTCAGTTGGCCCTCAACTCATGGAGAGCGCATGCACAATTGAACAAAATTGTGCCAAATCCTGTGCCATCTTCGTGATTGGTTGTGGATCAGACCATTGTGATTCATAGGCTTTTCTTCTTGGGAGTAGACTCACCAGGCCTTTTTTCATAGTCTCTCTTAGTCTGAAAGCTCCACTGGAACCTGTTCAGCATCACAGCAACAAGTAAGTCTCCAATGAGAGATGAATATGGACTGTTCATGAACTGTACTGACCAGGAATCTGACCCAGGTCTCCTGCATGGAAGGTGAGAATTCTACTACTGAATCACCAATACAATTTATTCTGTCATTGCACTTCCACATTCTTTATAACCATTAGATTTTTTATTTCACTCTACCTGGATATGTGGTTTCCACTACAGTTGATTCCTTTGGGTCAAGGGCAAGGAATAGTCTATACATATTTGTTGAGTGATTATGTCAGCTATTTCACTGAAATTGGCAGAAATCTACTTTACTAAAATGGCTTATATAATGGTGATCTCTCAATACAATTAAAATGTTAATATAATTTACAGATGGATGCTAGCCTTGATTTCTAATTTAAGTAGAAGACTATTACCTTTAGTTATCTAACCACTCTCAGTAATGTATCAGGTGTTTGCTTGGGGCAGAGATCCTGAGTTGTCATACTAGATATTAGTGTAAACTGCTTATGGAATAGGGAGCATTGTGTGGCCAATGGGATTAGATTCTGGGCTGTTGAAACCCGGGACAGTACTTTTGATCAAATCTCTTTGCTCCAACGTGCTGCCTTTGTAGTAGTTACATCTTTCAGTATTCCCTCCAGGAAAAAAAAAAATCTAACAACAAAAACAGCTGTGTGCTTTTAACTTTATACATTAAATACATCATTTTTAAATCATACTTACTAAAAAATTATAAAGTTGTAAAACATATAGAGGGGATATGTTTTCATACTAAAAACTAATTTCTGGGCTTACTAAAAGGATTATTGCATAATTTATTTAAGTAATGAGATCAAAGTGAATTAAAATATATGTGATTAAAAAAAATTTCACACAGCTTTTCAGGAACATATTGCAAATATTAAAAGTCATCTGCTCTTTAGATCCATAAATATACATTCTCTTCTTAGTGCTTGTGTTAGTCCTCTAATGCTGCTATAACAGAAATACCACACATGGATGGCTTTAACAAACAGGAATTTATTCTTTTACAGTTTAGGAAGCAAGAAGTCTCAATTCAGAGTGCCAACTCTATAAGCTGGGTGAAGCCCCCTCAACATTGGGCTTCAGCTCTGCCTCTTGTTTCAGACTCACTGGAGCTAGAGGCATCTCCTAACTCAGGCAGCTATTGGCTGCTGAGGTTGACAAATGGAAGGTTGGCAGGTAAAAAGACACAATCCCAAGATCAGTAGACAACATGGCAGACCACTGGTTCAAGTCCTGGACCTGGAGATGAAGACTTGGCCAAACGCAGGATCCAAAATATGCCAAAAAGTTAGAGGTCATTTCCAAGGCTTCTCCATAAATACTAGAAGCAGGCCACACCCTGAAGGTAACTCACCTCCAACTACTTAGCTGCTAACAGCAGATTCCACCATGGAAGTGATTACAATGTCATCATGATGAATAACTACATCCTACTGCCCAGCCATGCAAAATCATGGCCCAGGCAAGTTGACACACAACCTTAACTACCACAGTGCTTATATAAATATATATTTAGTATCCCTTTTGGTGTTGTTTAAATGTAACCCTATTTATAATATTTATTCATATCTGTATTTATATTATTTATATATGTATTTGTGTATGAATCATGAATACATCCATAGAAATGTCAGTTAAGGTTTCACTGTCCTGAATGTATATAAAATGTCAGTATTAAAACAATTTTAAGTAAATATGTTCTATGAAATGTTTAATAGTTGTTGACTACATCATTTGAATACATATTAAGAAATACAATCATTGGAAATTTTGGCATGTTTTGCTATTGAGTAGTTTTAACCCAAAATTCAAAAGTTCATGACTTTGTAAAAATTATCTCCAGCTAAGGGCTGAATGGCATCTATATAGTTGTAAATAGTGTCATAAGGATTTCAAACTTGACTTAGGTGCATCAACAAGCCATTATTTCTCTCATTTGTACTCATTTTTAATGATCAGAAACTGAGCTCAGCAGTATTTGTGTGACATTTTCATTCTACAGGACTGAAGAGAACTGCTGTTTATCTACATCTCACCAGAGATATTAGCATTAATAAGCTGACTCCTGCACTGCCTGATGCCAAATCCTGGTCACACTGGTGTGAAGGCAGCTGCCTTTTGTGGTGGGTCATGCCATCTCTATCTCCCAGACAACAGATGGCTGAGGGATCTCACATCATTAACATCAATGTGACCCGAATGCTGGGTACCTCCATTATGACTTCAGGTCTAAGAAGGGAAGCATGGCGTTGTTAGCAGAACCTTTGAGTATTATCCAGAAGAAGAAGAAGAAGAAAGTGGTACACATGGCAGGTGAACAAAAATGTCATTAGACTTTCCCTTGTCCATACCTAGTCAACTGACATGGTTGTCCTTGTTTTATTTTATTTTTTTAAATAATATTTTATTGTGTTTTAGGTGAAAGTTTCACAGTAAATTAGGTTTCTATTTAACAATTTTTATACAAATTATTCCTTACCATTCATTATAATTTTTGCAGTGCATCAACATTCTCATTACTTCCATTCTGTTTATTCTATTTCCATTGATCTAGCTTCCCTTCATCTTTCTCCTTTCTTGTGCTTGCTTTGGGTTAAATGTTGACTATTTATTGTCATATAGTTAAAGGTTGAAGGGAGCACAGTAATCATAGATAATATTGTTTATTTTATAAGCCAGTCTATTATTTGGCTGAAAGGTGATCAGCAGAAATAGTTTTCATTCCATGTTCAAAGGGTATCTTACAGTGATAGGCTCAGGGATTCCTCTAGCCTCTATTGGTCCAGAATTGTTGTTGTTGTTATGTGCCATTGAGTCGGACCTCTAGCCTTTTTTATTTTTTTAGGAATTTGACTTTTATTCTACATTTTTCTCCCATTCTACCCATCCTATTGTGTCCCTGGTTGGTAGTGGTAGCTGGGTACCACTAATTTTTCTGGTGTCACGTTAGAAGAGATTGCAGTCTGAGTGGGCTTTTAGCTTTGTTGATTAGTTTCTTCTTTGAGCCTTTCATTGCCTTCATTCTATTTCGCTCCATGAAAGTAGAGACCAATAGTTGTATCTTAAATGGCCACTCACAAGCTTTTAAGACCTCAGACACTACTCATCTAGGATGTAGAATTTTGTTTTTGTGAACTATGTTATGTCAATTGACTAAGTTGTCCCCAGAGACTGTTGTCCTACCTCTGCTATTTTAAATCAAGATGAACAATATCAGGATTACCAATATGTTGATTTTAGAGTAGTATGGTTTTCTGTTCTAATATTTGATAGATGCCTGCTGACAAATAACTAGAGTTTATTCATTAAAACAATTACTTTGATTTTCAATCATGTACATTCTCTGAGATCCACCAATATTAATAATATTTTTTGTGTGTATGTGTTAAAGAGGGAGGAAAAGAAAATTACCATATTCTTTTAAATGTGAAAGTTCTTTCTGTTCTTGCTAGGGAAATTAAGCTCTCAGAGCAAATATAACCCTGAGAGCAGTTCTTAACAGAAAAATATATTATTGCCTTACAATTTTTTGAAATTTTTAAAAACAAATTCTGATTGGCAGAGCTTTGCATAATAATGTTAAATAGTTTTCTTCTTTCCTTCTTGAGAATCTCACAATTCTTTGTACTTTTATCTTGTTGTTGTGGGTGTTAACTGCCTGCAATCTGGTCATTTCTAACACATGGAGACCCTACACGTACAGAGTAGAAATTCACCTTAGGGTTTTCTAGGCTACGGTCTTCTGGAAGCAGATTGCCAGGTCTGTTTTCCAAGGTGCCTCTGGGTGGCTTTCAGCTGCCAACTTTTGGTTAGTAGTTGAGCGCTTAACTGCTTATGCCACAAAGGAACACACATTGAAAATTGAAAACTGGTTATTATTTTAAGTGAGAAGTAAGAAAAGGGAAAATCCCGTTACTTGAATTTATTATTTATAATGAACTGAATTACTTGTTGAGATACAAACTAAAGCTAGATTGGAAACAAAAGCTTTCGAAGACGTTATTCTTTCATTTTACCTCAGGAAAAATATTGACTATCCAATTTTTCCTGGTGCAAATAGATGAGTTCTTTTTGCTATTTTAATCATTTGTAAAATAAAAAAAGCAGTATCACTGGTTTTTCTTTTGTGTCCCCCTACTCCCCACACCAAAATGGTAGTTTTATCATCAAATTCAGAAGTGTTATAAATGCCGAAATAACATAAACAGATTCCATTGTATACAAATAACCCAATTTAAAGTAATTTATTTACTAAATAATAAGGAAATAAATGATAATTTATTTACTAAATAATAAGGAAAAGCTCTATAGATTTCTTTCTTTTTTCCTAAATAGTTTACTCTGTTGTAACATATACTAGGACTACACGTTTTAATGTTCTTTTTTTCTCTTTATAGCCCCTTCTAGGATTTCAGCCCACTAAATTAATAAATCATTGCCTTTTGGGGATTTATTAGTATTTAAAAGCAGACTCCAACATCTTACAAATTGTAGTGGTTTTCTGTGTAAGGTAATGGTCAATAAATAAGGGGGAATAAGACCACTAAGTCTAGATTGTGAGGAAAGAAAGAATAAAAGCTTACTACATTCTTTCTAAACAAACAAAAAGGCATAATTGGAAAAATTTATTTTTATGTTTCCTTACATTAGATGAGACCACAGAGTGAAACATTCACTGATGAGTTACTCCTGTAATCTGTGTAGGAAAAACAGCTACTGGCAAATTAAAAGAGTCTTGGAACAGAGCCATGAGAACTAAATGGCTAAAAATGAAAACAGGCAAACATTTGAGAGTATTCTACAGAATACAGATCTTTCAACACCTCCCTCTTTTCACTGGTTAATTCATCGTCATGGAAACAGAATTTATCAAAATGTTCTTGCTCACTCCTAGTGACCCAGTGAGTAGAGTTACAGAGCTGGTGAAAGGTAACTCTGGCTGAAGCAATTTTTGCAAATGATGTGCTGCAGTTCATAAATTGGTGAATTTTGAATGGTGCCATTGTGTTGGTTGAACAGGTTCCCAAGTCTCAAAGGGTTCACTTTTTTGTTTGTTTTTTGGATCTGCCAGGCAGAGAAAGCTGAAACCTTTGCTCATGAGTGAGCATCTATGACTAACCTCACGGAAAGTGGCTGATTTTAGGGTTTAACTCGTCTTTTCCCCTCAATTTGCTTTCCCCCATCCTTGTCTAAAGGATGCTCAAATTCAGTATTTGGTTGTGTTCTTTATGTTCATTCATCTGCCTCAGCAATTCCCTTTACAGTTCTGTTGCTCAAAGAAGCAAAAATCCTTCACTCCTCATCACAACCATCTCTCTTTTTCTCTAGCAGAGGTTAGGTATTGACAATCAAAGCCTGATAGAGATGGAAGCTCTAGCCTGACCATTTTGCCAGATCAGAATTAACCCTACAGTGGAGTGGTCTCTGGTTTCAGAAGAGTGACTTGAAGGATACCCTAAAGAAAAGTCCCAATTATATATATATATATATATATATATATATATATATATATATAAAGACATATATATAAAGACATCATTCATGTAGCTGTTAAATTCTGGGAAGGTTGATTTTTTTTACTTTATGTTAGCAATTAGTGACTTGTTGTCATGGAAACCACTCTTCAGATGATTCTTGAACTTAAGTGGCTGAATGTGATCAGGCAGAAGCTCTCCCTTCTTTAGCCTCAGTAGTCAATGTCTCTCTCTGTGGTTATTCTGATAACAGAATCACAAAAATCATCTACACATGCAAAATAATAGCATGGAGCAACATCAATTATAACTGAATATTCAATAATTCATTCTTTAATTAGGGCTCATTCTTCTTTTCCTGAAGCTGTAACCTTTCAAGTGTTAAAACAGACATAAGAACTAAATCATTTAGCAAAAGAAATCTTTCCTAATTAGCAGTTTGTAATACACTAATGAAGAAAAACAAGATTTGAAATTCCTTTCTACTTTTTAATGTTTAATATGGAAAACAAAAATGAAAGGGTTTCATTCGGAAAGTCTATTCAAGGTGAAATAACTATAGTTTGCGGCTGTAGCCTTTTTTGTGTGTTTTTCTTTTGCCTTTGAGTGTGTGGGGGATGAGGTTTATCATGGAAACAGCATAACCCACTTGTAGTTCCTGGCAGTCAGAAATAATTAATCTGTATTGAGACTGTAGGGATAGTGTCCGTGTTTGCATATGAGACTACTCTGTGTTGGAGTTTGGAAATGAAAATCTTCACCCATCAGAGCTTCTTGTTTTTAAAAAGGAAAAATCAAACACTCTGGGACTCTGGATTTATTTGCTGACCTCTGTTTGAATACAAAATTCACTACTCTTCAGAAATACTATTATGTAGCACGTACACTAAGTTCTCCATATGTGTAGGACTTTCTTTACCCTTCAGGTGTGGGGAGTTCACTGCTCTCTCTACCCTCATTAATGCTAATTCATGAACAAGAGACCCTGAGGAGAGGGAACCAAGGAAGCCTAGTAAATTTATTTATTTATTTTTTAATTTAGAAGACATTCTAGCATGTTATTTGCTACCAAAAAAATAAAGTTGACTTTGAATCTTTTTTAAATTAAAATGGAGTGTAAATTTATAAACAATTTTATAGAGCAGGATAGACAAATACTTGCATTATGCAACATCAAAGGTCACAACGAACATTATGGAAAACATCTCAAGAAATAACCTGGACTATCTGGACACTTGGTAAATTAAAGTAGGACTACAACATTTTTTTTTTAATGTATGCTTTATTATTACTGATAAACAGACAGACAAACAAAACACAGAACAAAATCCATTGCTGTTGAGTCAATTCCAACTCACAGCAATTCCATAGAATAAAGAATGGAACTGCTGCATGGGGTTTCCCAAGGCTGTAATCTTTACAGAAGCAGACTGAAACATCTTCTTCCCATCTAGTGGGGTCAAACTGCCAGCCTTTCTGTTAGCAGTCAAGTGGTTAACCACTGTACAACCAGGACTTTTAAATATATGTGTGTGTGTGTGTGTATTTTTTTCCCCCAAGTATGGTAAAGTTTCAGCTGTTGTGTTAAAAATAAAAGTGAAATGATTTAGCTGACCAGTCACTGAATCAGACTTCTTAAATATGATCTAATTTTTGTAATTATGCTCCATTTCCTAGCTAAGATAAATCATTAAAACTCTCTCTGACTTCATCTTTAAAATGGGAAATACATCTGACCATTTAAAATTCCCACAGAGATGTATAAAGATCACTTGAATCTTGAAGCACTCAAAATATTTTGGCAAATAAATAAATAAGCTTGGTATTTTGCAAATTGAATGAGAACAAAGTGACAGTTGCTTTGTTTTAGTGTGTGTTTAAACAAGAACGTTTTGGAGAACAATATTTGCCTCTTCTGCCCCCCAAAAATCTATCCTAAGAAATAGATTAAGAGGAGGGATTGTTTACAGTCAGGTAGCAGCTAGGTTGTAAGCTATGTGTGACTAGAGAGAGCTGGGAAAATGAGAATGTAGGACTACTGCACATTTTGTATCTTTTCCTTAAGCATAGATTTCTACTAGGAAGCAGAAAGTATCACTCTATTTCTTGCCAAGAAACAGTATGCCCAGCAGACAAAGATAATAAAAAATATGTGATGCATGAGGGCACTTCTTTGGATTCTAAGGCAGAGAGAGTGACTTGTTGAGAACAGAGTTCTTATCTTATGTCTGGAAGCCTTTACTCATTCATAGTCCTTTCTGTTGAGGTAAGGTGATGTGCTCTGTTCCTCCCTAAGAAAGGTGCGCATGAAGGTCAAACACAGTCTGAGAAGTAAAAAGAATGATACTACTTTTTGGTGCTGCTTCCTCATGCTGTGTGTCATATGTGTATAGAGGAGAAGTGAGTTTAATATGATCCCTTGAAAACAGTGAAATGGAAGCACATTCCTATTTTACTTGAATTTAAGTGAAAATAAGTACTAATAGAATACTGTGCTTTCTTACTACATTGATTTTATCTGCCTTAGAAAATTAACAGCCTAAATTGAAATCAGGTAGGTGAAAAATAGATTTTTTTTAAACCACTGTGCTCTTAAGGGGAAAATTAATTACACACACCCCCCAATATTCCGGTATATCTGTTCTCTGCCTGGTTTGCTGTATGTTTGGTAGAGACATAAAAAACAAAACAAAAAAAAAAAAACCTCACTGCCAATGAGAATTGAGTCAATTCTGACCCACTGTGATAACTATTGGGTTTCTGAGCCAGTATATCTTTAAGGAAGTAGATTGCCCCATCTTTCTTCTGCAGAGAGTCTGGTGGATTTGAACCACCAACTTTCTGGTAAGCAGTCAAATGCCTTAAGCACTGTGCCACCAGAGCTCATTTAGTAGAGAAGCAGTTGAAAATATTATGTGAAAGGTAACACACTGAAATAACTGAAGAAATGGAACCACCAAGGAAGTGCTAACCTGCTCTTAGGGCTGTTAGATCTATCTTTTTTCTCTCTTGTCTGTCTCCCTACAAGGGTGCTCTGTGTGATATAGGAAATCTGGCTCTGTTTCTTATGGCCTTCAGAGTTTATCTTGGGGGTCTCCTCAGCAGTGTTACATTTAACTTGGTCTGTTCCCTCATTGGTGGTGGTGGGGGCCATGGAACGTAATAGTCCCAACGAGAATAACTATAAACCTGAAATGGAACTCAAGAAGAAAATGACATGCCAAATCAAAGTTACTATTTTCCTTGGGAATAAATTTAGTGTTTTGCAAACTTGCCAAATGTCTGAGAATCCAGATACATTCATAATATACTAAGACACCTCTTTGCCAATAAACCAGAACCAGTTGCAAATGGCCCCAGGTGTGTCAGAGTAGAACTGCTCCACAAGGCTTTCAATGGCTAATTTTTCAGAATTCGATTGCCAAGGCC
Organism: Orycteropus afer afer; assembly: GCF_000298275.1. NCBI lineage: Eukaryota > Metazoa > Chordata > Mammalia > Tubulidentata > Orycteropodidae > Orycteropus > Orycteropus afer. The sequence goes on along the minus strand of NW_006921725.1, from coordinate 5,189,524 downwards.
TTTCTTCAGAGGCACCTCTGGATAGACTTGAACCACCAACTTTTCTGTTGGCCCCTGAGTATGTTAACTGTTAGCATCATCCGGGGACCTTACTTTGACAATGTTGTTGTTGTTGTGTGCCATCAGGTCGATACCAACACATATTGATCCTCTAGGATAGAGTAGACCTGCCCCAATAGGGTTTCCTAGGCTGAAATCTTTCTGAGAACAGATCTCCAGGTCTCTTCTCCCATGGTGCAGCTGATAGGTTCTAATAGCCAACCTTTCACTTAGCAGCTGAGCACTTAACTATTGTACCACTTGAGGTCCTTATGTAGTTCTTAATTAATTTATTTTTAACACATAGCCTATATGCTTAGATCAGAGATTAATTGGGTCAGAGATGATTGGTGCCTGAGTAAAATGCAGTCATTGATAGGCTGGCCAGCAGACTATCAGTTTGGTGAAGGGATTCTGTCCATTAAGGATGTGCTAAGGTGAGGAGTGATTAACATAGATATTGGGTAGCATTGGGACATATAGAGAGGAACACAGGCATTAAGGGAGCTCTGGTAGCATAGTGGCTAAGGCACTTGACTGCTAACCAGAAGGCTGGTGGTTCAAACCCACCAGCCACTCCTCGGAAGGAAGGTTGGGCAATCCTACTTCCGTAGTGATACTGCCTCGGAAACCCAAGGAGGGGTCGCTATGAGTCAGGGCTGACTCGACGGCACATAACAACAACAACAACAGGCATTAAATTGATCAGAAGGCTGAGAGGCACATGGAGAGAAGGTAGTAAACATGAAGTGGTAGAAGTCATGTCAACAAAGCACAAGAGATAGGAAAGTAGGCAGAAAAATGACCAGACTCACTCTGTAGAAAAATAAAGCCAGTCTATGGGAATAGCAGCTGCTAGTTTACGTTGAGGGAGCTCTGATAGCATAGTGCCTAAGGCACTTGACTGCTAACCAGAAGGCTGGTGGTTCCGACTTGATGGCACATAAAAACAACAACAACAACAGTTTATGTTGAGTGACCTGTGAGGTTGTTGTGGTGGTTGTTGTGATGTGATTCTCCATGAAGCCTGTGCCTTTCATGACTGATACAGATTCCTATACTTGCTGATTTCTCCTTAGGATGTGTTCCCATTACTTAAAGTCACCTAAATTTCTCCTTGTCTTTTGCAACCTATAAAAATCTAAAGAATAACATTGTTTAATCTCTGGCTGATGTTATTTTTTCTTTTTATTTATTTTTTTAAGTTGGCCAGACAGTTGAAAATCCTTTTTAGGTGAACACTTTGGCTTTATTTAATATAAGTTGTGACAAAACTTTGTCTTTATTCAATATGAGCTGAGACAGTTTATTTGACTCATTTCTTTTGCAATTTCTTCTTTTTTCTTTGGGGGGGGTTATTGATCCATGGGGTACATCTCCCTAGAGTAGGTGGGTGCATTGACCTGGGGTACATAAGTCTTTCTACTGTTGGGCTGAGAGCCAGTCTACATAAGTGAATCCATTTTAGGCCTGAAGTGATAACCCCGGGCCATAGGCTTGGAGGTTCCACCAGTCTCTTTCTGACCAGTAATTCTGGTCATTTTTGTGTTTTTGAATTTTGTTCCATATTTTCCTCTTAATCTATCCAGGATCTCCAGATTTGATCCCTTTCTGAGAGATTGGCATTGGTAGCTGGGCACCATCTAGTTCTTCTGGTCTCAGGGTCATGGAGGCTGAGGTCCTCATGGTCCATTTTATCTCTGGACTAATTGTTTCCAGATGACTTTGATTTTCTTAACTCTTCTTTGCTCCAGACCAGAGGAGACCAATAGTTGCATCTTGGGTGGCTACTCAAAAGCTTTTAAGACCTCAATCACTACTCACCAAAGTAGGTTGCAGAACAAAATTTTTATGAACTATGTATGCCAATTAAGCTTGATGTCCCCAAAAACTAAGGTTCTGAGCCCTAGGCCTGGTGATTCTCTCTCACAAGATGTTTGCTTGTCTCTGAGAAGTTACTCCAACCCTGTCTTAGGTTGCTTCAGTAATGTATGTGGCTAATTTTGTAGCACAAGTGCATACATAAGATTGTTGCTGTTGTTATTTGCCATCGAGTCAGACCTGACACATAGCGACCCCTCCTTGGGTTTCCAAGGAAGTATCACTACGGAAGTAGATTGCCCCATCTTCCTTCCAAAGAGTGGCTGGTGGATTTGAACTGCAAGCCTTCTGATTAGCAGTCAAGTGCCTTAGGCATCTTCAGCCAAATCTGTCCTTGGGCTAGAGTGTATTCCTCTTTGCCTACCCCTACCTGATCTTCTCAACTGTTATACATTAATCCATAGCCTGGAATTTGGTGCTAGTGATACGGCAGTGTTGTGAATGTAGTTTCCAATTTCCAATTTCTTCATTGGAAAGAGAGAAAAAGATTTACCTTATTTATGCAGGGAAACCATAGAAGAATACTGCTAGGAATTAATGCATACATGGCATTTTGCATTTGAAAAATATAGAGTGCTATAGAAATCTAAGGAGCTCTGGTAGCATAGTGCCTAAGGCACTTGACTGCTCACCAGAAAGCTGGTGGTTCAAACCCACCAACCACTCCTTGGAAGGAAGGTTGGCAATCCTACTTCTGTAGTGATACTGCCTCGGAAACCCAAGGAGGGGTGGCTATGAGTCGGGGCCGACTCGACGGCAAACAACAACAACAACATAGAAATCTAAGCAACGTAATCTTGCTTACCTTTTTTGGCTATTTTATAGTGCCTTAAACAGACGTTTGTTTTTTAAACATTGTAAGTTGATATACTTGGGAGTTCTGGTAGCTTAGTGGCAAAGGCACTTGACTGCTAACCAGAAGGCTGGTGGTTCAAACCCACCAGCCACTCCTTGGAAGGAAGATGGGGCAATCTACTTCCATAGTGATACTGCCTTGGAAACCCAAGGAGGGGTCGCTATGAGTCAGGTCTGACTCGACGGCACATAACAACAACAACAAGCTGATATACTTAGTGGTAGTTAATAGATGTTTCTCCCTCTTAAATTCCTTTCTCAACCTCTCATTTTTAAACATTCCATTATTCCAGTTATCTCTCACATGTCTACAATTTTATAGGGATAATATATGGGCAGGTTTACCCTTGAGAAGAATTTTCTTATTATCAGTTTTGACAATAGAACTATTATAGAAAGTGAATCTTTGAAATACAAGCTTTAATATCAATCATCATTTTAACCATGTAATTTATATACTACAATAGAGGCTCCATCACTTTCTCTGCCTTTGGTTTGTTTCATACATTTTTGGTGACTATACTCTATTAACACCTTTTACTTGTACTAATTTAATTGTTTTTATGAACTTATCAAATTTTATCTCTCTGCATTAAAAACATGCTGGGTGAAGAGGATCAACTTACTAATTCAAGTTTATAAAGGACAAAGCACTTGCCCTTGAATTTATATCATCGTTATTGCTTTGCAGTGACTTCAAAGAGAAAGGAAAAAAAAGTCCTTCAGAATGGCAGTGTTTTTGTTTTTCTTTTTATTTATTTAGCCACAAAGTAGCCTTAAAAGATCAGGTATCACACAAAATCCTGTAGACATTTTTCTATTTATTTATTTTATACGGTGGGGAAAAAAACAAATGTGTGTGAAGTAAAATAATTAGATATGACAGGTTATTTGACAGTTTGCTAAAACAAATTAACCTCTTTTTTAAAGACTGGCTGTATGTGAACATCTAGTTTTACTCTGCCTTGACAATACAGTCCCAGATTGTGGGACTGTCCTACAGAATGCAAAGTTGGGAGGTTGGCTGTGGTAAAAGGCAATGCCATTTTTGCTCTGCTCAGATTGCTGTGAAACTTCCCATGAACAATACAATGTTTTTGCCTGGCTTGGGATCTGTCTGTTGATGTGTTCATCTCAGAGCCATCTCTGGAGGATACGAGTACTCTGGGCAAGAATGCCACTTTGCCCTTCTCATTTAATGGTTGAGGAAACTAATGCACAGTGAAATGATGTGGCGAAGGCAGGGCAGTAAAATTGAGATTAGCACTCACTGTGCTCATGTTTGAGTCCTGTTGTTTTGCCATTAGCCATGTTCTTCGTGATGCTCTTGACTTCAGAATTAATCTCTTTGTTCTCTGAACCTCTGGGGCGCTTTATCTCTATTTCTCTCGGAGCACATGTTACTGGACAGATTAGATATTAGGTACTTATGCATGTTTTATCTTCTTTCGTAGTCTGTGGGGTCCTTAAAGACAGAAGAAACCTATCCTTTCTCTTGCATGTAAAATATCAATGGTAGCCCATACATCTAATAACAGAAATAAGTTTTCTTCCATACAAAAGTTGTATAATTTAAGCAATTATTTATTACATATCATATGAATTGAAAATCCCAAATAGTATCATTCTAAAAAACATCAAAACCAAATCTGATGCCATTGAGTCAATTCCAAATCATGGTGACCCCATGTGTTACAGAATAAAATGGTTCAATAGGGTTTTCTTGGCTGTAATTTTTATGGGAGTGAATTGTCAGGTCTTTCTTCCATAGTACAAGTCGGTAGTTTTGAATTATCAAGTTAGTGGCTGAGAGAATCTTTTACACTGCCTAGGGACCTGTTATCACTCTAGCATATTTTAATATCAGCCTTCTTCTTCTTTCTTTCTTTTTTTTTTTATCCATGGGGTGGGGCAGGGAAGTTGACAAATCTGAAGTAAAAGCCAGTGAAGGAAGTGCGTAAATTTATAGATCAAACTCATCTTTTCTTCCTATACTTTGGGCAGGGAGTTTATGGAACCAGATGAAAGACTTTTTCAGGTTATATACACTTCAAAACTATCTCTTATAGTGTTTAGCAGAGGAGAAAATGAGTTGCAGAGCTTCAATTTTGAGCATGCTTTGCCCAGTCTGCTACTTAGCTGAGCCCCTCTAGGCCCATCTATCTCTAACTTTAACAGCACAAACCTCAAATAACCCAACTCTCATCATCTGTGGATCCCATCCCACTTCATACTCATCAAGTGAAAAAGTGGTATAACCACTGTGCTCATCATCATCTTTCCTTTTTCCAGCATGTCAGCATCTGACCATTCCCCTCTCTGATAGCCTGGTTTGAAGGAGCTGAAGTTTAAACTATCTTTTATCTCTGTACCTTCTGATATTGATAATAGAATTGGTTGGCCAGAGACAGATTGTGAGTGAGAAACTGTTTCCTTCACTGTGCATCTGACTTTATACTCTCAAAAATTCATCCTGAAAAGTGTCTTCTTTTCTCCTGGTATGGGATAACTACAATTCTTGACCATTTTCATTTTGCCTCTTTGATAGATGTGGAAGCAGAGAAAGGGACTAAAGTTCCTTAAAGGATGTCTGCTCATGTATGTCAAACTCAGGAGATTAGCTTCAGATTAAATTTACATGCCTTTGTTAGTTGGCTACATTTCTATTCTTTTTATTTTAAAAATAGCTTTTTTAGGTTACTTTTTTTTTAATTGAATACAGTGGGCTCAATATATTCGATTTTAGTGAATAACAAGTGAATTAGGTAGGTATCATAATACAGATGGTAAATATCTCATTGGTGTCACCAGAGCTTGGTGAGCAGGACATGTTTGAAATATGGTAATGGGAGAATAAATCTTGTTCCGTGGAAAGAGTTTTGTTTAGTGGAGAAAGTTAAAATAATATTCCATGTCAATATCATTTATGCCTGCTTAAAACTCTCAAATCCTAACAGTAGAATTTTATGAGATCTTTGACATGTGAATAAAAGGTAAAAGAACAGATATGATATTATTGGGTGGTTGCTATTAGGTGCTATCGAGTCGGTTCTGACTTATAGCCATCCTACATACAACAGAATGAAACAATGCCTCATCTCGTGCTATCCTCAGCATCATTGCTATGCTTGAGCCTATCGTCATAGCCACTGTGTCAGTCCATCTTGTTAAAGCTCTTCCCTTTTTTTGCGGACTTTCTACTTTACCAAGAATGATATCCTTCTCCAGGGATTGGTCCCTTCTGAGAACATGACCAAAGTACAAGAGATGAAGTGGCCGTTTTCATTTCTAAGGAGTATTCTGGCTGCACTTCCTCCAAGACAGATTTGTTTTTTCTTCTAGCAGCCCATGGTGTATTCAATATTCTTCATCAACACAATTAAAATGCATCAATTCTTCTGCAGTTTTCCTTATTCATTGTCTACCTCTCACATGCATATGAGGCTGGTGAAAACACCATTGCTTCGGTCAGGCTTACCTTAGTCACAAAGTGACATCTTTGCTTTTAAACACTTTAAACAGGTACTTTGCAGTAAATTTGCCCAATGCAGTACATCATTTGATTTCTTGAATGCTGCTTCTATAGGCATCATTTGTGGGTCCAAGTAAAATGAAATCCTTGATAACTTCAATACTTTCTCTATTTATTGTGATGATACTTATTGGTCCAGCTATGAGGAGTTTTGCTTTCCTCTGTTGTGGTGTAATCCATACTGCAGACTGTAGTTTTGATCTTCGTCAGTAAGTGTGTCATGTGTTCTTCACTTTCAGCATGTAAGGTTGTGTCATCTACATATTTCAGGTTGTTAATGAGTCTCTAATGCTGATGTCACCTTCTTCATATAGTTCAGGTTCTCACATCATTTGCTAAGAATACATATTTTTGAGATGTATTAAAAACCATTTGGCCTAATGTAATACATAAATAGTTTATTTGTTATTTAGGTCACGTAATTTGCATAGATATAACAGATAGTAAAAAGAGGAACTTTGATAATTAGGGGTCATACAATGGAATTCTCCCATAGCTAATAGTACACCATTTTCCAAGTTCTTTGCTTATTCTCTTTACTTATTTCTTACATTCTCCAAATACATCTCCCAGAGTCATTGAAAATAACTAAGAATAATAACTACTTTGTACTTTGTACTTGAATAACAAAGAGAAATTTTTTGACAAAATGGAAGTTATTGTATAACTCATAAGGACAAGGCCACTTCTTGTCAAGTATGTGCTAACAAGGAGAGGAAATAATAAGCGTAGTCATGTGCATTCTTTGGATTCTGGGAGGTAGATTTCAACATGTTTAGCATCAAGGTCTGTATGATTTCATGGCATGAAATCCCAATGGGCAGCTGTCTCAAAAGGAGCATGGTAATTGAAGACATCATTTGGAGCAGGGATTGGACATGCTTAATATGGATCTAAAGATCAGAGCTAGAATAGTAGATGGAAGCTAGAGGAAAACGGATTTTAGCACACAATAAGAAACAACATTCTAACTTTCAAAACTGTCCAAAGATAAAAATGGATTGGTGTAGGAAGTAAAGAATTATTCATCACTTGATGTAGCCAAGCTTAAGTTGGATGACTTCTTACTTAAATACTCTAGAGAAGAGTTGAACATCAGATGAGTATTTGGGCTAGGTGTTTTCTGATTCTTTTCAATACTGAAATATTCCAGCTATTGACAAAAATACCTGCTATGGTATAATTCAGCTCTTTACCCCTAAAATGGGTAAGAATATTGTCATAATAAGTATTATTTAAATTGTTTTCCATATTTTCTCCTCTTCTTAATAATTATTAAAACTGCCAATTAAAATTTCTAAGTGCCTTATTTCTCCTGAGGACACATATTTAGCTTCTCCTGATTCATATGTACACACACACACTTCATCTAATAGGGCACTTGATCTGTTACAAGTTTTATTTGGCTATTGACTGTAGTCACTCAGACAACACAGAAATTTATTTTTCTCCCATATAAATTAAGTGTAGAGATAGACATTCTAGAATGGATATGATGTCCTTCCCCAAATCATCAGAGATCATGCCTGCTTATATATTTCTGAGCCTTTGTTTTCAAAGAGCACATGATGGCTATTGGCGCTCCAGCAATTATATCTTCATTTCAGGAAGGAATAATAAAGGAGCAAGGGGCAAAATAATTTCCTTAGAGGTCTCTTACATCTCATTAGCCACCCCTAAATACACGTACAGTTGAGAGATGTAATTTTTCATCTAGGCACATTGTCCAAGGTTCTGTTATGCTTAAAAGGGAAAACAACAACTTGCAATCTTTGGCACAGTCATCTTATTTCACAATTTTTATAGTTGGGCAAATAATATCACTTTTCTTGGAACAAATATAATTTTCAGTGACACAGAGCCAAGGTCTAACAGACTTGTAGATGTCCATTCACATAATTATTCTTAAACTATTTGTCATTAAGTATTTAGAGGAAGCTTTGAACACCTAATGAGGTTGAAGAAGACAGAAAGAAGGCAGCTGATAGGTACATTCAGGCATCCGTCTATAGACTTGAAAATAATCAACTCTGCTCCCTAATTTGTTTATACCTCTCAGCAACAGAGAAGTCCTACAAATAATGGGACATAATTCCATATTAAGTAGCTAAGTACCTATCTGTTGTTTCTTTTCTGGTCTTTTGGATCTATCAATATTTTCATTCATTTAAGTAAGCAACCAATACGTATTTACTGACACCTACCATCAGGAGCTCTGGTAGCATAGTGGCTAAAGCACTTGACTGCTAACCAGAAGGCTGGCGGTTCAAACCCACCAGCCACTCCTCGGAAGGAAGGTTGGGCAATCCTACTTCTGTAGTGATACTGCCTCGGAAACCCAAGGAGGGGTCGCTATGAGTCGGGGCCGACTCGACGGCACATAACAACAACAACAACAACATATGCCAGGCAAGGTTCTTGGCACTAGCACTATAGAAGTAACAGAATGAGGAGAGAAATTCCCTATGTCCATGCACTTACATATAGGACCTTTCCTGGGAGGAGTTCTGGGGAAAATTTTCTCTGTCTTTACACTTCATGTGATATTTCAGCAACCTGCCATTACAAACTGGCAGCTGGAGCATGTTCAGCTGGCCCACCCTGTTATCTAGCTTTTTGCTTGATGGTTGCCTCCACAAGGGAAATCAGTCAAGGTGATAGATCACACTTTCTATTTCCCTTTATCCTTTTCTCCATCAAAGACCTCATGCACCCCTCTGGCAGTTCCAAAACCTCTGCATACTTCCACAACATCTGATCTCTTTTAAAGGGCCTTATCCTCCAAAATTTCCATTTTCACTTTTCTCCAAAAATTCCTTTTAAAAGTACTCATCTCTTGTCAAAGTTTGGCAATTTAATTATAGTTTTTTTTTTTTTTTTTAAATTCTTTTGTAGAGGTTCATGTTTATGGAATGTCTCTGTTCTAAGGCCTCATTGAATCCCTATAATAAATCTGTGTAATTGACATTAATATTTGCATTTTAATAGTTAGGAAAGTAAACCTAATATATGTTTTGAAATGCTTTAAGATCATAGAGCAGTTTCCTGGACTCTAACTCATGTCTGCTTAGCTCAAAAGTCCTGCTTATGATCACTGCAATGCATAAGTTTCAATGACAAATAAACAACTCTCTCTGGGAGCTCCGGTGGCGTAGTGCCTAAGGCATTTGACTACTAACCAGAAGGCTGGTGGTTCAAACCACCAGCCACTCCTTGGAAGGAAGGTTGGGCAATCTACTTCCGTAGTGATACTGCCTCAGAAACCCAAGAAAGGGTCACTATGAGTCGGATACGACTCAACGACAGAGAGTTTTTAGAGTAAGGGCATTTAGATTTATATTCCTTTTATTTTTTAACATTTGTCTCTTAACTTAAATAGATAAATGTTGTGATGTATGTGTGATATACCCTTCTCATTCATTTATATATTTTTCTTCAAAGGTCTATTCTAACAGGTGAAGACAAATAATGTAGTTGGCATCTTCTCCTTACACTTTGTTGTTAATTGCTGTGAAGGCAATTCTAACACATGGCAACCCGTGTGTGCGGAGTAAAACTACTCCATAGGATTCTCAAGGCAGTGACCTTGAAGAAGCCGATTACCAGGCCTGTCTTCAAAAGTGCCTCTGGGTGGGTTAAAATTATCAAACTTTTATCTAGTAGTCAAGCACCTAACTGTCTGTGCCACCCAGGGGACTCCTCCTTACACCTTAGAAAGGTAGATAGCAGAGGTGCAGAGAAAGAGTGGGCATATTGTCTAAACTTGGACTCATCTAGGCAAACTATACCAAGTACAGATATGTGCCACTTCACGTCCATGATACATTCTGCAAAATAGGATGTTATATGATGTGGATGTTGTGTGAACACCATATTAAAATGTCACAGGAGTCTGGCTCCAGTCATCCTCATCACAGCTGCTACCACTGCTGCTGCTGCTGGAGCTGCTGTCAGAGGCCAGAAGAACAGGTGGTGGCAAAAGTGGTGGCTAAGAGGACAGAAGTAGGAGTGGAGCGGTAGGGAGTGGAGTTCCCAGCCTCATCTACTGTTCTGTCGATCTGAGCAGCAGGAACATCTTGGATACCCGTTCCCCCTAAATCACAGTCCCTGTCGCTGCCACTTGCCTGTCTACTGGACAAAGCCCAAGAGGAGAACCCATGGCCAGAGCCATGTCCTTTGCCTCACCTGCCTTTTTACCAGTCATGGTCAAGTGCTGCAAGAGTCTGTGTTTGGAGTCTTTAAAACCTTTTGGGGGAAATAATAAATAATAAAAGAAGAGCTGCTTTCCTTAAAAAACAAATAATACCTTATGGGACCATGTATATACATGCTGTCAGACATATATGTGGTCAGTTGCCAAAATGGACATTAAATGACCCATACCTCTATTGGAATTGGTAAAGAGAGTTGGATTTATATGGGACAAATTTTATATTGGGAACAGTGAGCTGAAATTAAAGGGAGGAGAATAGGACAGGGGAAAGAGCATGGATTTCAGAAATAGGCAGCCCAGAGTTTCTGTCTTGAATTCACTATTTACTAGCTATAAAAATTCAACTAAGTTATTAAACCAGTCAATTTTTTCATATTTAAATGAAGATAAAAATATCTGTTCATTAGTTTTATTTTCAAGACTAGGGATAATATGCTTAGTAAATTTAGTTGTTCTCATTCAATTGTTCTAGGGTGAGACAATCAGCATTAAAAACTACAACAATAACAACAAATTCCTCAGAATTCCAATTATAAGACGTGGGCAGACAGAGGGAAATAGAAACTAATCATTAGACAAACAACAGAGTTAAAATTGTTATAGACAATATCTGCCAAGAGATGTTTAAATTAGTAGACACACCTTTGAGGAGAAAAAATATTTGCATAGTTTCAAAGCATGGTCCTCAAGATATTTATTGACTACAAAGGGAAAGATAGTAACTTTATGGTGGAGAAATCCAAAAAACACTAATTTAACCAGGTTATCCTTGTGAACATCAATAGGAATAAGACTTTTATATCATGAACCCTTGATGTGATGCACTAAGAAAGGCACATCACTTTTGTGGTATTCTTACCAAAATGTATCAGTTCATTCTAATCATGAAGAAACATCTGACAAACCCAAATTTAGTGACATTCTACAAAATAACTGCTCAATATTATTCAAAAAGGTCAAGGAAAGACTGAGGAGCTATCACAGACTGAAAGAGACTAAGAGGAAATGTCAGTTAAATGAAATCTTCAGTTGAAAGAAGGCATAGTGGAACAATTGGTAAAATTCTAACAGAGTCTGTAATTTAGTTAATAGTATTGTATTAATGCTAGTTTCCAGTTTCTGATCATTGTACTATGGTTATGGTAGGGATTAATGTGATTGGACACAGGTGAGGAATATATGGGAATGGGAACACTTGGTACTATTTTTGCAACTTTTCTCTTGCTCTAAAATTAGTTCATTTTATATATATATATATGAGTCGGGGCCGACTCGATGGCAAATAACAACAACAACGACATATATATATATATATATATATATATATATATATATATAAGTTTCCATTAATTAATATGTAACAGAGATTGAGAATTTATGGTTTGCAATGTAATGAATTCTCAACAAATGATAGCTATTACCTAACCTGGCTACAATGTCATGAGTGACCAATCAGTTTTGCTGTTAGAGAAATTTGGTTCATTTTTTATCTGTCTGATTTAGATGTGACTGCCCAGTATTGTAAAATGGATTTAGTCAAAGGGACTTTTGCATGTTTCTGCTTTAGGAATCTGTTCCTTTAAAGCACAAAGGGAACGCTTATTACTTGTCTATCAAATTTTTTACATCAAGAATGTGAATAACCTTCACCTGTACACAACCCTGGTTAAAGACCGTCTTCTTTCAGTCCTCTCTAATTTTGCATTTTTCTTGAATAGGATGAAGTACCTCTTTAAGTCCAGTTTCTCACTGGAAAAAAACATCAATAATATCTGCTAGTCATTAGACAGTGTTTCACTGCTATTCATAAGATTTTCACTGGCCAGTTCTTTGAGAAGTGGATGGCCCCTTCCTTCTTCCAAGTCTGTCTTAGTCTGGAAGCTCCACTGAAATTTGTCCACCATCAGTGACCCTGCTGGTATTTGAAATACTAGAGGCATAGCCTCCAGCCTCACAGCAACACTCAAGCCACCACAGCATGACAAACTGACAGATGAGTGGTAGTTCCACAATCAACTTGGTTGCACAATCAACTTGTTTCCACAATCAACACCAATGGAAGAAGCAGTCAAGACATCAGACAACGTATTGCACTGGGCAAATCTTCTGCAGAAGACCTCTTTAAAGTGCTAAAGAGCAAAGCTGTCTCTTTGAAGACTAAGGTACACCTAACCCAAGCCATGGTGTTTTCAATCATATGCATCTGAAAGCTGGACCATGAACAGGAAGACCAAAGATGCTTTTGAGTTGTGGTGTTGGAGAAGAATACTGAAAGTACCATGGACTTCCAGAAGAATGAACAAAGCTATCTGGAAGAAGTGCAGCCGGAATTGTCCTTGGAAGCGAGAATGGCCAGCTTCGTCTCATCTACTTTGGTCATGTTGTCAGAATGAAGCATTCCTTGGAGAAAGATATCATGCTTGGTAAAGGGGATGTTCAGCGAAAAAGAGAAAGATCCTCAACCTAATGGATTGACCCAGTGGCTGCAATGATGGGCTCAGGTATAGCAAGGATTATGAGCCTGACACAGGACTGGGCATGATTCATTGTTTTACATAGGGTTGCTATGAATTGGAGCTGACTCGATGGCACCTAACAACCAAAACAAGTCATTAGACAATTTCCTGGGTGGAAAACTTTCTTAGGTTGCTTTGTAAGGAAGGAAAGATGGAAGAGAAGAAGAGTCAGGGAGGGGAAAATTATTTTCCAGGTCCAGATCTAGAAATTTGGATTGTTTCTCATAAGTATAAAATATTAGGGAGTTTAGAAAGGAAGGAGACTAGAGCAGCTATTTACCTGTTGGTAGAGTTTTAACAGGAGCTCTGGTGGCACAGTACTTTTGTGCTCAGCTGCTAACTGAAAGACAAGTGGTTGCTCCACAGCAGAAAGATGTGGCAGTCTGCTTCTATAAAGATTACAGCCTTGGAAACTCTGTGGGGCAGTTCTACTCTGTCCTACATGGTTTCTGTGAATTGGAATGTACTCAAAAGTAATTGGTTTGTTTTTGGTGTAGAGTTTTAACAATACTGGCATAAGCAAGACTGTTCAATTTGTAAACTCAGAAAATTTGGAATAATAATTTCACTCAATTTCATAGTTGAGTTTAAAGGTCTTACTGCCTCCCAAAGAATCTCCAATCAAAAGATTGTTCGTTTATGTGTTAAAATGAAAATGGGAAATTCTAAATACTTTAATGGAAAATATTCAGGGATTTCTCAGGACAAGTGATGAACACTTAGTGCATTAAGGACAGTAGTTCCAAAAGTGATATGGTTATCTGGATAGATTGTTTAACATTCTTCTGCTCTTTTTCTCATTTGCAAATGGGGTGAATAATAGTGATTCCCTCCTAGCACTGATGTGATGAACAATAAGATAACGTTCCTACAAAGGGCTTTGCATAATACCTGGCACATGATACATAATATACGTTACCTTTTGTTTTGTCTTTTTAAAAAGCATGGAAAACAAAAGTGAAAGGAGGAATGAGTTAACGAACAAATCTATATTCAATTCTTATTGAAACTCAGAACAATGGTTTGTGCTAAGTCTCCCTATCACTCAGCTAGGTATTTTTAACTAGTTTCTGACATACATTAGGAATTCACTGATCATTGCTGAACTAATTAATATAATTACGCCTTTGCAAATGCTGTCAACTCCTTTGGCACTCCATTCCTCCAGCATCTTGACCTGCAATAACCCATGTTTTGTTGAGTCCATACACCTAGCTTCTCCTTGGCTGTCTCTGGGTATCTGATCATGACTGCAAGAAGGCTCAGGGCTGGGCTGAATGGTTTTACTTTAAATTATCACACACCTCCAATGAGCCTTCAGCACTACTCAGAAATTGTTTCCCCAGTAAGTTTGCTTCCTTATCCAGCAAGATTTTAATTTCAAACTTTCTGCTCACACCTCCCACCCTCTCATTCTTAGCTGAATACCTCACTTTATTTTTCATTCAGAAAATAGAAAATACAGAATTTAAATTCCATCTGCCCATGACTAAATCTAGAAACCCAAGTTCATTTGTCCCTATCTTTGTTTTGGTGCCACCTGTTAGCATGGAGACTTGTCTCCACTGTTGTTCTGAACCCCATCCTCTTTCTCAAGGATACCCCCTTCTAATACACACCACCCTCTTTTCTTTTTCTCCTTTTTATTTCACTTTTTTTTTTAAATAAAACATTTTATTGCGGTTTCAGTGAAAGAGCAAACGAGTTTTCTATTCAATTCTATTCAGTTATTTATACACATTTCATTTAGTGACATTAATTTCAAACCCCTCAATGTAACTCTTTCTACTTCCTGCCAGGGTTCCTCATTTCCATCCTTCTTTTTTGTCCCTTCTTGCTTTCTAAACTTTGTTTTGGGGACAAATTTTGCCTTTGGTCTCATATGGTTGATTGTACTGAGGAGTACATTCTTCATGGGTGCTATACTTTAATTGATATGCTTGTCTATTGTTTGGCTACAAAGTAATCCCAGGAGTGGGTTCATTTCCAAGTCTGAAGGGTATCTAAGGGCCATAGGGTTGGGGTAGGAGCTCTGGTATCATAGTGCCTAAGGCACTTGACTGCTAACCAGAAGGCTGGTGGTTCGAATCCATCAGTCACTCCTCTGAAGGAAGGTTGGGCAATCTACTTCTGTAGTGATACCACCTCGGAAACCCAAGGAGGTGTCGCTCTGAGTAGGGTCTGACTTGGTGGCGCATAACAACAAGAGTTGGGATTTCCACCAGTCTGTATTAGACCAGTCTAGTCTAGTCTTTTTTTATGGCTTTGAATTTTGTTCCACATTTTTCTCCCACCTAGTCCAGGACCTTCTATTGTGATCCCAATTAGAGTGGTTGGTATACACCCACTTTTCTATGTCTTCAATCTCTAAGTCTTTCCTCCATCATTGCCATGTATATCAAAGCATGTCCCACTATTTTCCTTCTTAAAATATAATCTTCTGTTGACCTCACATCTCTCTTATGCTACTGCTCTATTTCTTCATTACTCTTCAGAGTACCAAACTTTGAATATCAGGTTTAATTTTTCTACCTGTATATCCTCATTTTCTATTTGCTCATTATCTCACTCTAATCTGGTTTCTATCTTCACCATTCTATTTAAAGTGAGGAAGGGTGTAGTGTGGTGGGTGTGATTGTTAATTTTACATATTAACATGACTAGACTATGGTGCCTAGTTGTTTGGTCAAACACTAGTCTATGTGATGCTGTATTTGGTAGATGTGATTAGCATTTATAGTCAGTTAACTCTAAATAAAGGAGATTACCCTTGGTAGTGTCAGTGGGCAGTAGGCCTCGTTCAATCAGTTGAAGGCTTTAAGAGGAAAATATTAAGTTTCCTGAAGAAATGGAAGTCTGCCTCAGGACTATAGCATAGACATTTTGCTTAAGTTTTCAGCCTTTCAACTTATAGCGCAGATTTCAGACTTGCCAGTCTCACAATGACATAAGCCAATTTCTTAAAATCAATCTCTCTTTCTGTATAAATATTCTATTGGTTTTATTTCTCTCGAGTATCCTGGTTGATATTGTGGGTTAATTTCAATTCTGGAGGACATATTAGGAAAGTTATTTGGCCCTAAATTCAAGTCATGATTCTAGTTTAGATGTATAAGAAAAAATACTGATAATTTGATATCTAATTTAGAGTCCTGTTCAGAACTTGGGAAAGTAACAAAAGAATGTATTTTTATTGGCATCTTACATCTTCAACATCTTGATGCATTTCCTAGGAACACCAAAAAACAAAGAAGGATTTTCCAGTGTTTCTAGTCCCATATTGGGCTCATGTAGAGTGACTGTTTTTAGAATGAGTGATTATTTAGCTTTAGTAAGTGTGAGTCACTGGGATTTTGACTTTGGTAAGTCAGAGTGGTTAAATACAACTGCTCATTCAGAAGCAAAGAGCATTATGGTTAGTCAAGGGCCTCTGTAAACACTGATCTCATAGACAGACTGGGGCAACAGATGCTCACCTAAGCTAGTTAGGTGCAGCTCCTACCTAAACAGTACAGCCAAGATCTGGATTAGATTATAGGGAAGCCACTCTTTTATTGCAATTAAGATTTGCCTCAAAAAAAGCAGAACTTTAAAATAGGGAGTGAAAGTAATTGGCAGTGAGAAACTCAAGAGAATGTGTCAGATGGCAGGCAAAAAATGGAGATCAGGACACTGAATCAAAATAACAGTTTGCAAATTGTTAGGAGTTTTCTATAGAAGAAGATAAAGGAATGTTTTGTATAATTTTGAATGATTTCCACAAAAATAATGAGAATACTTTTTTAAAAGAATTTTAGTGTTTTAAGTATAAATATTAACTGTGGAAAATTTACTTAATTGAATTACATGAAACAATCAAGTCTCTAATGGGTACAGTTAGACCTGCAATCCATACTTGAATAAAATCATCTCCATGGTTTTGACACGGTCCCAAGCATCATCATCTTTCACCTTGGTTATTGAGATAGCTTCTTGGTCTCCTTCATACTCTAGCCCCTCTAGAGTCCATTTCTCTACACAGCAGCCAGAATGACCTTTTAGAAATATAAATCAAATCATAATATACTCCTGCATAAAATCCTACAGGGGTTCCCATAGCAATTAATTAAAAATCCATATTACTTACCAGAAACCCTACATAATCTGGTCCCCACCATCACTATGCATCCTACCTCTCCTGTACACTTTCAGTTACACTCCAGGTACAACCCCGGATCATTCTCTTTTCATCAACTTTGCAAGTTTTCTTGCTTCTGCCTTGGAACACTTCCTCTTCTCCTCCCCTCTCCATCTTACCACTTAGACTGTATTTCAAATGTCATTTCCTCAGAGAGGAGTTTCCTGACACCTTGCTCATTCATCTTATTAGCTTCTGATCCTTGATCTTGTTTTCTTCTTTCCATAACACTTACTAGTCTAAGAGATAATTTGATTGATGTATGTAAGTATTTATTCTATTTCTTCTCACTAGAATGCAGGCTTCATGAGGACAGGGTCCTTGTTTGCTACATTTGTGGTTTGTATCCTTAATATCTGAAACTGTGTCTGGCATCAATAAATATTTGATTGTGCTGGTTATTAAGCTATTGCTTCTCAGTATCAAACTTGCCTTTCTCTCTTCTGCTTTGTGGAGCTGGGACCCTACAAACCACATTTCTGTCTTGGAGTTCTCTGTTAGGTTTTGCTAATTGAGATCAATAAAGGGAAATTGCAAGGCTGGAGAAGGAAAATACTTCTTCCTTTATGCTTTGCTGCTGTTTCTCTTCCCCTTCGCCATAACAGCACTTCTTCATTCTAGCAGAAATAGTTGACTCTGAAGTAGCAGTTGGTCCTATTTGCAGATTTCCACAGGACCCAGACTCATCATACCCTTTCAGAAATACCAACACTGGCCAGTAACACCCTTCTCAGAAGACTGAGTTCCAACTCTTAAGCTTCAAGCCTGTACTTTCCTACAAAATACAATGCAAGCAACAGAGGAAATTTAAAATTTTCTAGTAGCCACATAAAAACAATAAAAAGAAATACAAATGTATATTATTTAATCGAATGCATCCAATTATCATTTTGACATGTAATCAATATAAAAATTAATGAGATATTTTACCGTCTTTTTACACTACTAAGCTCAAAATCAGGTATGTAATTTATATGTTCAGTCCATCTAAATTTGGGCTAGACACATTTCAAACACTCAAAATCCACAGGTGGCTCAAAAAACTCACTGCTATCCAGTCAATTCTGACTCCCACCGACTCCTATTGGGTTTCCTAGGTGGTAAATCTTTACAGAAGCAGGTTGCCCCATCTTCCTTCTGTGGAGCAGCTGGTGGGTTTGAAGCATCAACCTCCTTCTTAGCAGTCGAATGCCTTAAGCACTGAGCCACCAGAACTCCTTCCACAGGTGGCTGGCTAATGGCTACCATATTGAAAAGTGCAGCTCTAAGTTTAATTATCCCTACATTTTCCTAATGTTTTCCAGCCCTACTTGTTTTCTGCTATTGTAACCTCTGTGATACGTCTCTATTTCCTTTTTGCTATTTCAATTTTCCAATATCTGATTAATAATTAAATTTTCTTTGTTAAAATAACTGATGTAGTTTCCATTCCCTAACTGACCTTATACAATACTTTTGTTGCATAAATGGTTCTGGCAGAAAAATGAAATGTTTATAGATTAAAGTGCTTTACAAGTAATATGATTTAATCATAAATTTCAAACAAGGGAAAATAACTGAATATTCTTAAAGGAAGAAAGCATGGCAGTGTGGACAATCTGGTATCTGTTCACACATGTTCTGGAGAAATTTTGTCTTCTCTTTGAGCTGTGGAACAGAATCCAATTTGGTTACCTTCTCCACTCTTTATTACATATCTCACATTACAAAGAGGACTATTAGCTGATGGATTTTGTCCAGCTTCTTGCAAAACAATGAAATGGGCTTTGGAATTGTCTATGTATAAAACTAAATGAGGTATAATCCCTCTGCTCCCAACAATTTAGGTAAATTTCAATGTGTTTATCTTTGGAGACTCTATTGTCAGTTACATCAATGTGAAGCTTAGGCAACTTCAATTAAAAGGCAAACAAACAGAAAAACAAAAACAAAACAAAACAAAAAAAAACCCTAACCATTTGCTTGATTAAAGGAGTGTAAAAACAAACTTATTTGGATTCTGCTTTTAAACTAAAATCTGCCAAGTTGCTTTTTTTTGTATGCAAATATAGTTTTGGTGGTCAGTGTATTTTCTGTTGGAAAATCTGAATCCCATGTAAAATAATTCTTTGTGACATATGTAAAGAGATTGGTGAGACAAAATCACTTTTTGTAGCAGGAAGTTCACAGTCTGCTCTAGTCCTCATTCCATACAATCAGGGCAATAATCTTTGTTTCTTGGATAAGTCAGTGAATAAAGGGCTCTTCTCTTAGCCCTAATATGTTGTTATTTGCCATCTAGTCGGCCCGACCTCCTTGTGCTTCCGAGGCAGTTATCACTACTGAAGTAGGATTTCCCAACCTTCCTTCCGAGGAGTGGCTGGTGAGTTTGAACCGCCAGCCTCCTGGTTAGCAGTCAAGTGCCTTAGGCACTATGCTACCAGAGGTCCTAGCCCTAATATAGATACTATGAATTTCATTCTCCGTTTTCTTACCATATTCCTAACCAGCCTCCATGGAGTCAACTCCAACTCATGGAGACCCCATGTGTGTCAGAGTACAATTGTGCTTCATAGGATTTTCAACGGGTGGTTTTTCAGAAGTAGATCACCAAGTCTTTTTTCTGAGACACATCTGGGTAGACTTGCACCTCCAACTTTTTGATTAGCAGGCCAGTGGTTAATCACAGGCAACACCCAGGGACTCCATCATGTCCCTTATCTACTCTTAGCCCTTGGTTCTTTAGCCTCTTTTCTTTTGTTCATTCCCTTGTATTCCGTGCTAATCTTCCTTTTTCTCCACTTTGAATCACTATTCCTCTTCTGTTGCTTAAAGAGCACTGAGGAGCATACCCTAGCCAACACTGATGGAGGAAATTTTTGCCACCCTTTCCTAACCCTGCCACATTGTTCCTGATCTCTCATATTACTTTTGGACTTTCTTCAATTTCTGTCTCATTATACTTACAGTAACTTTCTATTCCTTTTGTCAGTCTCCAGTCTTTCCCCTCCCACTAATATAAATTTTCAGCACTTAAATGAAGATTTTTCTCTTGAAGGCAGTATGTGAACTTTAGTTAATCCTTTGTGCATGATCCTTTATTACCACTGCTATATAAGGCAGAAAGGAGATTGAGACTTTTCCAGCTCCCAGAGGGGTCAATTTGGTGTCTGAACTAGAAGTCTGATAGGCTTGATGCTTAGTTCTTTAATAAGGCCAAGAGATAAAGGCTCTGTCTCTCTCACATAATAGTTCCCTAGACTTATACATTGCCCTTTCCCTGAGAATCCAAAACTGTCTGCACGCTTTTTGCCGACAGTCTCACAGCATCTAAGAAAATGAATGCATACCAATATTCCTTTTTGGTAAAGAGATTCAGAGTGGGTCCAATAGAATTCAGTCAATGGAACCCAAGGAAATGCAATAGTCTCCCTCATCTTTCATTTTGACTTAGATCTGACAGGGAATCTATTTTGTAAGAGAGCTCTGCTTGTGTACTTACTGTAGAGTTAAACAACTTGTTTCCTCACCTTCGCTGCATGGTATGCAAATCAGTAGCTTTGGGAGATACAAATCTCACAGGCTGAATGGATTTTCTGTGAGCCAAAGGGCATTTACAAATTAATTGCAAAACTGTCCTATGACATTGTTGTGAAGTAGGTTAGCAACTTGCCCAAAGTCACATTGCTTATGGAGGCTAGGACTGAAAGATGAATGCTCTTCTCTCTGAGCCTTCTTAATCACTTACACTTGGCTCTGATTTTTCCCTGCCATAGAAACTAATCCACTACCAGAATGGTTCCATTTGGGTACCTAAATGGTACTAGTAAATGCATTGAAAGGGATGTAGCACTTACAGCTTAACTCTGCTACTGCCAGTGCACCTTCATTGTTTGGATTCCACAGAAACATGAATTTCCTCTGGTGTGAGGGTACCCAGGAGACTACACGCTCTCAGCTGCCTTCAGTTGAAGCAGTTAATGCGATGACTCTTTTATAAAGTTGCATGCCCAAGGCTGTAAGTGCTTGTGTGGGAGAACTGCTGAGTGGCAAAGAGAGACAGGAGGAATTTCTTCAGCCCCTGTTACACCAAGGAATCTGTATTAATTTCCTGTAGTTGCTGTAACAAATTACCACAAAGTTGATGGCTTAAAACAATGCCTGTATAGTCTCCTTTGTTGTCTTTAACTGGTGTGCTCCTCCCAATGTCTTCCTTTGCATTGATTATTTTGTACTGACCTCCCTTTTATTGCATATTGCCTTTCCTACTCCCAAGTTAATACGTGCCTACCCTCTAGTAAGTGAGTTACCTTCCGTTCTCCTCCCTTCCCTGATAATCTTTAAGGAATTTCTCTTCCTGTGTGCAAATCTTTTCTTCAAGTTTTATAGTAGTGCTCTCATACAATGTTTGTCCTTTGATGATTGACTAATTTCACTCAACATGATATCCCCTAGGTTTGTCCATGCTATGAAGTGTGTTCACTATTCTTTAATGTTGTATAGTATTCCATTATGTCTATGTACCATACTTTGTTTAACCATTCATCCCTTTGAAGTCATTTCTGTTTTTTATCTAGCTGAGGCAAATTTCTCAACCACCATAGCAGGCTTCTGTTTTTTTAGCTAGCCTCCACCATGCCCCTTAGCTTCTTTGTTAGTTTATCTTACATAGAGACACCAGATATTCCAGTAGACAAAAGACAGAGTGTTATGCAGCTCAGATGAATTTTGGCCCACAGACATCTGCATTGGGAGAAATGGAACAAAGTGGGTCAGAATACCATCTCCCCCTGTGCCTGAGCCCTGATCAGCTGATGATAGAAAGCTGGTGAAATTCATCTGGCATGCAAGTACACATTAAAAATTAAAAATCAACTGTCATTTTAAACTGAAGTGAATGAGACTTCAGCCAATCCCCATCCAATTTGCAATCAAATTTCTGGAACTTTTATGAATATGTATAAGTTTTCCTTCTTTAGCCTTATAAAAGCCACAGCCTGACCGCCCACCCCCCCCAGGAAGATATGGGCATATTCCCCTGGCTCCTTTACCTGAGGAGGAGCTCTGGTGGCCTAGTGCCTAAGGCATTAGACTGCTAACCAGAAGGCTGGCTCCTTTACCTAGCACTACATAAATTAAAATGACTTTGTTTTCATCAGAACCTGTTGTCTTCTGTCTCTTGGTTTCATAGCATACCAGACAGGGACTCACTTCAGCCTGGCTTCACATTGATGGGCAGTTAGGTTGTTTCCATCTCTTTGCTGTTGCTAAAAGGACATGGAGGCGGCATCTTCTGACCTCCTCTAACTGCACAAGAGGCGGACAGAATCACTGTCAGCAGCCCAAGGCTTAGGACTATGAGGCCAGACACCCTCCAGACTTTTTTTTTTTTTTTTAACCAAATTTGACACCAACAGTCCCTCCCATCGTACTCACTACTTCTCTATTGGGTTCAATAATTCATTGCAATGGCCACACAGAACTCACAGACAATACTCACGATCATGGGGTTTATTAGGGAAGTAACAGGATACAAGTCAGGTTCAGGAACACTCTCAGGATACAACTCTTGGAACAGGACAGTCTCCCTTCTGCTGTGCCCTCAGACACTCCTTTCTGGCCCTTGGCCTGTAGTCCTGGCCTCTGCCTCTGTAGGCCAGGTAAGCTTGCCACTCTGTCTCCTGCCTCTTAATTCCATTGCCACCATCTCTCCACTGGCTGGGGGATCTCTCCACTGTGGCGTCTCTCAGCCAAGGAGGTCCAGCGCAGGGATCTTGGGTATAAGGACACACCCCACATCACCTCCAGCTCTTCTCTCTTGATTGCAGTGAGATCCCCCCTCTGCCTCTAGCAGGGTTCACTTTAAGCCTGGCAGAGTGACACATCTGTCCAATTCCAACAACAGAGTTCTACACACCTTATTTGCATGGTCCCACCCAGTAATCTGATGGAAGTTACAAAGACTAGGCTAGAAAAGCCATACTAAGTAATTCACTACACCACACCTGTTGTGAATAATGTTGTGATGAACATTAGTATGCATATTCATTCATGTCACAGCTCTTATTTTTCTGGGATATATATGTGGTAGTGGGATTGTTGGATTGTATGATTTATATTTCTAATTTTTTAAGGAAGTCCCATGCTGTTTTCCACAGTAGTTACACCATTTTACAGTGCTACCAGCAGTGTATGACGGTGCTAGTTTCTCCACACCCTTGTGATCATCAGTTGTTTTCTGTTTTTTTTTTTTTTTTCTTTTTTAATTTTGCTATTAATGCTGGATGAGATGATATTTCATTCTTGTTTTGATTTGGATCTATCTAATGGCTAATGATCATGAGCATTTCTTCATGTGTTTGTTGGCTGCCTGAATGGCTTCTTTGGTGAAGAGTCTGTTCATGTCCTCTGTCCATTTTTTAAAAATTGGATTGTTTGTCTTTTTCTAATAACAATAACCTACAAGTGGATGCATAGACAGACACACAAACTGAATAGATGTGGGAAGAATGATGGTACAACACCCATAAATATAGATAGGCTTGATAGAGAATATTTCCACATATCTATTTACATATGCTGCAAATATATTCATGAATATAGTAGAGCATATGGGGGCAAAATTATAAAAACTTATAAACCATAACCAAATACCTTGAGGGAATGAGTCGCTGGGCCTGGGGGCTTAGCACCATCATCTGGGGCAGGGGACAATAAGGTCAATTAGCATAACAATCCACAAAGACAATGTTCTACATCCTACTCTGGTGAGCAGTGACTATTGTTGTTGTTGTTATGTGCCATTGAGTCATAGCGATCCCTCCTTTGTTTTCTGAGGAGGTATCACTACGGAAATAAATTGCCCAACCTTCCTTCTGAGGAGTGGTGGGTGTGAATGGTTGTGTTAGGTGCAACTCCTGGTCTGTTCCATGCAGAGCAAAGAAGAGTGAAGAAAATCAAAGACATAAGGAAACAATTAGGTCAGAATGCTAATGGACCACCTGAACCCCAGTCTCCAAGACTCTGAAGCCAGAAGAACTAGATGGTGTCAGGGTACCACCGATGATGGCTCTGAATGGGATCACAATAGGAAATCCTAAAAAGAGTGAGAGAAAAATGTGGAACAAAACTCAAAATCATAATATAGACCAGGCTTAGTGGTCAGATTGAGACTAGTAGAATCACTAAGACTATGGCCCTTGGTCATCCTTCAAGCCTGGAACTGAACTCACCCCCATGTTTCAACTTTGAGCCAAACAGTAGACAGGCCTATAAAAGTAAACAATAACACTAGGGAGGAACAAACTCCTTAGAACAATCAACTGTATGAGATCAAAATGGCAGCATCTGCCCAAAGGGAAATGGTAAACACAGAGAGGAAGTGGGAAGAGTGCTGTTACATTGTGGAGATTGCAATCAATGTCACAAACAAAAATGTGTATGAATTGCTGAATGGAAAACCAATTTGCTCTGTAAACTTTGACTCAAATCACAATAAAAGGTTAAAACAAAAGTCACATGTATCCTCTCTTACAGTTTTGGTGTCCAGAAGTCAGATATCAGTATCACTGGGTTGAAATCAAAGTTCCAGCAGGGTCATTCTCCCTCCAGAGAATTCTTCTTGGGAAGAATTCCTTCCTTACCTCTTCCTGCTTCTGGTGACTCTTGCCTTGTGGTTGTATCACTTAAATCTCTCCTTCTGTGGTTACACTGTCTCCTCTTCTTTTGGGTCAATTCTCTCTCTCCTTGCTTTTCTCTTACAGCGACACTTATGATTGCATTTAGAGCCATCCAGATAATCCAGGATAATGTATCAATCGAAGGAATCCCTACGTGTCACAAATGGTTAAGAGTTTGGATTCTAACTGAAAGGCTAGTGGTTTGAATCTATCCAGAGTCACCTTATCAGAAAGGCCTGGTGATCTACTTCTAAAAAAACCATCCATTGAAATCGCTACAGAACACCATTGTACACATACACATGGGGTCACCAGGAGTTGGAATCAACTCAATGGCAAATGTTTGTTTCATGTTCTTTCTAATCTTTGGGGGCCATTATTCAACCTAACATTGCATCCAACTATAAATTTGCAGTTATTATAAGGTAAGGTGATAGATTAAGGTATTTGTCTAATTTCTAGCATCTCTAAAAATACTTTATTTAAAAAGTTTTATTTAAAAACTGTAAGGCAACTTTTTTTAAAAAAATATAGTGTCAGTGAATGGTCGGTAGAGGAAGTTAAAATACTCAGGATGTTTTATGTGGATTTGGTTTAATGGTTGGAGAATTTTCTGCTTTGACCATTTATTTGTTGGACTGTGTTCAAGTGCTATAATGTTAGGATATTGTTTTTCCCAGACTTAAACCTATCAACATGCATTTACTGGATTTGTACTTTTGACCATCCAGAGAAGGAACAGTAAAAGAATAAAGTTCTCTTGAGTATTGTGTGAGTTGTTTTGTTATGTGGGTTTTGGGGAAGATTTTTCTTTATGAACAACTCCCTTGTCTATTCTCCCTTCTTGTTATATAATTGATATTTTTAGTACCCCATGGCATTTATAGCTTCTCAGAAGTTGGTGTTACTTTTATTTCCTTAAAGGAGACTATCAGGGTGGTATTTTTCCTCTCTCTTTGCTCAAGGCATACGCTACTCTTCTTCTTCTTCTTCTTTTTTTTTTTGCCTCAATTATTGATGTAGTAAAAGGCAAAGAAGCCTGGATAACTTCTAGAACATTTTTAGATTTGCTTACATTTATCCTTGGTAAAGAAATCTCTTAATAGGGAACTGCACCACCACCTAGGTTTCATACAATTGTGGAAAGAATTTCAGACTAATCTCAGATTCTCTTAGATTTTTAAAGAAAATTAAAGACTTTTGATTAGATTTGAGGCTTATTTGAATTCTGGGTTCAAAGTAAGAATCAAGAGATGTGCTTTCATATGAAATAACAACTATGGAAACTTTCTTCATGTTGAGCAGAAATAGCAACTAAATTCAGAAACCTATCAGATTCACAGAGGCATTTATGGCTGCTATTAGGAACTTGTATAGGGATCTCTGGAGGTATAGGGGTAAGGCATTTGGCTTGTACCCAGAAGGTCAGTGGTTCAAAGCCACCAGCTGCTCCGCAGAAAGCAATCTACTTCTGTAAAAATGTGCAGCCTTGGAAACTCATGAGGCTCACTAAGAGTCAGAATTGACTTGATAGCAGTGGGTTGGTGGGTAGTAATTTATATGGGCAATAATTACAAACTTCAGTAGTCATTTTTTTCCCATTATTTTCATTATTCTTCTTCTTAAGTATGATGTAGAACATTATTTTTTTCTGCATAATTGAAAAAGAAATCTGTTAATTGGATGGAGTTTCATTTCTATCAGTATTCTTGTTATTGCTGGTGGTTGAGTCAATTCTGACTCATAGCAACTTTATAGGACAAAGTAGAACTTCCCCATTCGGTTTCCTAGACTGACATCTTTACAGGAGCAGATTACTAGGTCTTTTCTCCTGCAGAGGTGCTTGTGGGTTTGAACCACTGACCTTTCATTTAGCAGCCAAGCACTTAACCATTGTGCCAAGAAACCACCTTTCATATTTCTTAGAAAATATGAGCAATAAGATGCAGCATACACAGCTACCTTAGGTGACTTCATAGGATGGCTAACCACCATTAGAAATTAGGTTGCACAGATCATGTTAAAAAAGATAACAAAAGCAAAAGCAAAACAAATTTTAAAAATGGTTTAGAACCCATGAGGCAATTTCTTCTTTTTAAAATTCCCATATAATGCCTAAGACACTTGATTGCTAACCAGAAGGCTGGCGGTTCAAATCCACCGGCCACTCCTTGGAAGGAAGATGGGGCAATCTACTTCCGTAGTGATACTGCCTCAGAAACCAAAGGAGGGGTTGCTATGAGTTGGGTCTGACTCCATGGCACATAACAACAACAACAACAATATCTATTTATCAAGTTCTTTTTCTTCCCCCTTAATTCCAATCCTATTCATCCATGTCTTTCCGAATCATTACTATTATCTTCGGTTGGCACAAACAGTTAAGCACATGGCTACTAACTGAAAAGTTGGTTGTTCAAACTCACTCAGACCTGGCAATTTCCTTCTGAAAGATCACAGTCATGAAAACATTATGAAATGCGATTCTACTTTGACATACCTGGAGTTGACATGAATCAGAATCGACTGGACCGCAACTTATTTATTTATTTAAAATCTTGGGTTAGATTCCACTAAGCTTAAAATGAGCTGTACCACAGGTAGAAAGGGGGATCTCACTACCATCAAGACAGAAAAAGACGCAGGAGTAGAGAGCATCATTGGACCTGAGATCCCTGCACTGGATGTCCTTGGCAGAGAGGTGGTGGCAGCAGAGGCAGCAGAACCACCAGAACAAAGAGACCAGCACAAGACAGAGCAACAGGCTTCCTGGCCCATAGAACAACAAAGCTGAGTGCCTTCTGGTAGGAGCCTTTCAGGTGGAGTAGAGTGCTGTGGTGGTTGAGTTTGTGTGTCAGCTTGGCTGGGCACGGTTGACTGGCTGGGCAGCTGGAAGTAGTATTCCCCATAATGAGACCGGTAATCAACACCATGGTGGAATCTGCTGTGAGCAGCTGAGTAGCTGCCTTTGGGTATGTGGTCTGCTTTCTGTATATGAGTAGCAAGTTTGGGAACATCTCTAGCTTATGGTATGCTTGAACCCTGCATGTAGCTGTGTTGTTGTTCAGCAGCCCGCCATGCTCGGCCAACCTTGGGACTTTCAATGGACTTGAATTAATGGCCTGCCATGTGGTTTGGTAACATCAGAACGGTGCCATTTTATTTATCAACCTTGGGCATGTTAGTCTCAGCAAGCAGTAGCTGCCTGAGTGAAGAGATGCCTCTGGCTTCAGTGGGCTGAGAGCAAGAGGCAGAGCTGAAGCCCAAGGTCAAGGGGCTTTCACCCAGCCCCTAGAGCCTGGCACTTTGAACTTGGACTTCTAGCCTCCTGAAATGTAAGAGAATAAACTCCTGTTTGTTCAAGCCATCCCGTTTGTGGTATATTCTTGTCAGAGCAGCACTAGATAACCAGAACAAGTGCCTTTCTGGGCATCTATTGGAAAAGCTAAAAGAGTGTTGTAACACTGTCCTGAGCAGGGCAGAGGTGAAGGCCAAAGAGAAGTGCCTGTGGCATGGCTAAGAGGCTGTTCTGATCAAAGAACTTCATCCTAATTTGTTCTCTGATCCTGAGTTGTAGTCTGTTACTTCCCTAATAAACCCTATAAGCAATAAATAAATAAATAAATACATAAATATTGCGTTAGGCCATCATCCCTTCTTACCTAGTTATCAGAATAATTCCAAACTGTGTCTGTAAAGCCAAAAATAAATAAATAAAATAAAACAAAACCTACTGCCATTGAGTCTGTTCCAACTCATAGGGACCATTTAGGCAGAGTAGAACTGCCCTATAGGGCTTCCAAGTCTATAATATTTATTGGAGCAGACTGCCTCATCTTTCTCCCAGAGAGAGGCTGGTGGGTTCAAACCACCAACCTTTTGATTAGCAGCCTAATTCTTTAACCACTATGCCAACAGAGCTCCTTAAACTGTCTCTAGTCTTGTCCTTTTATGCACTCATATAGCCAATGGTCTTTGTAAAATCCAAATTTCATTTTTTTTTTTTCTTAAAATTCTTTGGTGCAAACCACAGATGTCAGAATAAAATTCAAACTTCTTGATTACTCCTACCAGACTTTTTTACAATCTTGTCCTGTTTATTATTTCATCCTTGTCTTCAGTCTTTTCTTCCATCTCAGTCTGTATTACAAGATATGAAATGTTTCCAAGTACCTTCAATATGATCCATCTTTCTTTGCTTTTGCAGAATTTTCCTCACCCTGGAAAATTCTCTCCATCTTCTTATCCTTTTTCCCCATTCCTCTGCCACCCTCCCTTACTTGATTAGCTCAGGTTAGCAATTCCTTCCACCTGGAAGACCTCCTGAAAGCCCTCTCCACTAGATTAGATTAGATTCTGTTTACACCTGACCTCCCTGTTTTGCCTTCATCGTAGTCTTATTTTTTAAGCTCTCAGCTAAACTTCACAGGAAGGAACCTGTTCTGCTAACTATTGTGTTCACATAATAGGCATGTAGTAAACATTTATTGATTGAATGAAGAGGCCTAGTCAAATAGGTTTGTCACAAAATAAGAATAGACAAGGAAATGACAAAACAGATGTTGAGTGGAAGTGTCACTTGTGTTTCATATTTGCTGTCATTGAGAGGAGCCTTAGTTTTCTTTGCTCTCCTATCTTCTCCTAAGAAGCAAACATCTTGACAACAGGACTTTGCAAAGTAAAGATTCTTGTTTTCTTAACATTTACTATACTATGTTGTTGTTAGTTGCCATTGAGTAGGCTCCAACTCTTAGTGACCCTATGTACAGCAGAACAAAACACTGCCCGATCCTGTGCCAGCCTCATAATCCTTGCTGTACCTGAGCCCATAGTTGAAGCCAATATGTCAATACATCTCATCGGGGACCTTCCCCTCCTTCAATGACCCTCCACTTTACCAAGCATGACATCCTTCTTCAGGGGATGGTCTGTTCTGACAACATGACCAAAGTAGGAGAGATGAAGTCTGGCCATTCTCGCTTCCAAGAAGCATTCCATCTACACTTCTTCCAGGACAGATTTGTTTGTTCTTTTGGCAGCCCATGGAACCTTCAGTATTATTCACCAATACCACAGCTCAAAAAGCATCAACTCTTCTTCTGTCTTCCTTGTTCATTGTCAGCTCTCACATGCATATCAGGTGATTGAAGATACCATGGCTTGGGTTTGGGACACCTTAGTCTTCAAGGAGACATCTTTGCTCTTCACCACCTGAAAGAGGTCTTTTGCAGCAAGTTTAGCCAGTGCAATACATCATCTGATGTCTTGACTGTTGCTTCCATTGGTGTTGATTGTGGAAACAAGTGATATGAAATCTTTAACAACTTAAATCTTTTCTCCATTTATCGTGATGCTGCTTATTGGTCCAGTTGTGAAGATTTTCGTTTTTTTTTTTTTTGGGGGGGTGGTGGTGGTTGAGATGTAATCCACACTGCAGACTATAGTCTTTAATCTTCATCAGTAAGTGCTTCAAGTCATCCTAACTTTCAGCAAACAAAGTTGTGTCATCTGAGTATTGCAGGTTGTTAACAAGTCATCTTCCAATCCTGATGCCACATTCATCTTCATATAGTCCAGCTTTTCAGATTATTTGTTCAGCATACAGATTGAATAAGTATGGTGAAAGGATACAACCCTGACACACTCCTTTCTTGATTTTAAACCGTATAGTATCCCTTTGTTCTGTTCGAATGACAGCCTCCTGGTCTATGTACAGGTTCCTGATGAACAAGTGTTATGGTATTCCCATTCTTCTCAATGTTATCTATAATTTGTTATGATCCACAAAGTCAAATGCTTTTGCATAATCAATAAAACACAACTAAACATCTTTCTGGTATTCTTTGCTTTCTCAGCCAAGATCCATCTAACATGAGCATATCTCTTGTTCCATGTCCTCTTCTGAATCCAGTTTACAGTTCTGGAAGTTCTCTGTCAACATACTGTTGCATCCGTTTTTGAATTATCTTCAGTAAGATTTCACATGTATGTGATATTAATGATATTTTTTTATAATTTCCACATTCTGTGGGATCATTTTTCTTTGGAATGGGTACAAATATGGATTTTGTCTGGTCAGTTGGCCAGGTAGCTGTCTTCCAAATTTCTTGGCATAGATGAGTGAGTGCCTCCAGTGTAGCATCCATTTGCTGAAACACCTCAGTGAGTGTCCTGTCAATTCCTAGAGGCTTGCTCTTTGCCAATTCCTTCAGTGCAGCTGTGACTTCTTCCTTCAATACCATTGGTTCTAGATCATATGCCACTTCCTGAAATGGATGAACATTGACCAATTATTTTTGGTACCCTGTGTATTCCTTCCATCTTCTTTTGATGTTTCCTGCATCATTCAATATTTTGCTGATAGAATCTTTCAATATTGCATCTCGAGGCTTAAATATTTTCCTCAGTTCATTCAGCTTGAGAAATGCCTTGTGTTCTTCACTTTTGGTTTTCTAAGTCCAGCTCTTTGCACGTTTCATTATAATAATTGACTCTCTCTTCTCAAGTTGCTCTTTGAAATCTTCTGTTCAACTCTTTTATCTTGTCTTTTCTTCCATTTGCTTTAGCTACTGTCTGTTCAAGGGCAAGTTTCAGAGTCTCCTCTGACATCCATTTTAGTCTTTTTTTCTTTTCCAGTCTTTTGAATGACCTCTTGTTTTCTTCACGGATGATGTTCTTATTGTCATTCCACAATTCCTCTGGTTTTGGTCATTGGTGTTCAATGTATCAAATGTATTCTTTAGATAGTCTCTAAATTCTGGAGGGATATAATTAAGGTCATATTCTGGCTCTTGTGGACTTGTTTTAATTGTCTTCAGCTTCAACTTGAGTTGATGGTCTTAATATACAGTCTTATAAATTGGTCTTCAAAAATGATATGTGTTATCATCATAAGCCCTTCCTCCATCTTTAACTCATGGAATTTAGCTATAATGGTTTCACTTTTAAAAGGTACTTTATATTTTGCTGTTTATTTCCATAAGAATTTTTTGAAGGAACTTTGGGTTGCAGCAATAAAAATTGACCATAGTTTAATTTTGGAATGCTAATATTTCATAACTGTGACCATAGCCATGAAATGCAGTTTCCTGGGGGCAGAACAGACAACCAGACAATGTCACGGCAGGACATGCCACTCTTCCATTGCTATAGGGAATTACCAAATACAAAATGTGGTCAAATTTGACCTTGCTTACTTTTCATAATTGGACCTTTAATTGAGTAGTCAACCTTTTTTGACTTGCAAAACTCTGTAGGCCATAAACCAAAGATAAGAAGGTCAAATATTGAATAAAAAATGTCTTTTCCTAAAAGATTGTTTTTCCTCTGTCTCCTAATAACTTAAAATGCAATTAAGGATGAACCCTTTAGCTTTTTAATTGTTTCTGAAGGTCTATTGAAATAAAGTAATTAGCAGAGAGACAGAGGAATAGATAATCAACCCCCTGTCCACTGCACCCTATGGATCTATTGGACATTTCCCAATGAATATTCTGCTAAGAACTTAATATGTAAAGGATTACAATTGTCGATTCATTCATTCATTCAACATTACAGAGTCTACATATCTGTTATTCAGTCCTTACAGAGATGAAGACCAGTTCCTATCCATATGACACTTAACATCTGCATAGGAAGAAAGAAGATAAATACCTACTTTAAGGCAATGTGATAAATGTAATATTAGTAATATGTGTAGAAACTATGAGAAGACCCTTCTATTCAGTCTAGGCCCAGTAGTGGGATAAAAAGGAAGGATTAGGAAAGGCTATTTGGAGGGAAAAAGAGCCCTGGTGGCATAATGAATGCTAGCTCTGGTGGCATAATGACAAAACGAAA
The DNA here is from genome assembly GCF_000298275.1 of Orycteropus afer afer. Taxonomy (NCBI): domain Eukaryota; kingdom Metazoa; phylum Chordata; class Mammalia; order Tubulidentata; family Orycteropodidae; genus Orycteropus; species Orycteropus afer. The sequence continues at coordinate 5,156,814 of NW_006921725.1, read as the reverse complement.
TGCACTGTCATTGAGTCTGATCCTACTCATAGAGACCCCTTCTTGGGTTTCCGAGGTGGTATCACTACAGAAATAGATTGCCCAACCTTCCTTCTGAGGAGTGGCTGGTGGGTTTGACCTACCAGCCTTCTGGTTAGCAATCAATTGCTTTAGGCACTATGCCACCAGAGCTCTTAATCCAAAAGAATTGACACGATGGCAGTGAGTTTGGTTTTGAGTTTGCTTAATCCAAGGGTTGATAGTTTGAACCCACCAGTGCTCCACAGAAGCAGAAACCTGGTGATCTGCTCATTTAAAGATTATAGCCTAGGAAACCCTATGGAGAAGTTCTATTCTGTCCTATAGGATTGCTGTGAGTCAGAATAGACCTAAAAGCAAATAAAAACAACAATAACATTTGGAGGAAGGGAAGAATGGCTGATTGTTTATATTTGTTGTTGTTGTTAGGTGCTGTTGAGTTATCTCCAACTCATAGTGACCCTATGCACAGCAGAATGAAACACCACTCAGTGCTGAGCCAGCTCCATGATTCTTGCTATACTTGAGCCCATTGCCACTGCCACCATGTCAATCCATCTCATTGAAGACCCTCCCCTCTTTCGTCGATCCTCCACCTTACCAAGCATGACATCCTTCTCCAGGGAATGGTCCCTTCTGACAACATGACCAAAGTATGTAAGATGAAGTCTGCCATTCTCACCCCCAAGGAGCATTCTGGATGCAATTCCTCCAGGACAGACCTGTTAGTTCTTTTAGCAGTCCTCAGTACTTTCAGCATTCTATGCCAACACTGCAGCTTAAAAACATCAATTCTTCTTCAGTCTTCCTTGCTCATTGAACACCTGTCACATGTGTATGAGATGATTGAAAATACCATGGCTTGTGTCAGGTGCACCTTAGTTCTCAAGGAGACATCTTCACTCTTCAGCACTTGAAAGTGGTCCTTTGCAGCCGATTTGCCCAGTGCTATACGTCATCTGATGTCCTGACTGCTGCTTCCATTGGTATGGATTGTAGAACCAAGTAATGTACAGTCTTTGACAATTTCAGTCTTCATTTATCATAATGTTGCTTATAGGACCAGTTGTGAGGATGTTTGTTTTCTTTATATTGAGATGTAATCCATACTGCAGACTGTATTTTTCAATCTTAATCAGTAAGTGCCTCTAGTTATCCTCACTTTCAGCAAGCAAAGTTGTGTCATCAGCATATCGCAGGTTGTTAATGATTCTTCCTCCAATCCTAATGCTACGTTCTTCTTCATATAGTCCAGCTTCTCAGATTATTTGCTCAGCATACAGATTGAATACATGTGGTGAAAGGATACAACCCTGATGAACTCTCTTCTTGATTTTAAACTGTGTAGTGTTCCCTTTTTCTGTTCAAACAACAACTTCCTGGTCTATGTACAGGTTCCTCATGAGTACAATTAAGTGTTCTGGATTCCCTTTATTCTCAATGTTATCCACAACTTGTCATGATCCACACAATCAAATGCCTTTGGATAGTCAATAAAACACAAGTAAACATCTTTCTAGTATTCTTTGCTTTGAGCCAAGATCCATCTGACAGCAACTATGTTATCCCCCATTCTACATCCTCTTCAGAATCTACCCTGCGTTTCTGGAAGTTCTTTGTCAATATACTGCTACAACAATTTTTTTTTTAATTCTCTTCAGTAAGATTTTACTTGCATGTGATATTAATGATATTGTTGGATAATTTCCACATTCTGTGGGATCACTTTTCTTTGGAATAGGTACAAATGTGGATCTCTTCCGTTCAGTTGGCCAGGTAGCTGTCTTCCAAATCTCTTGGCATAACCGTGTGAGTGCCTCCAGTGAGACATGCATTTGTTGTAACATTTCAACGGGTATTCTGTCAATTCCTGGAGCCTTGTTCTTTGCCAATTCCTTCACTGCAACTTCAACTTCTTCCTTCAATGCCACCACCTGAAATGGATGAAGATCGACCAGTTCTTTTTGGTACAGTGACTCTGTGTATTCCTTCCATCTTCTTTTGATGCTTCCTGACTCATTCAATATTTTGCCCATAGAACCTTTCAATATTGCAACTCGAGGCTTAATTTTTTTCCTCAGTTCTTTCAACTTGAGAAATGCTGAGCGTGTTCTTCCCTTTTGGTTTTCTAACTCCAGGTCTTTGCACATTTCATTATAGTAATTGGCTTTGTCTGCTCAAGCTGCTCTTTGAAATATTTTGTTCAGCTCTTTTATTTTCTCATTTATTTTGTTTTGTTTATATAGGTTTTAGAATTATCTATGTGGAAAAGGAGGACAGAAAAAAGAGGGCAAAGAAGACACTAGTCAACATGAGGACAAAGAACAAAGAAACTGTACATGGTTTAGTACATCTGAAATTAGAACTTGTATATATGGGAATTGGTGGGAGTGGGTGGGACTGTGGCAGAAGAAATAGTTAGGATCAGATGAGGAAGGGTTTTGTGCAGGTCAAAATAATATTTTTGAACAGTTAAATACTTAAATACTTTGCTAGACATTAGCAATACAAAAATAAATTAGAACAAGTCCCTGCAACAAAGAACTCAAAATTTAGTAGGATAGAAAAACATGGAGAAAATAATTGACATAAATTTGATACTGACGGTATTTGGATGTTATCCTGCAGATGACTGGGACTTCCCAAAGGCTTTTAAGTGGAAGGATGATGTGATCACTTTGTATTTTAGAATGCTTTAGCAGTGTAAAGAATGGAATGGAAGGTTGTGAAGCCAGAGATGAGAAAATCATTTTGGGAGATTGTACTGCATGGATCTAGTGGGGATATGATGAAAATACTAGTGGGGATGGATAAGAGGAGACAGAATTAAGTTATATTTAGAAGATAAAATTGATAGGGCTTAGGAAGTTCTTGACTGTTGTGTGAAGAAGGGATGTTGTTGGAGAGGGTGACTCCCAGGTAAGTTTCTGACTTAGGAAGAATAGGAAGGAAGTTTTAAGTTCTTCTTTCTCTGTTGTAACTTTGGTCTTTGAAGGGACATACTGGGAAGGATGCTCCTACCACTCTCTATTTCCTTTGAGGAAGGGGACTGGGTAATCTGCTTGTCAGACTTTGATACTTATTGGACCATAGTATATTAGAAGGCTTGGCTACTGTCCTCTAAAGCAAGGTTCAGGAAGAGATCTCTCCTTGTTTTAGCTGTGCTTACATTGTGGGGTTCTCTATATCCTGTCTCCATCTGCTCCCACCAGGACAAAGCCTCTCTTCTTTGTACTTGCCATACTTTCTTTCTCTTTTTGTTCCATCTGCACCTGATTTGTGAAGCTGCCCTTTCATGCTAACTGGGAAGCCTACTCAGGATCTTCCCTGTAGAGTTGACTTGCGATAAAAATCATTAGTTCTTACATTAGATCTCCAGTAATGTGCCCTTAAGCTCATTATGCTGTCGTTCTTATCAGCAATTAATAACATTGATTTTTTAGTCTCATTTGCCAGTGATCTTCGCATATTTTTCTAAGAGCAGAAATCTCTGGGGAAAAGATAGAAAAAGGCCAGGGGGACCAGGACAGAGTGAGGAGTCAGCAGTAGGGATCCAGGCAAGGGGAGGTTGGAGAGGTTTCAAACAGCTAAGTGAGACAAACTTGTTTGTTGGTTTGTCCTACTGTGGTGACTTGTTGCTATGAGTCTTGAGACTGTGCCACTGGTGTTTCAAACCCAGCAGAGTGTGTATGGTGCACAGGTATCAGTGTGGCTTGCAGACTGAGACAGACTAGGAAGAAGGAGAGGGCCATCCACTTCTCAAAGAATTGGCCAGGGAAAACTTTATGAATAGCAGACAAATTCTGTCTGATACATTACTGTGCAACTTTATGAATAGTCCGGAAACAATGTCCAACACAGAGGAGGAGGATGAGTCACTTAGGTTAGAAGGCTCTCAAAACAGGACAAAGAAAGAGCTGCATCATCAGAGTAGGACCAACCTTATTGATATGGATAAGGTAAAGCTTTCAAGACCTCCATTTACTGATGTGGCTACCACTCAAATTGAGGAGAAACAGCTGCAAACATCCATTAATAATCAGAACATGGAATGTATGAACTAAGAATCTAGGAAAATTGGAAGTTGTCAAAAAGGAAATGGAACACATAAAGATTGATATCCTAGGCATCAGTGAGCTGAAATGGACTGGTTTTGGCCATTTTGAATCAGACAGCCATATTATCTACTATGCCGGGAATGACAAATTGAAGAGGAATGGCGTGGCATTCATCATCACAAAGGATGTTTCAAGATCTGTCCTGAAGTACAATGCTGTCACTGATAAGATAATATCCATATGTCTACAAGGAAGACATATTAATGCTACTATTATTCAAATTTGTGCACCAACCATCAAAGCCAAAGATGAGGAAATTGGAAATTTTTATCAACTTCTGCAGTCAACTTCAGAAGTTGACCGAATAGGCAATCAGGATGTGTTAATTATCACGGGTGACTGGAATGCTAAAGTTGGAAACAAAGAAGAATCACCAGTAGTTGGAAAATATGGTCTTGGTGACAGAAACAATGTTGGAGATCGCATGATAGAATTTTGCAAGACCAATGACTTATTCATTGCAAATACCTTTTTCCAACAACACAAACAGTGGCTGTACATGTGGACTTCACCAGATGAAACACAAAGGAATCAGATTGACTACATCTGTGGCAAGAGGTGAAGGAAAAGCTCAATATCCTCAGTCAAAACCAGGCCAGGAGCTGATTGTAGAACAGACCATCAACTGCTCATATGCAAGTTCAACTTGAAGTTTAAGACAATTAAAACAAGTCCACAAGAGCCAAAATATGATCTTGAATATATTCCTCCTGAATTTAGAGACCATCTAAAGAACAGATTTGATACATTGAATGCCACTGACCAAAAACCAGAAGAATTGTGGGATGACATCAAGAACATCACCCATGAAGAAAGCAAGCGGTCATTAAAAAGATGAGAAAAGAAGAGAAGACCAAAATGGATGAAAGAAGAGACTCTGAAACTTGCCCTTGAATGGAAAGTAGCTAAAGCAAATGGAAGAAATGACAAAATAAAAGAGCTGAACCAAAGATTTGAGAAGACAAAGCCAATTACTGTAATGAAATGTGCTAAGACTTCAAGTTAGAAAACCAAAAGATAAGAATCTGCTCAGCATTTCTCAAGCTGAAAGAACAGAGGAAAAATGTAAGCCCCAAGATGCAATATTGAAGATTCTATGGACAAAATATTAAATGATGAAGGAAACATCTAAAGAAGATTGAAAGAATATGCAGAGTCACTGTACCAAAAAGAACTGGTCGATCTTCATCCATTTCAGGAGGTGGCATATGATCTAGAACCAATGGTATTGAAAGAGGAAGTCGAAACTGCAATGAAGGAATTGGCAAAGAACAAGGCTCCAGAAATTGACAGAATACCCATTGAGATATTTCAACACATGGATGCCTCACTGGAGCCACTCACTCAGTTATTCCAAGAGATTTGGAAGACAGCTACCTGGCCAACTGGAAGAGATCCATAATTGTACCCATTCCAAAGAAAGGGGATCCCACAGAATGTGGAAATTATCAAACAATATCATTAAAATCGCATGCAAGTAAGATCTTACAGAAGATAATTCAAAAACGGTTGCACCAGTATAACAGAGAACTTGCAGAGGTGCAGGCTTGAATTAGAAGAGGACATGGAACAAGGGATATCATTGCTGATGTCAGAAGGATTTTGGCTCAGGGCCAAGAATACCAGAAAGATATTTACTTGTGTTTTATTGACTATGCAAAAGCATTTGATTGTATGGATCATGACAAATTGTGGATAACATTGAGAAGAACGGAATTCCTGAACACTTGATTGTACTAATGAGGAACCTGTAAATTGACCAGGAGGCTGTGTTCAAACAGAAGAGTACACTGCATGTTTTAAAATCAAGAAGGGAGTGTGTCAGGGTTGTATCTTTTTACCATACTTATTCAATTCTATATGCTGAGCAAATAATCTGAGAAGCTGGCTATATGAAGGAAAACATGGCATCAGGATTGGAGGGATATGATGATGACACAACTTTGCTTGCTGAAAGTGAAGATGATTTGAGGCCCTTACTGATGAAGATCGAAGAATACAGTCTGTGGTATGGATTGCATCTCAATATAAAGAAAACAAAAGTCCTTAGAACTAGACCAATAAGCAGCATCATGATAAATAAAGACTGAGATTGTCAAAGAATTCACATTACTTTGTTCTAGAATCAATGCCAATGGAAACAGCAGTCAGGACATTAGATGATGTATAGCACTGAGCAAGTTGGCTGCAAAGGAACTCTTTCACATGCTGAGGAGCAAGGATATCTCCTTGAGGACTAAGGTGAGCCTGACACAAGCCATGATATTTTCAATCACCTCATATGCATGTGAGAGCCGGACAATAAATAAGGAAGACCGAAGAAGAGTTGATGCTTTTGAGTTGTGGTGCTGTCGAAGAATGCTGAAAGTACCACTGACTGCTAAAAGAACTAACAGATCTGTCCTGGAAGAAGTGCAGCTGAAATGCTCCTTGGAAGTGAGAATGGCCAGACTTCATCTTACATACTTTGGTCATATTGTCAGAAGGGACAATTCCCTGGAGAAGGATGTCATACTTGGTAAGATGGAGAGACGACAAAAGAGGGGAAGGCCTTCAACGAGATGGATTGACATGGTGGCTGCGACAATGGGCTCAAGTATAGCCAGGATCATGGAACTGGCGAGGGATCAGGCAGTGTTTTGTTCTGCTGTGCGTAAGGTTGCTATGAGTCGGAAATGACTCAACGGCACCTAACAACAACAACAACAAATGGGATTACATCCACAGGTATAGGGGTTAGAATTCCAACAGACACACACACACACACACATTGTGCTTTGGGTGCAAATTTACAGAACAGAATTTGTTTTACATGTACACATGTTTGTGTATATTTGGTTTCACTCCCCAATTACCATCCCCAACCCTAACCCACTTTCTTCTTCTCCCTTCCCAGTAACTTCCCCCCCCATCCCCGTGCCTTTCTTAGTTATGCACTCCTATATTTGCAACTTTTCCTCTGTGCAAATGTTGTCCCTCTGGTGTCCCATGGCCTATTGCTCCAAGGGATGTATCTCTGTAGGGTAGGTGGGTGAATTGCCCTGGGTTGAGTGTTCTGCATCTAAGTCTTACTACTTCCAATATATATTTTGTGTGTACATAATTTAATTCATAACAGGCCTCAATGTCTAATGGGTGATTGGGTGAAATTCACCATGGCATAGGAGAGCAAAGAGTTAACTATTTTATCCCTGTAAGTCTTTTCCTCCTCCTTCTTTTTCTTTCTAAAGTGAAGGAGTACCATCAGCCCTTCACTCCAGCTCTAAAGCTTGATCATCTGTAATTCTTCCCTTTCCCTCATCACCAACTTGCAGCAATTTCGTCCTTGAAATGACACTTGAATCTGTCACTTTCTGTCCATTTCAGTCATCACAATCCTGGTTGAAGCTTTCATTAGTTCCAACTCAGATGACTCTAGAAACTTTTAAACTAGTTTTTCTGTCTCCATTCTCTTTCTACTACCATTAGAATTATCTTTAGTATATGTGTATTTGATCATATTACTGTCCTGTTCAAAAACTTCAAACATATTACTTGCAAGAGATGCCTTTCATAATGTGATTACACATAGGATGATGCAAAGAAACTGGTTTGGTTGGCAAAAAACTTGGGCTCAATTCATGCTAGAACTAGTTAGCCTTGTGACCTTTGCAAGTCATTTCAGCCCCTTTTTACTTTTTCATCCATAAAACAAAGGAGTTGAACTAGATGTTTTCATAGCTACTCTCCAGTTGTACATGTCTTGGTGGCCACACTTGTACTTTCCTCATAATTTGTAAATAACTCGATTTACTCAAAATATTGGCTAGTTCTATAAAGACATACTGTTTCTTATTTACTGTGGCTTTGTTGTCACTTTTTCTTGAAATGTACTTCCTTTCCTCTCCTTCGTTTCAACCCTTGTTGAAATCTTACTTATGTCTCAAGACCCAAATAAAATTCAACTTTTCCCACCAACTGCCTCATGATCCCCTTAGATAGAATTAATCATTCCTTTGTAAGTGCTCTCAAAGCACTATTTGTGAATCATTTAAGTTGTTCTGCAATTGCCCAGTTACTTCTCTCTCCCCCAATAATCTTTACATTCCTTAATGGTGAAGGTACATGTGTGCTCTTATTTGTACCTCTCAGTCTTGTCACCTTACACAGGATAATGTCTCACTCAGTAAGTGTTTGTTGATTAACTGAAATAATATTATTAAAAAAATGCCATTCATTAAAGAATGTTGGCTTTAAGAGTAGTCACTTTGAGGGCTCTCATTCATTAGACTTGAACCCAAACGAATTTTGGAAATTTTAAAAAATCAAATTTAGCTTTATGGGAAAAATATATAGTGAGTGAATGAATGCACTCTCATCTCTAAGTCAAGTTCCCAAACAAAGGATCAAAAAGGTCCAGTGCAATGACAGAACACTTGGATTAAATGTAGCCTCTTAAAGTGACACTGGAAAGAGCAATTATCTCTTGATTGTATGTTCTTTGTGCTTGCTTTATGAAATCACTAGTCATACTTTAATTTGTATTTTATAGTCCCCCAAATATGACTAAATAACTTTCTCAGTTTTTTTTTTTAAATATCTCTGTGCTGAAATTATCTATTCTAATGAACATAGAAAATTGCTAGGTGGCTACACACTGCATCAGTTCTTATTTTAATATCGAAGATCCTTACCATCTTGGTGATTCTTTCCCCTAAATACTCATCAAATTGGAATTATAATACAAAGCTCCAATTTTGCATTTGAAGGGTGAGAAGGGTGATTAATTGCTGCCTATTCAAATAGTCAGTTAATGGAACGAATTAGAAACTAGCCCCAGTGTGGTATCATGTCCTCATTTTCTAGTGAGCACACATATGACTTAGATTCTTTAGATGGAGAGATAAAAACATTAGCTCATTGTGTCTTTAGAATGGGATAAACAATTGGGTCTTTCTCTTCATTTCAACAGAGCGGCCCAATATCATTGATGACTCTTGCCATCTGAAATTGTACTGCCACAATCAGAGTAATTTTCTATTTAGAAGCCTCCTGCAGAGGCTGACTGCTGCCAGAGCACTTCAGTTCCCTGTGCTTGATAACTTCATGGCCTTTGTAGCACTGGGGGTGAGGAAGAGTGTAGAGAAAACTATCTTATATCTTAGCAATTAATTGATTTACTACGATTCATGACATTCAGCAGACATCTTTATTACTTGCCATGTCTTGTCCTAAATCCATCTCAGACCATTGTGACATGGAAATGCAGTTTCTTCCTATGGAACTCCTTAAGTCTTCCCATAGCATCTAATAATGCCCAATGCTCAGTTTTCCTTCCCAGTATGCTGTTTGTTCTGTTTTCAGACTTGTTTAGAGTGAATGACATGCATTTTAGGGGAGGAGGCTGATGTGTGCATGATTAGAAAAAAAAGAAAGCAGAACTTTAAGAAGGAGAATTCATATTAAATCGGAGAAATAATGCAGTACCAAGAAGACTTGGATATGCAAATCAACCCAAATAAACTATGCCACAAGGTGTTTGACATGCGCAATGTCATTTAATGAGGCATACTTACCCTAGTTATTTGAAATATTTAAAAATCATTGTTAGCGTCTAGTGAGAGACTGCCAAATTTTGCAGCTAATCTTTATACACACAGGAATCATATTTGGTACAAGAAAGCCTAGAGTGTACTTGCTAATTTTACTACTTAGAATTTTTCTTCACCTTTCTCCATCCATTTTAAAGTCAATCCTCAATGGTCACTTTCTGATTGAGGTATTAGTACTTCATGCATATCCATTTTATTTATGGTCCTATACTTCAATATTGGTGAAAGGGATGAGAAAAAGCTAGCCTGAGTTCTTTTTTTTATTGTTGTTATTGTTGTTAGTTGTCATCAAGTTGGCTAAGACTCAAGGCGACCTTATGTGTAACAAAGAAATGTTGCTAAGTCCTGTGCCATTTTCACTGGTATGTTTGAATCCATTGTTGTGACCATTGTGTCAATGCATCTCATTGAGAATTGCCCTTACTTTCCTTGATCTTTCGTTTTACCCAACATGATGTCCTTCTCTAGTGATTAGTCTTTCCTGATGACATGTGCAAAGTAAGTGAGTTGAAGTATTGGCACCCTCACTCCTAAGTAGCATTTTGGTTGTATTTCTTCTAAGACTATTTTATTTATTATGAGGTAAAATTAAGCAAATGAGGAGTTTAGTGAGTTGAATAGCTATCCTCAAAAAAGATATGTCCACATCCTAATCTCTGGACCTGTGAATATGACCTTTTATGGCAAAAGAATGAACATTAGTTTATACGGCAAAAAATATGATTACAATAAAAATCTTCAAAGGACTTTATCCTAAATTATCCAGTGGCCATTAACACAATCACATGTATGTCTTTAGAGACACAGAGAGGAGGTGATGTGAAGAATGCTGGCAGAGATTAAAGCAATGCCTCCTCAAACCAAGGGATGCCTGTATTGACAGCCCCCAACTGATGAAAGAAGCAAGGAACAGATCCTCCTCTAGACACTCTAGATGGACTAAGTCCCTGTCCTGCCAACTTGAGGCATATCTAGGGTATGGTAGGTATGGCATGTGCCCTGGATGTTACTTCAGGGGAAGGTGCCTATGAGAAATTTGAATTGGTCATCAAAGTTTCTATCAGCAGCTGTGAAAGATCATTCAACAATTTAAAACTAATTGCCATGGGTGTTATTTTCCGTAGATACACTGCTGCTGCCAACACCTTGATTTAGAAGGACTCCAGAACTGTGAGAGAATACACTTTTGTTGTTTCAAGCCACCAAGTTTTGGTAATTTATTACAGGAACCCTCAGAAGCTAATACAGTGAGCAAATGAGAAAAATTAATGGGTATTAGATTTATATATTAGGATGAAGAGGAGGTCACTGGGAAACATGGGGAAAACATTGCCTACTTCAGACATCAGTGATCAGTGATACAAATAATTATTCCAGCTACATTATGGGTGTAGTACAATGTTGAGGGGTGAGGGGTGTTGGAGGTGCAGGGCTCATGAAGGAAGCTGTGTCCAATCATTCATTCATATGAAAAACACATTTGTAAGAAGGGTTTTCATAGTCATATTTTGGGGAGTCACTACATTAATCTAAAAACACAAATTTATCCAAGTAACCTAATCAGTATAAGAATATTGGTTTCCTTTCCTATATAAATATTGTTGAAATTTTTCATCACAGTGCCAAACTAATTTCCTCTTTCCTGTAGTTGTTGTTATGTGCCTTCGAGTCAGCGCGGACTCATAGCGACCCCTTCTTGGGTTGCCAAGGCAGTATCACTATGGAAGTAGATTGCCCAACCTTCCTTCCGAGGAGTGGCTGGTGGATTTGAACTGCCAGACTTCTGGTTAGCAGTCAAGTGCCTTATGCACTAGGCTACCAGAGCTCCTCTTTCCTAGAGCATATGAAATGATTTTCTAGAGGTTCTCACAAATGGAGTTTGTTCAGAAACATTACTTTTTTGTCCTTTTGGCTGGCCTTAATATTATTTATTTTCCTCTGAGGGATCAGAGGATTTGGCTGCTTTTTCTCCTTGACGATAAAGCAGGAACTTCCAAACACCCAGGAAAATTAATGTGTTCCTGACTGGTTGCCCAATAGAATAATGTAGCTGTGATTATTGTTTTTTTATGGTTATTAATACTGAATTATGCTTGTAAAATATTCTAAGACTCTATGATGAAAGGAGCTGTGTAAATATAAAATCACAGTATTAAACAATAGCTGCATCCTCTAAGGATATTGGAAATTCACTTATCTAGATTTAAATATGAGAAAGAGCATGTAACATGTTAGCTTTTGACATAGGGATGTGGATAAATTTGCACGTTCATATAGACTGATTATTTGAAGTCTATTCTGATTTATGCTGGCTCTTCCTTGCAGAATTGATAGTAGACTTTAATATACTTCATTTCTTTCATGTTTGGGCCACCCATATGACTTATGCATTAGGTAGTATAATGCAGGCTATGCTCTGGTAACTGCTGGTCTTCAATAATCAGGGGGCATCATCTTTGCTCTAAGTAAACAGAATAGAAGTGGTGGGTTTAACATGCTGTACTAAATATTTTATACTTAAATTGGTAATTTTGACATACTTCATTAGGAAAAAGTTATTCCATCTTCCATCTTTCCTCTTCTTTGAATACCTATTAAGGTGAAAAAGTATAGAATATTTATCCAGGGCTATCCTGGGGTCCAGAATGGGGGACCCAGCTAAGACCAATTTGACTGTAAAGTTCTTAATATTCCCCCCTTCCAATTTTTTTTCATACTTAAATCATACACTGCACTGAACATAAAAGTAATATTATATTTAGATGCATATATTTAGAATTTCCTTTTAAAACTCTCCTTAAATCTTCTCAATTACTTCATTTTTTTTCCCTTAACTTTTTATTGTGATTTGGGTGAGAGTTTACAGAGAAAATCAATTATCCATTCAATAATTCATGCATATTTTGTTTCATGCCATTGATTGTAATATCGTAAATGTAACATCACTCCTCTCATTTCCTCTGTGTTTCTCATTTCCATTCCTCTTTCTCTCCCAACGTTTCCTGCCTTCTGAACTTGTCTTTGGGCAAATACTGCCCTTTTGATTTCAAAACAGTTGATTGTTCTAAGGAATGGATACCTTCCTACCTTCACCATGTAGTCATGTCTATTGCTTGGTTCAAAATTGAGCCACTGGAGTGAGTTCAGTTCCAAACTTAAAGTGTGATTAAGGGTCTTGATCTTGGGAGTTCCACCAGTCTCTATCCAACCATGAAGCCTGTTCTTTTTTTTAATGATTTTGAGTTTTGTTCACATTTTTCACTGACTCTATTCTAGACCTTCAATTGTGATTCCTTTCAGAGTAATTGGTACTGGTAGCTGGGCACCATTTAGTTCTTCTAGAGTCAGAGTCATGGAGGGTGAGTCTCACTTGGTCCATTGTGGCTGTTAGGTGCCGTGGAGTCATTTCCGACTCATAGTGACCCTATGTGCAGCAGAATGAAACACCGCCTGATTCCGCACCAGCTACATGATCCTTGCTATACTTGAGCCCATTGTTGCAGCCACCATGTCAATCCATCTCGTCGAATGCCTTCCCCTCTTTTGTCTACCCTCCACCTTACCAAGCATGACATCCTTCTACAGGGAATGGTCCCCTCTGACAACATGACCAAAGTATGTGAGACAAAGTCTGGCCATTCTTGCTTCCAAGGAGCATTTCAAGTGCACTTCCTCCAGGACAGATCTGTTAGTTCTTTTAGCAGTCCATGGTATTTTCAACATTCTTCACCAGCACCACAACTCAAAAGGATCAACTCTTCTTCAGTCTTCCTTATTCATTGTCCAGCTCTCACATGCATACAAGGTGATTGGAAATACCATGGCCTGTGTCAGTCACACCTTAGTCCTCAAGGAGACATCCTTGCTCCTCAGCACTTGAAAGAGTTCCTTCACAGCCAACCTGCCCAGTGCTACACGTCGTCTAATGTCCTGAATGCTGCTCCCATTGGCATCAATTGTAGAAACAAGCAATGTGAATTCTTTGACAACCTCAATCTTTTCTCCATTTATCATGATGCTGCTTATTGGTCCAGTTCTAAGGATTTTGTTTTTCTTTATATTGAGATGTAGTCCATACTGCAGACTGTGTTCTTCACTCTTCTTCAGTAAGTGCCTCATGTCATCCTCACTTTCAGCAAGCAAAGTTGTATCGTCAGCGTATCTCAGGTAGTTAATGATTCTTCCTCTAATCCTGATGCCACATTCTTCTTCATATACTCCAGCTTCTTGGATTATTAGCTGAACATATAGATTGAATAAGTATGGGGAAAGGATACAACCCTGACACACTCCCTTCTTGATTTTAAACAATGTAGTGTTGTTCCCTTGTTCCATTAGAACACAGCCTCCTGGCCAAGGTACACATTCCTTATGAGTACAATCAAGTATTCAGGAATTCCCATTTTTTTCAATGTTATCCATAATTTGTCATGATCCACACAATCAAATGCCTTTGCATAGTCAATAAAACACAAGTGAATATCTTTCTGGTATTCTTTGCCTTGAGCCAAGATCCATCTGACAGCAGCTATGATGTCCCTTGCTCCACATCCTCTTCTGAATCCAGCTTGCACCTCTGGAAGTTCTCTGTCAATATAGTGCTGCAACTGTTTTTGAATTATTTTCAGTAAGATCTTACTTGCGTGTGATAGTAATGATATTGTTCAATAACTTGCACATTGTGTGGGATCACTTTTCTTTGGAATGGGTACAAATATGGATCTCTTCCAGTCAGTTGGCCAGATAGCTGTCTTCCAAATCTCTTGGCATCACCGAGTGAGTGCCTCCAGTGCGGCATCTGTTTATTGAAATATCTCAATGGGTATTCCATCAGTTCCTGGAGCCTTGTTCTTTGCCAATTCCTTCATTGCAGCTTCGACTTCCTCCTTCAGTACCATTGCTTCTAGATCATATGCTACCACCTGAAATGGATGAATAGCGACCAGTTCTTTTTGGTACAGTGACTCTGTGTATTCCTTCCATCTTCTTTTGATGTTCCCTGCATCATTCAATATTTTGCCCTTAGAATCTTTCAATATTGCAACTTGAGGCTTAAATTTTTTCCTGAGTTCTTTCAGCTTGAAAATGCTGAGTCGGTTCTTCCTTTTTGGTTTTCTAACTCCAGGTCTTTGCACATTTCATTATAGTAATTGACTTTGTCTTCTCGAGCTGCTCTTTGAAATCTTCGGTTCAATTCTTTTATTTTGTCATTTCTTCCATTTGCTTTAGCTACTCTCCATTCAAGGTCAAGTTTCAGAGTGTCTTCTGTCATCCATTTTGGTCTTCTCTTTTTTTGTTGTCTTTTTAGTGACCTCTTGCGTTCTTCACAGATGATGCTCTTGATGTCATCCCACAATTCTTCTGGTTTTCGGTCACTGGTGTTCAGTGCATCAAATCTATTCTTTAGATGGTCTCTAAATTCAGGAGGGATATATTCTAGATCATATTCTAGCTCTCGTGGACTTGTTTTAATTGTCTTTAACTTCAAGTTGAACTTGCATATTAGCAGTTGATGATCTGTTCCACAATCAGCTCCTGGCCTGGTTTTGGTTGAAGATATTGAGCCTCTCTATCATCTCTTGCTACAGATGTAGTCAATCTGATTCCTGTGTGTTCCACCTGGTGAAGTCCACGTGTACTGCTGCCATTTGTGTTGTTGAAAAAAGGTGTTTGCAATGAATAAGTTGCTGGCCTTTCAAAATTCTACCATGCGAGTTCCAGCATTATTTCTGTCACCAAGGCCAAATTTTCCAGCTACCATTCATTCTTCTTTGTTTCCAACTTTTGCATTCCAGTCACCAGTGATAATTAGCACATCCTGATTGCATTTTTGGTTAATTTCATTCTGCAGAAGTTGATAAAATTCTTAAATTTCCTCATCTTTGGCTTTGGTGGTTGGTGCATAAATTTGAATAATAGTTGTATTAACGGGTCTTCCTTGTAGATGTATGGATATTATCCTATCACTGACAGTATAGTACTTCAGGACAGATCTTGAAACATCCTTTGTGATGATGAATGCCACACCATTCCTCTTTAAACTGTCATTCCTGGCATAGTAGATCATAGGGTTGTCTGTTTCAAAATGGCCAAAACCAGTCCATTTCAGCTCACTATTGCCTAGGATATCAATCTTTATGTGTGTTCCATTTCATTTTTGACAACTTCCAATTTTCCTAGATTCGTACTTTGTTCATTCCATGTTCTGATGATTAATGGATGTTTGCAGCTGTTTCTCCTCAATTAGAGTGGTGCCACGTCAGCAAATGAGGTCTCGAAATCTTTACCTTCTCCATAGGAGTAAGGCTGATTTTACTCTGATAATGCAGCTCTTGCCCAGTCCTACTTTGAGAGTTTTCTAAGCTAAGAGACTCATCTTTCTCTTTTGTATTGGACAATGTTTCTGGATTATTCATAAAGTCACACAGTAATTTATCAAACAGTGTTTCTCTGCTATTCATAAGGTTTTCCCTGGCCAATTCTTTGAGAAGTGGATGGCCTCCTCCTTCTTTCTAGTCTGTCTCAGTCTGCAAGCCAGACTGATACTTGTGCAACAGGTGCACCCCACTGGGTTTGAAAACCAGTGGCACTGCCTCAAGACTCACAGCAACACATCACTACAGTAGGACAAACCAACAGACAAGTTTGTTTCCCTTAGCTGTTGGAAACTTTTCCATCGATCCTTAACTGGATCCTTGCAGCTGACTCCTCCATCTGTTCTGGTCCCCTTTGCCTTTTCCTACCTCTCCCTGCTTTCCCTCCTCTCTGCTTGTGGGGTGTGGCCTGGGTTCCCTCTCCTCACCTGGGTCCCTGCTGCTGACTCTTCAATCTGTTTGGGTCCCCTTTGTCTTTTCTGCCCTCTCCCTGCTTTCCCACCTCGCTGCTTTTGGGGCATGGCCTGGATTCTCTCTCCTCACCTGGGTCCCTGCAGCTGACCTCTTGATCCCTTTGTCCATTAATCCTTTGGAATATTTGTTTCCATGTGTCTTTGACTTCCTTTACTCTTCTTTGTTGCAACAGAGAAAGACTAATAGTTTTATCTTGAGTGGCCACTTGCAAACTTTTAAGACCCCAGTCACTACTCACTAAAGTAGGATGTAAAATAATGTTTTTGTGTAGTATGTTATGCCAATTGAGCAAGATTTCCCCTGTGACCACAGTATCAAGACTGTAGGCCCAGCAACTCACTCCGTCAAAGTGTTTGGCTATTGGTAAGAAGATGTTATAATGTTGACAACTGTTAGCTCTATTATATATGGATATTGTTATAGAACATACAAATACATATGTACAAATGTCTGCTAAACTTATATATGTTGTTGTTATTATTAGGTGCCTTTGAGTTGGCTCTGATTCATAGTGACCCTTTGAACAACCGAACAGAATATTGTCCGGTCCTGTGCCAGCCTCACAGTCCTTGCTATACCTGAGCTCATCATCGTAGCCACTGTATCAATCCATCTTATTGAGGGCCTTCCCCTTTTTCATTGACCCTCCACTTTACAAGGCATGATATTCTTCTCCAGGAAATGGTCCCTTCTGACAACGTGACCAAAATAGGTGAGACGAAGTGTGACCATTCATGCTTCCAAGGCCCATTCCAGCTGCACTTCTTCCAGGACAAATTTGTTATTTCTTTTGGCAATCCATGGTACTTTCAGTATTGTTTGCCAACATCACAACTCAAAAGCATCAACTCTTCTTCAGTCTTCCTTATTCATTGTTCCCTTTTGCCTACCATGACTTTTGTTTGCCTGTGTATCCACATACAATGTTTGTTATTACTGATAATGCAGTATTATGTATGCAAAAATATTTAGCTTTGATGTACACCTCTCTGTGTCTTCTTATTTTCCTTAGTGTTATTTTGTTGGTCACTGATTTTTGGTATATTGCCTTTCCCTTCACCCAAATCAATATGTCTCTTATCTAGCTAGCAATTTCCTCCCCCCTCCCCTCCCATCTCTTGTAACCAACAAAGAAAGTTTTCTTCCATGTGTAAACCTTTCCTTGAATTTTTACAATAGTGGAGTCATACAATATTTGTCTTTCTGTGATTGCCTTATTTCACTCAGAATAGCATCCTCCAAGTTCATCACATTATGAAATATTCCATGGATTCTTCATTATCTTTTAGTGCTGCATAGTATTCTATTGTGTGTATGTACCATAATTTGGTTATCCATTTACCTGTTCAGGTGTATTAAGATTGTTTCCATCTCTTTGCTATTCTGAATAGTGCTGTGTTGAACATGAGTGTCCATACGTCTATTCTTGTCCCAGCTCTCACTTCTTTACGATATACACTTAGTATTGGGATAGCTGGATCAAATGGTATTTCTATTTCCAAATTTTTAAGAAAGTGCCATACTGTTTTCCACTGTGGTTATACCATTTTATAGTCTCACCAGCAGTATAAGAGAGTTCCAAACTGTCCACACCCTCACCAACATTTGTTATTTTCTGTCTTATTGAATTTTGCTATATTTGTTGGGGTGAGATGATATCTTATGGTTGTTTTTATTTGCATCTCTCTAATGGACAATGATCACAAACATTGCTTCATGTACTTGTTGGATGCCTAAGTGTTCTATTTGGTGAAATGTCCATTCATGTCTCCTGTCCATTTTTTAATTGGATTTCTAGTCTTTCTGATGTTGAAGAGTTGGAGTTTTCTTTAAATTTTAGAGATAAATCCCTTGTTGGATGTGTCGTTGTTGAATATTTTTTCCCAATCTGCAGGTTCTCTTTTTAATATTTTGGAGAAGTCTTTTTATGTACATAAGCATTTCATATTTAGAAGGTCCTAGTCATCTAGTCTATCTTCTTTTTGCACTTTGCAGTTGTGTTTGATAGTCTATTCATGCCATATATTAGGATCCCTAAGTTTGCCCTTATTTTATCTTTGATGAACTTTATAATACTGTTTTACATTTAAGTCTTTGATCTATCTTGAGTCATTTTTGTGTATGATGTGAGGTATGGATCTTGTTTCATTTTTCTGCAAATGGACATCCAGTTTTGTCAGCACTATTTGTTAAAGATACAATGGATTTTACCCTTGTGTTGAAGATCAGTTATGAGTAAATGGATGGATCTATTTCTGGATTCTCAATTCTGTTCCACTTAAATATGGGCTTGTCATTTTACCAACATCAGGCTGTTTTGAGTAACATGGCTGTATAGTAGGTTTTGAGATTTAGGAGTATGAGACCTCTTATTTTGTTCTTCTTCAGTAATACTTTGCTCACCTGCAGTCTCTTTCCTTTTCATATAAAATTATTGATTATATTTTTAATGCATAGAATCATATCATGTGCAAATACGGATAGTTTTACTTCCTTGCTTACCAATTTGCATGCCTTTGATTTCCCTATATCTCTTTCTTGCTTTAGTGCCTTGGCTAGGACTTCAGATACAACGTCGAATAAAAGTGGTGACAGAAGTCATCCTTGTCTGGTCCCCATTCTCAAAAGGAATGTCTTCAGTCCCTATTCACTAAAATGTTGGCTGTTGGTTTTGTGTATATGCCCTTTATTATGTTGAAGAATTTCCCTTCTTTAGACTGTTTATCAGGAATAGGTGTTGGATTTTATCAAATACCTTTCTGCATTGATAGATATAATCATGGGTTTTTTTCCTATATTTTACTTATGTTTTGGATTATGTTGATTGTTTTTCTAATGTTGAAACATCTTTAAATATCTTATATGAATACCACTTAGTAAGGATGTATTATTTTTTGTTATCTTGTTGGAGTGTGTTGACTGGGATTTTGTTGAAGATCTTTTCATCTATATTCATGAGAAATATTGGTCTGTAGCTTTCCTTTCTAATGGTGTCTTTGCCTGGTTTTAGTATCAGGGTTACGCTTACTTTGGCAAAAGAATTTGGGAGGAGTCCACCCTTTTCTATGTTCTAGAATAGTTTTAGTAGAATTAGTGTCAGCTTTTCTCTCAATGTTTGGTAGAACTCTACAGTGAAGCCATCTGGGCCAGAACTCCTTTTTATTGGTATTTTTCTTTTTTTAAATTACCAGTTCAATTTCTTCTTTTGTTTTGAGTCTGTTCAAATTTTCTGCCTCAGTATTTGCTAGTTTAGTTCAGTAGTGCATTTCTAGAAATCTGTCCATTTCCTTTAGGTTTTCAAATTTGTCAGAGTACAGTTCTTCATAGTATCCAGGTATATTTTCTTTTTATTTTGATTGTCTCTGGGTGACATCACCCATTTTGTTTCTTATTCATTTTGCATCTTCTCCTTTTTGTCCTTTGTTAAACTAGCCCTTGATTTATCCATTTTATTGATCTTTTGAAAGAACCAGTGTCTTGTTTCTTTCTATTCTTTTCCCATTTAATTTATTTCTGCATGGATTTTGATTAT
Organism: Orycteropus afer afer; assembly: GCF_000298275.1. Classification (NCBI taxonomy): domain Eukaryota; kingdom Metazoa; phylum Chordata; class Mammalia; order Tubulidentata; family Orycteropodidae; genus Orycteropus; species Orycteropus afer. Next base: position 5,136,707 of record NW_006921725.1, on the reverse strand, counting down.
TTATTTTCTTCTAGTGACTGTA
>NW_006921725.1:5105677-5136581 GCF_000298275.1 Orycteropus afer afer | reverse complement strand
TCCTCTGAACACTGCCTTTGCTGTGTCCCATAGATTTTGGTATGTGTGTTTTCATTTTCATTTGATTCAAAGAATTTTTAAAGTTTCTTTATTTCTTTAATGACCCAGTAGTTTTTAAGGAGGGTGTTATTCACTTTCTGTGTGTCTGCTATTCTTTCCTTGATTTTCCTGTTTTTTTTTTTTTATTTATAATTTTAAAGCATTTTGATCTGAGAAGATGCTTTGCAGTGTTTTGATGTTCTTAAATTTATTGAGGCCTGCTTTGTGGCCTAACATATGGTCTCTTCTGGAGAATGTTCCATGTGCATAGGAAACGGATGTATATTGTGCTGTTTTTGGGTGAAGTGCTCTGTATATGTCTATAAGGTCAAGTTGGTTGATTGTATTGTGTAGTTCTTCTGTTTTTGCTGAGTTTCTTTCTAGTTCTTCTTTCATTGAAAGTGGTATATTAAAGTCTGTTACTATTACTGTGGAGTCCTTTGTCTTTTCAATTCTGTTAAACCTGATTTATGTATTTTGGTGTTCTTTCATTGGGTGCATAGATATTTATTATGGTTATATCCTTTTGTTCAATGAATCCTTAATCATTATATAATGTCCTTCCTTGCCTCTAAGAGTATTTTGTCTTAAAGTCTATTTTGTTATAAATGAATATTTTCACTCCTGCTCTTTTTGATTATCATTTGTTTGATAAATATTTTTTTCAACCTTAGATTTTTACTCCATTTTTATCTTATGTCTGAGATGTGTATCTTGTAGACAGCATATTGATGATTTCAAAATCCACATAAATGGTCTTTCCAGTACCCTTCCCTCTCAGTTTTGGTATCTTCTTTCCTTTCTGCGTCTTTCATTCACAGACCTTGGCCTTCACATGATCTCTGCCAACCACTCTTTATCCTTACAATCTTACCCATAACTACAACCTATCCATTATCTCAATTTAAAAAATCCTTTTCTTTCACCATCTTTCCAGCTGACACATTGAATTGTCCAGACTACAATGATCTTTTAAACTTGCTGGGTTCATACCACAGTTCACCTATCCCCAACTCCCATTTCCAACCCCTTTGTAAGCTTAAATTCTATGTTAATCATTATGCTCATCATCTTGCTCATATTTTCAACTCCCTCACCTCCCCTGTATCTGCTATACTCACTTCACTAAACACAAACTTATTAAAAAAAAACTTTTTGATTAATTTGTGCTTGAACCCAGGCAGGTGGAATAAGTGGAACAAAATGCACAATCAAGACTTGTTTCACTTCAAATACATGATCATTAATTTCAAAAGAGACTTAAGGCTGTCCAGCCAGCATACTAATCTCATTCTCCTAGTCTCTTAATATTAAAAAAACAAAAAGCAAACTTACTACCTACAGTCGATTGTGACTCATAGCAAACCCCTTTGGGTTTCCAAGGTGATAAATCTTTATGGAAGTAGAATGCCCAGTCTTCCTTTCTGGAGCGGTTGGTGGATTTGAACTGCCAACCTTCTGGTTAGCAGTCAAAAGCCTTAGGCACTATACCACCAGAGCTCATTAGACTCTTAGATGACTGTTTTGTATTTCTTCCTCTCCTCCAGGTTGCTTTCTACTTCACTGATGAAAGCAACTTAAATCACCTGCCTGGATTAAATCAGTAATTCTTAACTGATATTCCTGCTTCTGGCTTTGTCCTCTTCCCATCTGAGTCTATTTTCAACCAAGCAGACACAGCAATCCTGTATAAATGCCTTAGTTCATATCAATTTCTGCCAACATGGCTCTTTATCTCCTCTATTACCAGCCCTGGGTGCCTCTCTGACTTCACCTCCTACAACTATTGACCTCATTCACTCCACTGTGATCACATAGACTTCTTTGCTTTTGCTTGAAACACACAGGCACAACCTCCCATCAGAGCTTTTGTAGTTGATAGTTCTTTATCTGCACTTCCTCTTCTCTCAGGTATTGACATAGTAAGATATTTTGCTTCATTCAGGTAGTTACTCAAAAGCCATCTTCTCAGTGAAAACTTACCTAGTCACCTTATCTATATTTCATCTTCTTGCCTCCATCTGACACTTCTTTCCCTCTAAACCTAATTTATTGTTTTCAGACTATCTAACATTCCATACATTTCTTCATTGATTTGTTTACTGTCTTGTATTTTTGCCTACTAAAATCTAAACTCAAAAAAGGCATAAATAAAGTTTAAAAAAAGTCTGTTTTATTTTGTGCTTTATATCCTCAGTGTCTTGGCACATGGAAGGTGCTCAAATATTTATTAAACAAATGAATGAAAATATGAATATCCATATGGAAGATGTTTCAGAATCTATGAGGTATATAAAATGATCAACATCATAGATTTTATTTACTTCATCTTTTCCTTGGTATTTTATGGTTGTAAGCATGCTTTTACAGAACACTAGGGTGATCAAAACAAAACAAAACAAAACAAAAACACTGACATCAAAGGGATTCCAACTTATAGTGACCCTACAGATCATGGTAAAACTGCCCTGTAGGGTTTCCAAGGCTGTAATCTTTACTGAAGAAAAGTGCTGATCTTTCTCTCATAGAGTATATAATGGTTTTGAACCACTGACCATTACCACTGAACCCCCAGAGCTCCTTACTAGGGAGATGTGCTCCTTACTAGAGAAAAGTGCATATTAGAGATCATTGCTTGGGGTACACGATTATTAAGTGAATCAAGGTTTCTTTTTAATTTTTCTCTTTTCCAGAGTAAATAATATTGCAGTTTACACTACCAGAAAGAAAAGGCAAACCATTCTAGATGTAGTGAAACATTCAAATAAAGTGGCTGAGGAAGATGGAGGCTTTATGAATAAAATGGCCAGTATTACTTAGCCATAGTAATTCATCTTATATGTTCAAAAATACCAGGAATCACAAGATGCTAGCACTTGAGCAGAAATGAGGCTTGAGTTCTTATTTTTCTTAGGGGAAAAAAAAAAAAAAAAACACTGCTGTCGAGTCGATTCCAACTCATAGCAACCCCCACTGGGTTTCCAAGGCAGTAAATCTTTACAGAAGTAGAATGCTCAGTCTTGCTTCCTCAGAGTGGCTGGTAGGTTTGAACCACAACCTTCTGGTTAGCAGTCAGATGCCTTAGGCACTGTGCTACCAGAGCTCCTTAATACCTGATTTGTCCTGATTTCCTTAGTAAGCTTCTGTGATTATCAAATGATTAGTGTATAGGAAGGTACAGTAGCTTCAGAAATGCCACAAAAATGTAAGCGATTATTGAGAGAGCCACTGAAAATGATCCATCAGGGAGTGCCAGGCAACCAACAGTCATCAGAATGAAAACTGTAATTTATCTATAGGTTCATTGTCGACTATCAGGGAGCAGCAGAATGTGGTTCAACCAGCAGGATCTGATGGATTATTGTGGTCTGTGGTGCAGAAGAGGTCAAGGCAACCTATTTGTAATCAAATGGAATTTCTGTGTGCAGTTGGAGTCAGCTCACAGTAACTCCTTGGGCCTATAATGTGATTTGAAGTGGAGGAGGGACTGAGACTTAAAGTAGGTTTCAGGAATCTGTGTGCAAAGTAAACAGCATCTGGCCACTCACTCTGGTGGGCATGAATTCTAGAGAAGGGATCACCAGAGAGTTCATGATAATGCATTGGTAATGTTATAAAAGTGAAAGACAGAAGATGGTGGGCTACAGAGAGAAAAACAATAGGTCATGGGCTTGGCGGTTGAGCAGATTGCTGATTTGGCTAATAGAAGTGACAAATCACCGGAAAGCTAAAGAAAATGTGGCAAGTCCAAGTACTCTGATTATGCCCACTCCAGGGTCTTCCTACCTTTGTACTTAGGAAATTTTCCCTCATTTCTAACCTGCAGCAGCAATTTAAGCCTGTTTCCTCTTTTATAGTGGTCATAAAATTATTCAGCCTCCTTTTAAAATACAGTGACTGCATTTGACTCTCTGATCTCCTGCAGCACTGAATTCCACTGTGTGCAGAAGTATTTCATTTTATTGGTTTTTAAATTTTCTTGCTGCGCCATTCATATGAGTACTTATTCTCATATTGTGCGATGGCATTTTATGCTTGGAATTGATAACTTTGTTCTCCCTGTACCTTTCCTAATCTTAAATAGTGCAATTAAATTCCTTTCTAAGTATGCTCATTGTCAGACTGGAGGAACCCGGTTTTTATAATCTTTCATTGCATGAGTCCTGCCAGACACCTCAGCTTCCACCCAGGTCTAATCTGGACCTTTTCACTGAGCACATGGCACCTTACCCTATAATCACCATCAGGCAGCAATTGTAAGACACTTTCAAAATTGTGAGGTCATCACCTGAAAAAATCTTATATTTTGGGAATGATTTTCTCCCTGTTATTCTTTGGCAACAATCTCAACACCCCACACAGTATTCGACGAGAGAGAAGGAATGTGCATGTCTGTGCATGTCTGTGTGTGGCTTCAGCCCACCTTTGTGGTCCCCAGAAGGCAGAGTCTATCAGGATCAATGGAATGGTCTAGCCAGTCTCACAGAGTAGAGCAGTGTTTGCTGTCGCTGCAGGCTGGTTATTTAGGGTGGCCAACCAAAAGCCAAATAAAGGCAAATAAAATAAAACAGAACATTGAGCGGTTGCTAGAGGCAAAGAAAACTGTCAGTCCAGCTTTTTGTTATGGCTGTGCTTTAAAGATCAGTGCAAGTAGAAGCCATGAACTGGTGCTAAGAGGATGCTGTGTAATTTGCAGTGGGCCAAACACAGATGCTGGTTCTTATTAAATATCTGTAGGTTTTAGTAGTTTTGTGTACCTTCTGCTTAACAAGAACAAAAATCCCTCCAAAGGGATTACCTAATTTCAGCTTTTTGATATGTCTGTGTAGCTTCTACCTCAGAAAATGGTTTAGCCAACTCTAATATGAACCAGCATATGGTTCAGTGGTAGAATTCTTGATTTGCATGTGGGAGACTCCATTCCAGTTTCTCATATGCAGCCACAACCAATCTGTCAATGGAGCCTTCTGTGTTGCTGTGATGCAGCAGAGCTTCCAGAGCAAGACAGGCTATGAATAAGCCAGTGGTGTCACTAGAGTTGGTGTTACACAGGGTGGTAACTCATGGTGTCACCCAACTCCCCACCCCCCAGACATCCTCCCGTGACAGACCACACAGACTCCATAGTAATGTTTATTATCAATTTTAATCATAGAATAATATGTGTTAAATATAAAGTTGTTTAAATGTAATATTTCTTAGATTATATGAATACTAACAGCAAAAATGTTTTGTAAAATCTTTCTACATTGAATTACAAAATTATTACTTACAATATTATTAGTAACTCACCCCCCTAAAAAAAAACCCAAACCCACTGCCATCCAGTCGATTCTGACTCATAGTGACACTCATTGAGTTTTCAAGGCTATAAACATTTGTGGAAATAGATTGTCTCATCTTCCTTCCAAAGAGCAGCTGGAGGGTTTGAACAAATGACCTTCTGGTTACATTTGGTCTAGCAACCAAATGCCTTACCCACTATACTACCAGAGCTCTTTAGTTGAAGTCTTTTTTTTCCCCCTCCTTCTTTTCCTTCAATTATTACATCATTCTCAAAAGAGTTATTGATATAGATTCAGAAGCACTAATTACCATAATATTGGAGCTAAAACACTAGGAAGCATCAGGGACTATAAAAACACTGGCAGCAATGAAAACAACAGTTCTTGCTTGTAGTCCATGCTGATGAAACCACATGAGTCTAAGCATCATTGTAATTGGGTAATAATGACAACTCTGGCAAAGTGCATTAGAAGGTTCAAAAAGTAAATTAGCATAGAGTTTTTGTTTTGTAGGTATGTTGACACATAAAAGCTGGGCTTACAAAAAATGTTTTTGTTTTATAATTAATGACAAGGATATTTTAATCAAAATAATAAATTTTTGCTGAAACACTGCACAAACATTTTGTAGACAGTCATTTTGGTGTAACTCCCTCTAATAGTATCACCTGGTGCAGTCCACACTTCCTGCCCCCTTAGTGATGCCATTGGAATAAGGCCTGGTGATCTACTTTTGAAAATCAACCAACAAAAGCCCTATGGATCCTTGATTCATCATGAGGATGGCACAAAACCAGGCAGCATTTTGTTCTGTTGTGCATGGGGTTGCCATGAGTTTGGGGCAACTGGACAGCAGCTAACAACAATACATTATGAAACTGCTTAGAAGAGGTAGGGGACTTGTATATTTGAGGACAATAACAAGACTGCATTAATGTTATTTAATGCCAACTCTTCAGAGATCAGGGAGCCCTGAGGAAGCAAATGGTTAAACCTCAGCTACTAACACAAAGGTTGGTGGTTTGATCCTACCAAACCACTTTGTACAAAAAGACTTGGTCATCTGCTTCCATAAAAATTAACCAAAAAATCCAAACCCATGGCTGCTCAGTCAATTTCAATTCAGATGGCTTGGAAAACCCTATGGAGTCGATTCCAATTCCTAATATCTTAGAATACCCTGTGGAGCAGTTCTAGTCTATTACATAGGGTCACTATAAGTTGGAATTGACTCAATGACATCTAACAATAACTTCAGGGATCATGTATGACAAGGGCTTTTCCCATGACCAAACAGTAATGTGAAACAAAGAAGCAGCTGCTGCTGTTATATTTTGACATTTCTAAGATCCAGAAATGCAGATGAACTTGACAGAAATCATACAGATAACCAGCATTAAACTCTGAAATTCAGGACTGAGACAGGTGATGGGAGTGAGGCACTCAGCTTGGTCACAAAACATAAGAAGGAGACAAAAAAGCTCAGTAATAGATTTAAATAATATTTTAATGCAATATTAAACATATTAAAACTAGTACAAAGATCCATGATGAAAAAAAATCATCATTTTAAATAAAACAGTACAGTATAACTGATTTTTGCTTTTGCCTCAGGCTCCAATATGGCTCACTGGGCACTGCTGCAATGGTGACTGTCAAATAAAAAACAAATCCACACTTTGATAGGGAGAGGCTTTAACCCTTGCAACTTTCCATTATCCCAGGGTTCAGGTAAAATTCAATATTAGTAGGTCCCAGGGTTCCTGATTGCCCCAACTACTGGGTCATGATGATACAAACTCCTTTCTGCTGTATAAGGCTTGTTTTCTGGCATGCATCTGAGGAATATCTAAGATTTGGTATGTTTTCCAAAAAACCTTAAAAACCTGGAGTTTTATTCTTGCTTCTCTTTGCCTCTAATTATTTTTGGAACATGGAAGATGTTGCTCAGTGAATTGAGAACTAAACGCCTTTGTGGTACTTGTTCCCAAGTTCAGAAAATTAATGTAGAGACCAATGATACTTTTGTTTATTATTTATTATTATTATATATATTTATTATATTATATACTTATATTAGGGAGCTCTGGTAGCATAGTGGCTAAGGCACTTGACTGCTAACTAGAAGGCTGGCAGTTCAAACCCACCAGACACTCCTTGGAAGGAAGATGGGGCAATCTACCTCTGTAGTGATACTGCCTCAGAAACCCAAGGAGGGGTTGCTATGAGTTGGGTCTGACTTGATGGCACGTAACAACAACAACAACAACAACAACATACTTATACTTTAACATCTTAAAACCACAGATCCAAAGAGGAAGAAGAAAAAGTAGCATGATTTCCACAGCATTCTGATAGAATCAGAGTCATTTAAAATGTACAAATATAAAACATTTGAGCATTATGGACCACTTATCTTCCTGATTTGACACAGCTCTGTTACACTGAGACAGCTTAGATTATCACTATTGGAGTAGCCTCAGCACTCACCCCTCTTCTCCTCAAGGCTGTTATCTAAGTTGATAACAGTAATAACAGGGCAGGATGGGAATAAAAATAACTGTCCTAACATATTAACATAGCTCAACAAAATTAGGCTTGACCCTGAGGTCAAAATGGGTCTTTCTCTTCCATTCCCACTATTACAGGAGCTGGAAAGGAAAGCTGTAACTTATCTTTTTCTTTCCTGGGAACTTGGAGTTTGAAGAGAAAATGTCCACTGTTCGCAGTCTGACAAGGTCAAGAGACTAGGCCTTGAATGAGCAGATACCCTCCTCATGCTAACCCCATCAATGCAAGTCTGGCTCTTATCACAATGAGTTATTGGAAGAGAGAGTCTAAAACTAGGCTGGCAGAAGTACTTCCCACAGAAGGCAGAAGTATTGATGAAAAATCCAATTGTGTGGACCAAGGTAGAAACAAGGAGAGAGGAAAAGAAAACTCTACCATGAGCAATCCAATTGCTCTTTGTTAAAGACTCTTAAAATATTCAAATTAAAAATTTTAATTTTTATATAATTTTAATATTTTTCCTTGGTTCCTACTCTAAGTATTTACTCATTATTATGTACTATTACGAGTGACACTGCTTCTCTAGCTCCAGTGTATAGATTGTTTTACCATGCTACTATCAGCCAAATATTCTTATAAAAATGAATATATGACTATAGTTTATTAATAAAATAATTATTACAACAGTCAGTGGAGAGGCTCAGGAAGAGTAAAGGATGACTGAGGCCAGATTTAGGAGAGAATCACCATGATAGTTGCAAACCACAGCTTCTTTTCCTAAAGGAACACTGCATATTTGCTTGACACCACTATCCAAATAAGGAGTGTCAACAGTTTCAAGGGTTATTGTTATCAGTACTGTGCAAAGAAGATTTGGTTCAGTTCTTTTTTTTTGTTATTGTTACTGTGATTTGGGTGCAATTTTACAGCGAAAATTTGTCATCCATTCAGCATTTCATACACATTTTGTTTCAAGACATTGATTGTAATCCTCACAATGTAACTGCTCTCTTCCCACTTCCTCCCTGTGGTTACCTTTTCCTTGTGTCCTTCTTTCTCATGCATTCTTGTCCTCTGAGTTTTCTCCCTGTGGAAATGCTGCCCTTCTGATAACCCATTATTTATTGTTTTAAGGAGTACATCTCCCTAGTGTCATTTATTCAGCTCCTAGGTCTTTCTATTGTTTGGCTGGAAGTTAAGCCATGAGAGTAAGTTCAATTCTAGTTCTTCAAATGTCAGGGTCATGTATGGTGAGGTTCCCATGGTCCAGTAGTCCCTTAGACTAATTCTTTCCATGAATCTTTGATTTTCTTTACTCTTCTTTGCTCCAAACGGGAAGAGACCAATTGTTGCATTTTAGTTGGCTGCTCACAAGTCTTTAAGACCCCAGTAACTACTAACCAAAGTAAGATGTAGAACAAAGATTTGTGTGGAATATTATGCCAGTTGAGCTTGATGTCCCCAGTGACAGTGATCTTGATACCACGGGCTCAGTGACTGATTCCTTTAAGGTGTTTGGCTGTGGCTAAGAAGTTGTCATAACCTTGCCCCCTGTTAGTTCTATTATATATATGGACATTTTTATAGCACATACAAATTTATATGTAGAGATGTCATCTGCCAAACTTACATATGTTCATTGATATATTCCCTTTTGCCTAACAATGCCTGATGATTTTGTCTGTCTACCTACATATCCACCCATAGATTAATGTTTGCTATTACTGAAATGCAGTATTGTATATGTAATTGTATTTACATTTGTTGTCTGTACTTCTTTTGCACCTCTCTGTGTCTTTCTTTCCCTTAGTGTTATTGTGCTGATCACTCACTTTTGAAATATTGCATTTCCTTTCACTTAAATAAATATCTGTCTCTTACTTAGCTATCAATTTTCTCTCCTCCTCCCCTCACATCCCTGTTGTTGTTGTTGTTATGTGTCATCGAGTCAGACCCAAAACATAGCAACCCCTCCTTGGGTTTCTGAGGCGGTATCACTATGGAAGTTGATTGCCCAAACTTCTTCTGAGGAATGGTTGGTGGGTTTGAACTGCCAGCCTTCTGCTTAGCAGTCAAGCCCTTAGGTGCTATGCTACCAGAGCTCCCTCCTCACATCCCCACCTAGTAACCAATAAACGAAGTTTCCTTCCATGTAAACCTTTCCTTGATTTTTTACAATACTGGAGTCATACAGTGTTTGTCCTTCTGTGATTGACTTATTTCACTGAGCATAATTTCCTCTAAGTTCATCCACATTTTGAGGTATTTCACAGATTCTTCATTATTCTTTAGTGTTGCACAGTGTCCCATTGTGTGCTATACCATAGTTTGGTTATCAAATTCATCCATTGATGGGTACTTAGGTTATTTCCATCTTTTTGTTATTGTAAATAGTGCTATGATGAACATGGGTGTGCAGAGATCTATGCTTGCCCTGGCTTTCACATTTTTAGGATAAACAGAAAAACTGAACTCACTGCCAGCAAGCTGATTCCGACTCATAGTGCAGTATAGTAAATTACTTAGTGTGGCTTTTCTACCCACAAGTCTTTGTAAACTCAGTGGTGGAATGAGCAACTGAGGAGCTCCCGATTGTAAATGTTATCCACCTGGGGTATTTCTGTTGGGCGTGGCACAATGCAATGTTCTGGGAGGCTCACTCTCTCTCAGGTACTTAGAATTCTGATGTTATGATTGGTTGGTTTGGCCACTCTGCCAGGGTCAAAAGGCAGAACTCTCTCTCTCTGACTGCTGGCTGAGGAGGGGTGTGTCCCTGAGAGACATGTGCTGCTGGGAAAGAGACGCAAGAGACATGCATTGCTGAGAGACACCAAGGGACACACACTGCTGGGAGAGAGACTGTGAGAGATGGTGGGCTGGGAGAGAGATTGAGCATTTTTCCTGAACTTGAATTGTAGCCTGGTGCTTCCCTAATAAACCCCATAATCTGTGAGTTCTGTGTGGCCACTGTAGTGAATTATCGAATCCAGGAGAGAGATGGTGGGTGCTTTGGGAGGAAGGGCTGGAGGAAGGCAGCATCTCTGGCCTTGTCTTAATAGGCCTTGGGCTATTGAGGGTGATTCTGCCTTCCTCTTTTATGGTTAGAGGAAATTGGGAGATGTGGCCTCCTTGCCCTTTTTTCACACAGTGACCTCCCTTTGGGTTTCTGAGGTAGTAATTATGGAAGTAGATTTCCCGGTCTTCCATTTGCAGGATGGCTGGTGGGTTTGAACCACCAACATTCTGGTTATCAGTCAATTGTCTTAAGCATTACACCACCATGAGATAGCAATTTCCAATTTACAAGGAAGCACCATTTTCCACAGTTGTTGTATCATTTTATAGTACCAATAGCAGTATATGAGAGTTCTGACCTCTCCCTACCCTCACCAGCATTTCTTGTTTTCTGTCTTGTTGAACTTTCCTTTTAATGTTGGGTGGGATGATATCTCATTGTTGTTTTGGTTTGCATCTCTCTGATGGCTAACCATTGTGAGAATTTCTTCATGTGTTTGTTGGCTGACTGAATATCTTCTTTGATGAAGTGTCTATTTATGTCTTTTGCCCATTTTTGAATTGGATTTGTCTTTTTGATATTGAGGTAGTGGAGTTTTCTACACAATTTAGATATAAGCCCCTTGTTGGATATATCATTGCCCAATATTTTTTCCCATTATGTAGAGGTTCCCTTTTTACTCTTTTCAAGAAGTCTTTTGATACACATAAGAATTTCATTTTTAGAAGGTCCCAGACATTTAGTTTATCTTCTTCTGTTTGTACATTTTTAATGTTGATAATCTGTTTATAGAAGCTGTGGTCACGTAGTGCCTAAGGCATTTGCCTACTAAGCAGAAGACTGGCAGTCCAAATCCACCAGCCACTCCTCGGAAGGAAGACTGGGCAATCTACTTCATAGTGATACAGCCTTGGAAACCCAAGGAGGGAGTCACTATGAATTGGATCCGACTTGACTGCAGTGAGTTTAAGTTTAGTCTATTTATGCCCCTAAGTGTGTCCCTATTTTTTCTTTAATGAACTTTATTGTCTTAGGTTTTACATTTAAATCTTTGATCCATCCTGAGTTAATTTTTGTATATGGTGTGAGGTATGGATTTTGTTTTATTTTTCTGTAAATGGTTTTGCCAGGACCTTTTGTTACAGAGACTATTTTTTCCCCACATAATGGGTTTTGAGCCTTTGTCCAAAGTCAATTTTCCATTGGTGTATAGATTTATTTCTGGATTCTCAATTCTGTTCCACTGCTCTATGTGTCTGTTGTTTTACTGATATCAGGCTGTTTTCACTATCATGGCTGTATAGTAAGTTTAGAGATTGGGGAATGTGAGATCTCTTGCTTATCTGAGGTCTCTTTCTATCTAAAATTAATGATTGGTTTTTCCATGTAACCAAAGAATACTGTTAGACTCTTATTTGGGATTGCAATGTATTTATAGATTGCTTTGGGTAGTATTGACTTTTTCATAATGATCATTCTTCCTATCCATGAGTATGGTATGTTCTTCCATTTATGTAGATCACTTATAATTTCTTGAAGTTGTGTTATATAGTTTTCTTTGTATAGGTCTTTTGTTTCCCTGGTAAGATTGACTCCTAAGTATTTTATCTTTTTGGTAGCTATTGAAAATGGTATTGTTTTCCCAATATCTTTTTCAGAGGTCTCTTTGTTGACGTAGAGGAATTTTACTGATTTTCTGTATGTTGATTTTGTGTCCTGCCTTTCAATTAGTTCCAGTAGTTTTCTTGCTGAGTCGTCAGGATTTTCTATATATAATATCATATCTACAAATAGAGATAGTTTTATTCCTCCCTTACCAATCCAGATGCCTTTTATTTCCCTATCTTGCCTTATTGCCCTGACTGAGACTTCCAATACAGTCTTGAATAGAAGTAGTGTAGAGGGCATCCTCGTCTGGTTCTCATTTGCAAGGTTTATGTTTTCATTCTCTCTGCATTGAGAACATTGGCTGTTGGCTTTCCCTGTATGCCTTTAACTATGTTGAGGCATTTCCTTTCTATTTCTATTTTGCTGAGAGTTTTTATCAGGAATGAGAATTGGATTTTATTAAATGAATTTTCTACACCAACTGATATGGTCATATTTTTCTTTCCCCTTATTTTATTTATGTGATGGGTTACCTTGACTGTTTTCCTAATGTTGAGCCATCCTTGAATACCTGGTATGAATATCACTCAGTCATGGTGTGTTATTTTTGGATATCTTGTTGGAGTCTATTCGCTAGAATTTTGTAGATGATTTTTCATTTACATTCATGTGAGATATTGGCCTGCAGTTTTTCTTTTTAATGTGTCTTTGCCTGATTTTGATATCAGGATTATGCTTGCTTCATAAAATGAATTTGGGAGAATTTCATGTTTTTCTATGTTCTGGAATAGTTTGAGTAGGGTTGGTGTCAGCTCTTTTCTGAATGTTTGCTAGAATTCTCCAGGGAAGCTGTCTGGACCAGGAATTTTATTTTTTTAGTAGTTTCTGTTATGATGTGTTCAATTTCTTTTTTTGTTATGGGTCTGTTCAAATTTTCTACCTCAGTGTGTGTTAGTTTAGTAAGTAGTGTGTTTCTAGAAATTTGTCCATTACTTCCAGATTTTCAAATTTATTGGTGTACTCTTCTTCATAGTATTCTCATATTATCCCTTTTATTTTGGTTGGTTCTGTTGTCATGTTCCTCACTTGATTTCTTATTCATGTTATTTGCATTTTATTCTTCTTTTTCCTTTGTTAAAGTAGCCAGTGGTTTATTGACATTATTAATCTGTTCAATGAACCAACATTTAGTCTTGTTCATTCTTTCTATTTTTCTTCTGTTTTCTGTTTCATTTATTTCTGGTCCAATCTTTATTATTTCTTATCTTCTGGTGATTGTAGACCTTTTTTGCTGCTATGTTTCTAAGTGTTGGAAATCTTGAGTTAATGTGTTGATTTTGGCTCTTTCTTCTTTTTTGATGTGCACATTTATTGCTATAAATTGTCCTCTGAGCATGTTTTTGTTGTGTCCCAAAGATTTTGGTATGTTGTGTTTTTATTCTTATTTGACTCAAGGAATTTTTTAATTTCTTCTTTTATTTATTCTATGACCCAGTAGTTTTTTAAGGAGGGTTTTATTCAGTTTCCATGTGTTTGTATTTTTCACTTTGAATTTCCTACTTTGATTTCTAATTTTATAGCGCTGTGATCTGAGAAGATACTTTGCAGTATTTTGTTGTTTTTAAATTTACTGAGGCCTGTGTTACTGTGGCCTAACATATGGTCTAATCTGGAGCATGTTCCATGAGCATTGGAAATGGACATATATTGTGCTTTTTTGGTGTGAAGTGCTTTATAGATATCTATAAGGTCAAGTTTGTTGCTCGTATTGTATAGTTCTTCTTTGTCTTTGTTGAGTTTCTTTCTGGCTCTATCTTTCATAGAAAGTGGTGTATTAAAGTCTCTTATCATTATTGTGGAGTCATCTATTTGTCTTTTCAATTGTTTTAAAGTGTTTATATATTTTAGGGATTTTTCATTGGGTGCATAGATATACATTGTGGTTACATCCTCTTGTTTGGTTTATCCTTTATCACTACATAATGTCCTTTCTTGTCTTTTATGGTGGTTTTTGTCTTAAAGTCTATTTTATCAGAAGTTAATTTTGCCATTCTTGCTTTTTTAATTGCCATTTGCTTGACATAGTTTTCCCAACTTTTTATTTTTAGTCTATTTTTGTCTTTGTGTCTACAATGTGTCTTTTATAGACTGCATATTGATAGGTCACTTTTCCATATTGAGTCTGCAACCCTCTGTCTCTTGATTGGTATATTTAATCCATTTATATTCAGTATAAATATTGACAAGTACAAATTTATTGATGTCATTTTGTTATGTTTTTCTGTATTGTTGCTGATTCTTTGTTCCATATAATATGCTTTGATGAGCTGATCTTGATTATGATTTTTTAAATCATTTCCTTTATTGTTATTGTTTTAGTATTTGTTAAACATTTGTGCCTTTCCTCTTTTTAATTTTAATGAGACATTTTATTAAATTTTTTTAGGTGCCCTTGCAATTTATTACTTTCTTCCCAAGTTTAAACAGTCTGTTCTAACTCAAAATTGTCTTGATTTCCTCTCCATTTGGAACTTCTGTATCTATAATAATCATTCCTCTTTTTGGTTTGTTCTTGTCCTCACTTACCGATTGATGACTCTGTTTCCCTGTTTACAGTCTTGTAATTTTATTTTATTTAGGATACTTCTATATCTGGATCAGTTTCTGGGTTATATTGTTATGAGTGTTAGTCATCAGTTATTGTCTGCTGTTGTTGGTTCTTTGTCTGATGAACTCCCTTTAGCATCTTTTCTATGGTTTGTCTGATTTTAATAAATTCTCTTAATTTTCGTTTATCTAGAAATGTCCTAATCACACCATCATATCTGGGGGACAGTTTTGTGGATATATAATTCATAGTTGGTGATTTTTAAATTTTTTTCATGGTTTTATTTATGTTATCCCATTACTTTCTCACCTGCATGGTTTCTGCTGAGAAATCAGAGCTTAGTCTTATTGTTTGTCCTTTGTAGATAACTTTTCATTTTTCCTGTGGTGCTTTTTCTTTCAGCTCTTAGATATAAAAACAAATGAAATATAAGAAAACAAAAATAGTGGTTTAAACAAAATGGAAATATATTTTATTTTGTGTAAATCCTAGTGATAGTAGTTAAGGGCTAGTATGGCAGTAGAACTCAGTTTTTTTTCCCTCTTATTTTATCATTTGTGTCTGCTATTCATAAGATCACCTGTAGGTCAGATTGTCTGCTCCAGCTTCTGTTATCATGTCTGCATTTCAGCTAGCAAGAAGAGAGAGCTGATGAAGAAGGGGTAGAAGGTTGGCATTAGCTGCCTTTTTAAGCAAAGTGTCTGAAAACTACCTTACATTCCATTAGGTAAACTTAAGTACTTGTCACAAGCTGTAAATGATGTGGGAAATTGAAATATTCTGAGTGGACTGGTACTCAGAAAAAAATTTCAGTATTAAGGAAGAAGAAAGGAGTCCCCAGATGGTGCAAAGGTTAAGTGCTAAACTACTTGCTGAAGAGTTGGTAGCCCAAAACCACTTCTAGTTGCCTTGGAAGATAGGCCTGGAGATCAGCTTCCAAAAGACACAGCCTTGAAAACCCTATAGAGCAATTCTACTCTGTACACATGGGATCTCCATGAGTTGGAATCAACTTTAAACCAGCTAATAACACTAAGAACAAAGAAGGGAACAACTATTGGGGATCAGCTACAAATTGCCACATGAGAACAACTATTGGTCCCAAAAGTTTGGAATAAATGGAACTCTTACTATGCCATCAGCTCATAAGCCTTCATTTCTTGTTGAATACTGAATGACCACATTCAAAGGTCTGGATTCTCAGCAGCAACAACCCTATTGTTCAGTAATTAGATAGTTGAAATTTTGAATGCATTGATTATTGTGTCTGGAGATTTTATCTTTGATAAAGTAGTTTTTATGATATGATTACTTTATTAGTACATGGCTGTAATTCTTGCTTAATTTGTGTTTCTGGTTACTTATTTGGTAATTTTTTCTTTGTCTCTTTTAACTTCATTTCACCAGGTAAAATTAGGTGTGAGCTAATTAATTAATGCATTGCAGTTCTATCTAACTTATGCTTCTTTTCTTGAGTTTCATAGTTGTCGTTGTTGTTGTTGCTATGTGCCGTCGAGTCGGCCCCGCCTCATAGTGACCCCTCCTTGGGTTTCCGAGGCAGTATCATTATGGAAGTAGGATTGCCCAACCTTCCTTCCTTCCGAGGAGTGGCTGGTGGGTTTGAACCGCCAGCCTTCTGGTTAGCAGTCGAGTGCTTTAGCCACTATGCTACCAGAGCTCCTGAGTTTCATAGTAGGTAAACCTTAACCACTTTGCAGATAATTTTAAAAAACATTCCAAAACAGTGTGTAGGCATACCACATGTATCTACACTATTAATATATTAAATGTATTTGTTGTCATTAAATGGCATTGAATTGGTTCAGACTCATAGTAACTCTATGTACAGTAGAACAAAACACTGCCTGTCTTGCTCTATTCTCACAGTTGCTGTTATGTTTAAGAAGTCCATTGTTGTAGACATTGTATCAATCTATCTTATTCAGGAGATTCCTCTTTTCCACTGACCTTCTATTTTACCAAACATGATGTCCCTTTTCAGGGTTGGTCCCTCTTGATAACGTCCAAAGTACATGAAATGAAGTCTTGGCATTTTCACTTCTAAAGAGAATTCTGGGTACTTCTTCCAAGACACATTTGTTCATTTTTCTGGCAGTGCATGGTACATTCAATATTCTTGGCCAACACCTTGATTCAAATGCATCAATACTTCAATATTCCTTATTCATTGTCCAGCTTTTGTATGTTTCTGAAGTAACTGAAAATACCACGGTTTGGGTCAGGCATACTTAAGTTTTCAAAGTGATATTTTTGCTTTTTAACACTTTAAAGAAGTATGAGTTGAAGTATGAGTTGGAATTGTATTGATGGCAGTAGGCTTTCTTTTCTTTTTTTTTAATTTAAGTAGGTTTGCAGAAGATTTGCCCAATGCAATATATCATATGATTACTTGACTTACAATTCCATGGGCATTGATTGTGGATCCAAGTAAAATTAAATCCTTGACAACTTCAATCTTTTCTCTATTGATAATGATGTTGCTTATTGGTCCACTTGTAAGGATTTTTATTTTCCTTATGTTAAGCACACCTTGTTGTGGTTGTTGTTGTTAGGTGCCGTCGAGTCATTTCTGACTCATAGCGACCCCATACACAGCAGAACGAAACACTGCCCAATCTCACATCAGCTCTATGATCCTTGCCATACTTGAGCCCATTGTCGCAGCCACCATGTCAATCCATCTTGTTGAAGGCCACCCCTCTTTCGGCGACCCTCCACCCTACCAAACGTGACATCCTTCTCCAGGGAATGGTCCCCTCTGACAACATGACCAAAGTAAGTGAGATGAAGTCTGGCCATCCTCACTTTCAAGGAGCATCTCAGCCGCACTTCCTCCAGGACAGATCTATTAGTTCTTTTGGCAGTCCATGGTACCTTCAGCATTCTTCGCCAGCACCACAACTCAAAAGCATCAACTCTTCTTCAGTCTTCCTTATTCATTGTCCAGCTCTCACATTTGCTAAGCACACCTTAGCAATCTATATTGAAAAGCATAGAGGTCTGTCTCTATCCATTGATACCTTGTCTTCATCTGTAAGTCCTTCAAGTCCTCTTTGCTTTCAGCAAGCAAGGCTATGTCATCAGCCGTTTCCAGGTTGCTAATGACTCTTTCTCTAATCCTGATGCCATGTTCTTCCTCATATCACCCAGCTTCTAAAATTACTTAATCAGCATACAGAGTGAATAGGTATGGAGAAAAGATACAACACTGACACACACCTTCCTGATTTTAAACCATGTAATATACCCTTGTTCTGTTTGAACAACTGCCTCTTGGTCTATGCACAGGTTTCTCTGGAATACCCATTCTTAGCAAGGTTATCTATAATTTGTTATTATCCACAGAGTCAAATATCTTTGCAGAATCAATGAAACACATGTGAAAATCATTCTGATATTCTCTGCTTTTAGCCAAGATACATCTGACATCCAGAATAATATGCCTCACTCCATATCCTCTTCCAAATCTGGTTAGAATTTCTGGCAGTTCCCTGTTTATGTACTGCTATAACTGTTTTTGTATTGTCTTCAGCAAAATTTTACTTGCATGTGATATTAATGATCACACACACACACACACACACACACACACTGCCATTGAGTTGATTCTGACTCATAGTGACCCCCATTGGGTTTCCAAGGCAGTAAATCTTTATGAAAGTAGATTGCCCCATCTTCCTTCCACAGAGCAGTTGGTGGGTTTGAACTACTAACCTTCCAGTTAGCATTCAAATGCCTTAGGCACTGCACTACCAGAACTACTGTTCTATGATTTCTGCATTCTGTTGGGTCACTTTTAATTGGAATGGGCACAAATATGGAGCTCTTCCAGTTGGTTGACTAGTTAGTTGTCTTCCAAATATCTTGGCGTAGATAAGTGAAAGTTTACACTTCTTTGGCATTTAATTTAATAGATATCCATAATACTTTATGGAACATGTATTACTGAACATGTTTAAATTTATTGTTTGTTGTTGTAGCATCAAAATAGAGTTCTGGTGGTGTAGTGCCTAAGGCATTTGACTGCTTACAAGAAGGCTGGCAGTTCAAACCCACCAGCCACTCCTTGGAAGGAAGGTTGGGCAATCTACTTTTGTAGTGCTACCACCTCGCAAACCCAAGGAGGAGTCACTATGAGTCGCAATCGACTCAGTGGCAGTGAGTTTGAGGTGGTTTTTTTTTTTTTTTTTTAATAGCTTCAAAAAATTTAATTGCTTCTACCAAAAACAAGCAATACTTAGTTTAGGCTTTTTGTAATAGTTGCAGTTAGTAAACTTAATATTTTATAGTTCTGATGTTCTTTGAAAGATCCAAATGTCTATAATTATCATGAGAATAAACATACCCACTTCTTAAAACATTATAGGGATTAAACTATACAACACTTGAAAACATCCAACACAAATTTAGTCATATGGTTATCAGGTTGGATATTGGATGAATTCAACTGTGTGGTGAGGAAACGTTGCCAGCTTCCCAACATTTGTATCTCAATTAATGGAGTGAATAGAGAATTATAAAATTCTGTCTGTATCCATTGATATGTAGTACTATATAAATTTCATGGATATAAATGGCCTGAATAAAATAATATTTTAGTAATTAACAAACAAGTGAGCCAATGATATTGGAAGCTTCATAAAGTTTGATTCTCCAAGTCTTTGCAATAAAATATTCTTAAATAGCCAGGTAAATAGAGAGAAAATTTGTTTACTAAGGCAAATAAATGGCAAATAAAGCATGTTTGGATATTAAGATACGGCATAAGCATTATTTATTTGTTAAATTCTAATGAGTCAATAGTTAATAATTTTAATGAAGTACATTATCAAGGCCATGACAACAAATTCCTCCTTCTGACTGTTGGTTTAGCTCATTATTTTGGTCATCATATAACAGAAGAGTTTATTCTGTATTTCTTCCTGTATAATTAATGGAATATTAAGTTCTTGTTTATAGGTTTCTACATAATTAATAAGAAATTAGTAAATTGGCAGGAGGTGAGATAGTAAAATCGAATCAGTTAGCATTGAGGCTGCTTCAACTACCACAAAACAGTATTCTACGCATTTCACTGAGGTAGACTTGCAGTTTTGCTAGTTCTAGCACCACTGTTCCTTATGAGGTTTTTTTTTTTTTTTTTTTTTTTTACAGGGATAAGAGTCATGATTCTCCATTGAGCTTTTAATCCCCAAATGCAAATTTCTGTTTTTTAAGAAGAATCCCTTTGATGAAAGTAGGATTGTGTTTATGAAAGTTATCTCCCTAGACTGTAAATCATGACATTCAATTTAAGATTAATGAGGTGGGGCCAGTGAGATTTTAGCCTTGCATAAATAAAAAAATTGTCTCAAAGTCAGATTTTAAGGATAGAACAGGAGATTTAAGCAAGCTTCTTATATCTTGTGAATCTTATTAATGTTCCCTCTGGATAATTGTTGCTACATAAGCTGAATTTATCAGCCAATGAGAAAGAACTAAATCAATGCAATTGACCAAGAAAAAGATAGCATATGATGCTCTTGACTGTGGAATTCATTGCCTAAGTTGATAACAAGTAAATAAATAATATTGATATACAGCCAACCTCACCATATAATAGGAAGCAGAGAAAAACTGAGAAAGCCAAATGATCAGAGCAAATATTGGTGCTATGTATGTTGTTCTTGCTTTGATTAGCACAAAATTTGCAATGTGGGGATACTGCATGGTTTAAAATCAGGAAGGGTGTGCATTTGAGTTTTATCTGTTCACCATACTTATTCACTCTGGTGCTAAGTAAATAATCCAAGAAGCTGGACTGTATGAAGAAGAATGCAGTATCAACATTGGAGGAAGACTCATGAATAGTTTGTGATATGCAGATGTACAACTTTGCTTTCTGAAAGCAAAGAGGACTTGTAGC
The DNA here is from genome assembly GCF_000298275.1 of Orycteropus afer afer. Lineage (NCBI taxonomy): Eukaryota > Metazoa > Chordata > Mammalia > Tubulidentata > Orycteropodidae > Orycteropus > Orycteropus afer. The sequence continues at coordinate 5,115,588 of NW_006921725.1, read as the reverse complement.
ACTTACTGACGAAGATCAAAGACTGCTGCCCTCAATATGGATTACACTTCAATATAAAGAAAACAAAAATCCTCACAACTGGACTAGTAAACAACATCATGGTAAACAGAGAAAATACTGAAGTTGTCAGGATTTCATTTTACTTAGATCCACAATCAATGCTCAGGGAAGCAGAAGTCAAGAAATAAAATAACATATTGCATTGGGCAAAATCTGCTGCAAAAAATCTCTTTATGGTGTTAAAAAGCAAAAATGTCACCTTCAGAACTAATGTGTGCCTGACTCAGGCTGTGTTATTTTCAGTTGCCTTGTATGCATGCATGCATGTGAAAGGAAGACCAAAGAATTTATGCCTCTGAATTATGGTGTTGGCCAAGAATATTAATATACCATGGTGTACCAGAAGAATGAATAAATTTGTCTTGGAAAAAGTGCAACCGAAACGTTCTTTAGAACCAAGGATGGCAAGACTTTCCACTTAAGTACTTTACACATAGCATCAGGAGGAGCCAACCCCTGGAGAAAGACATAATGTTTGGTAAAGTAGAGAGGTTCAGTGAAAAAGAGGAAGACCTTAAACAAGATGGATTGCAGTGGCTGCTACAACAGTGGAAACATAGTAATGATTATGAGGATGGTGCAGGAGTGGGCAGTGTTTTGTTCACTGCTAGTCAGAACCACTTGAAGGCAACTAGCAACAGGTTTGCAATGCCAGTGTAAGGTCTTGGAAATATAGATTAATAACACACTAATGTTTCCAATAGTTTTAGGTTTGGTTTCAATTTTGAAGTTTCAGATTTTCTATTTTTCTTTGTACTAAATGTTTGCAATCTCTCTAGTCATTATAAGTCAGTTTTGAATGTTCTTAAGTAATTTTAATTTGCTGCTGTCTTCTACATTTTTGCTATGTCAACATTTTCCTATTTGTAAATGAGGAATTTTTAAAAGTGCCAGTGAGGCAAATGAATTTTTTTTAAGTCAATAAAGCTTTATAACCTGAGACTGTTTCAAGAAGTATTTATGATACATCTATGATAAAAGGAGCTTAAAAACCACAAAAAAAGACTTTCTTAAGGCATGAATATGCAGTGTCAAAAATACGTATTATCACTTGGAAATTTCAAGTAGATCTTCTCTGAACATCTTTCCACTGTGTGAGGGATTATATTGGAACATTTTGCTATTTTTGACTTTCAGAGAGTTCTCTTCTCAAAAGCATCTTCTCCTGAGGGACTGTTTGGAGTTTCACGGTTATGTTGTAAAAAACCAAACAAACTAAAAAACACAAAAATGCCAAAAAAAAAAAAAAAGTGCTGTACAGTGAAAACATACTTCATAATAGTTCATGAGCTGGTGATGGTAGTAAAGATTCTACAAAATGAACATTCCTATTTTGTCTCACTTAATGTTTCTTTGCCAAAGGACTAGTGACCAGACACGGTCATTGAAGCTATATCATTAGGACTCCACACTCAGGCACATGCATATTCCCTCACAAAGCTAATTGATGTTACAATCATGGTACTAAGTATAATTTGCAATCCCCTTGCTAGAATCTGTTAGTAGTCATGTTGCTACTGGCTATCTTTTTTATTGCCAGCGAGAATCAGTGATAGGCATAGAATTATTGCCTGATTATGACACCATTACAATGTGTCACTACTGTATTTGGACTTGAGGCTGTTTGTAACTGTTTGATTCCCAGCGCAGAGCTGTAACTGAGCAGACTATTCTAAATGTGCACATTTGTTATCCAGATACCATAGATCAGGGTCAGCTGGGAAGCAACAGACAGGACTTAGAGGGCTGCTGTTAACTCATGTTGAGTTATGTCTGTGCACCCAACACAACACCATTCACTCGTGGCATTTTCAGATGGCACCAGCCTCTACATGGGTAATTTGTGCATATTTGTGATTGAATGTAGGTCCAGTAAAGGAAGCCATATGGTTTGCTGTTCAAGTCTGATGCACTTGTGAAGTAACAGATGTAAAATTGAGCACACCTGGAATTCAGAGGCATGAACCCTGACAGAACAATCTGTTGTATAACAACATATAAGCTTGAGGACTTGTGGGGATGGAGTCCCCACAGAAATAACCTGCCTTGATATAATCCACATCTTAATACATTACCTACCTTGGCTGATGGGCATTTGTTTTTCATGATTGACTACAATTATGCTCACATTAGTTTCTGTGACGACTGAATAAATATAGTTGCAAACAGTTTACTTGAGGGCATAAAAAAGAAGCTACTGTTGTTAGGTGCCCTCAAGTTGGTTCCAACTCAGAGCAAGCTTATGTACAATGGAACAAAACACTGTCTGGTCCTATACCATCTTCACATTGTTGCAGCCACTATGGCAATCCATCTCATTGAGAGTCTTCCTCTTTTTTGCTGCCCCTCTAAGTTACCAAGCATTACATCCTTCTTCAGGGACTAGTACCTTATGGTGTCATGTCCAAAGTACATGGGAAGTCTCACCATCCTCTGTTCTCTGAAGCATCCTGTCAGTACTTCATTCAAAACAGATTTGTTTGTTCTTTTGGCCGTCCATGGTATAGTCAATATTTTTGACCAACACCAGAATTCAAATGCATCAATTCTTCAGTCTTCCTTCTTCATTTTCCATCTTTTGCACACATGTGAGGTGATTGGAAATGCCATGGCTTGAGTCAAGTACACCTTAGAACTCAAGGAAACCAAAAAAAAAAAAAAAACCAAAGTAGGAGAAGTTATTTGAATATGTCACCAGAATTTTTAATTCTTTAAGAAAACTGTTTTGCAACATAATGTGGTGGCAAGATCTTTGCATATGTTGAATAGGTGTGGCCATTAGCCATTATTGAATTACATTACAGTGTCTTCATCAATACCAGTTTGTGCTGTACTAGCAATGAGAACCCTTCTGGGACAGAGTTAACAGTGTTACAGAATGGCATGTGTATCACACATACTGTATGGTTCAGGCCAAATATTGTGTAGACCTGGGCTCAAGGAGGATTGGGCCTAGATGTAACTGCTTCTATTTCATTTGTCAGTTAAAATTCTCTTATATATGTATTAGTGTGTTAATCCTGAACAACTGATAGTCAGAAGGGCAGTGTAAGCACATGGCAACATAGACACTTCATGGACTAAGGAAATACAGAAAAGACTCCTGTGGTTTGGATGGTATGGTCAACATATGAACTACCTCCTGAGGGGACATTAGTTCATACTGAAGGAACTTTAGGATGTTTTGTATATGGGAAACAATAGAACATAGAACAAAGAGATAGAGCAAAGCTATCTACAGTGGTCAAAAGATTGCCTCTGTGTCCAGCAATTGTGTTAGATTAAGGATATGTCACTGTGTGTGCTCTGGTAGCATAGTGGCTAAGACACTTGCCTGCTAACCAGATGGCTGGCGGTTCAAACCCACCAGCCACTCCTTGGAAGGAAGGTTGGTCAATCCTACTTCCGTAGTGATAGTGGAAACCCAAGGAGGGGTCGCTATGAGTCGGGTTTGACCCGATGGCACATGACAACAACAACAACAACACGTCACTGTGTAGATTAAGAAGAAATTGTAAGTGTTAGCATTTTATATAACTTTATATGAGGCATTATCATAGTCAAAGAAACTATCATTATTCTTCTATTGGTACTATATTCTAATAGCAGAGTAATAAAGAGTGAAAATAAGTGAACCAAACACTTATTTTTAAAGTTAAAATTCAACAATGGATTTTTTTATGGGGATAAAAAATTTTAGGAAGATACTTGTAAATGCAGAGGGAAGAGGATTACTACAGGTCATCCAGACTTTGAGAAGTGAGAGACAAGACAAAAGAGACAAGACAAAAGACAAAATTGAACTGTAGTGCAATTTGCGTTACTTTAATCCAAGTATGGAGGCCGTCATAAGTAATAAACAATCTGACCTAACAGAGTTCAAGGTCTTGAACAAAGTTGCAGTGAAGATATGCCATTCCTGGTTGCCTTGGTAATCAGACCTTTGCCTTATGGTAATGGCATTTTATTTAGAAACAAAAGATGAAAAATTTTAGGGAGGAGGCACCCCACTTTGGGAAAAGTCTGGAGGGAATTTGTGAGGATTTTATTTCATAAAGAATGTCATTATAAAGGAATCAATATTGCTTTAATATAAAAAAAAATTAATGAGATTGTGTGCACACAAGGGTGTGTAGGTTTGTTGATCCATTTCTATTAGTCACTTTTATCATGTCAATATTCCATATCCACCTTGCCTCTCTTGATACAACTATTGCTATTACATTCTGACTATTAATTGCATTAAAAAACCCCAAACAGTTGTCTCTGAATTTATTCCAACTCATAGAGACCCCATGTGTGTCAGAATAGAACTGTGCACCATAGGGTTTTCAATGGCTGATTTTTCAAAGTAGAACGCCAGACCTTCCTTCCTAGGTGCCTCTGGGTAGACTTGAACCTCCAACCTTTTGATTAGTAACAGTTTGTACCTCCAATGACTCTAATTGCATTACATTACATTAAAGAAAACGCTGATTAAGACCTATAAGTAAGCCTGGGTTATTTTAAACAAAACATGATAATAAAAAGAATGAAGATGAAACTACCCATAAATTATATTTCCTTCTCCACACGTCAGTCACCATTTGTTGTTATTGTTGTTGTTATGTGCCGTCGAGTCGGACCCGACTCATAGCGACCTCTCCTTGGGTTTCTGAGGCAGTATCACTACGGAAGTAGATTTCCCCATCTTCCTTCCCAGGAGTGGCTGGTGAGTTTGTACCGCCAGCCTTCTGGTTGGCAGTCAAGTGCCTTAAGCACTACGCTACCAGAGCTCAGTCACCATTTAGGAAAAAACAAATACTATATTGCAGTGGAAAACTAAAATCTCAACTGCCGTTAACTAGGTTATGGGTCATAGTAACCCTCATTGGGTTTCCGAGGCTGTAAATCTTTATGGAAGTAGATTGCCTCATCTTCACTCTATGGAGTGGCTGGTAGGTATGAATGCTGACTTCTGGTTAGCAGCCAAATGCCTTATCCACTACGCCACCAGAGTGGGGCAGGGGACAAATTATAGGAGCTCTGGTGGCACTGGGTAAGGCAATTGGCTGCTAACCAAAAAAATATGTTGGCTGTTCAAACTCACCAGCTGCTCTGTAGGAGAAAGATGAGGTATTCTGCTTTCATAAGGCAGTCTTGGAAACGCTATAGGTTGTTTTGAGTCAGAAGCCACCCAATGGCAGTGGGTTTGGTTTTGGGAGGGGACAAATTATTCAGGCAGGGTCATTACATTTTTTATAAAATCACTGAGGTTTTACATTCTAGGTTGCCCTAGTAGATAAAAATCTAATCAAATACTAACAACTCCTTTTCTAATATTCATACTTCTTTTCACAATTGTTTAGACTTTTCATCACTGAAATTTAACTTTTCATTAGCTTAATTACTTCTCAATTATGCTAATAATCTCTTACTTTAGGATCAACAGACATTTTTTTTGACTTGTTTTATGCTTAGTTTTATAATATATATGTAATATCATTTTAATGTGTTATTTATGTAAATGTATTGTGTGTTTTTTGCTGTTGTAACTTCTGCTGTTAACTTCTATGGCCTAAGGAATTAATTGGGTGATTTTAAAAAATGTTTTTCCACCCCTTCTTACCTTATATCTAGTATTTAAGATTTTTTTTACCCAAGATCTTTGATCTGTATTTTATAAATTGCAGTTTTCCTTTTTCTTCCCAAAGACACTGCAATATGAATGACATTATCAATACGTTTACTCTTGCACTCATGAATTTGAACATTTTCTTCCAAACCATCATATCAAATAGAATTTTTAATTCTTAATTATTTTTCTATTGATCTTTAATATATTTTGCTGGTGAGACCTATAAACTAACACCTTGTGATAAATTCTGGTAGCTAATGGCTTTTGAGATGACAAGTTCAAAAATTACTCTTACTGTTAGTTTTCATTGGGCATGGGAATTCAGAAACTTCCAGCCTCTAATTTTGGATTTGATACCCTTATGATTAATAATATTCTCAAAAGAGTTGCATATGCTTATATATAACTTGTAAGTAAAAACATCTCAGAATAAGCATTTTTTTTGTCCATAAACAGTTTTAAAAGAGTTGATTTCATTATTCAATCTACCTTGGCTTTAAATTACTGCATCCGAGATTTCTCCCTGAATACATACATTGGATTATTAATAATAATATTATAATAATACATTGGATTATTGTTCCCAATTCTTTATTGTCTTCATATTATGGAATGATATACTAATGCCTTTTCCCATGTCCTTTTGCAGTATCTCATGTAGAATAAGTGGAATTGTTTTTCCTTGACTACTAACATTGAACCTGTTTATGTGACTTGTTTTGGCCAATGAAATGTGAAAGGAAAAAGAAGCTTTCAATGTGTTGCCACTTGCTGCCATTTGGCTTGGCCTCTTCTGTTTCTGCAATCTGCTCCAGGTCACCCTTGCCTCAGAACGATGAAGAAATGTGTAGCAGACCTAAATGTGACCCGCAGTCTGGAGTCTACCGCAGTCCAGCAGAGTCTAGATGAGACAGCCACAATCAGCCAACTTGCAGTTGACACATAGACCCTGGGCAATGGGAAAAACAAACTTGCTTATTGCTGCAAGTTTCTGAGATTGTCACATTGTATTTATGCAACATTAGTATAATAATAATTAGTGAAATCACTTTTAAAAATAGATATCTTTACCTATTTCTGTTTTCCATAAACACAATCACTTGGAAAACAGATTTTTTTTTTTTTTTTTTTTTGCAGTTTAAATGACTGGAGTTCCAGTTGGAGTTTTGTCACTTCCCAGCTCTAACCCATTTTGAAATTTTCCTAATTTTAGTGGGTAAGACTTTGATAATACCTCTCTGCCGGACTAAAGATATATATAATACAATTTTGCATAAATATAGATACCAATTAACTGTTCAATAACAGCAATTTATTTAATATTCCCATTGGAAGTTTTTCTTCATAATTCCAAAATGTACTCTTAACTACTTTATAATATGCCTTTCCCTTGGCTTTTTGAAAATTAATGCAAATCTCATTGTACAAATAATGACTGTGAGTTGAATAAATGTAGACTCTTGAAGTATATTTCATTGAATCAAAAATGAGACAGACCTCTTAAATCCTATCACAACTGAGATTTCATTACACCATCAACACATATTTATAAAGCATTCATAGGGCCTTTGTTAAGGTGTCAGGACAAACAAGGAATTGCCAAGACACTTATTTTTATGAGTTCCATACCAGTCAAGATGAGACCACATAACATTCAGATTAACCCATCCACAGCCTATAGAGAACAAAGCTGAGGAGGGTGATGATGAGATAGAAATGGGTCATGGGTTTATTAATGAAATTTTTCTTTCAACTTAGAGAACAAAATTGTCTACAGATAAGCACCAATGACTTAAAAAAAAAAATCAGGAGTATGTTTCTGTGCAAAACACTGGCTTATTCAATGCTGCATTATCAGTAATAACAAATACTAGGCTAGGGGTGGATACACAGGCAGACAGACGAGAAGATCAGGTGTGGTTAGGCGAACGGGAATATACCTATGACCATAGATAGATGTGGTTGATGATATTCCTACATGTGTATTTGTGCTACAAAAATATGCATATTCATTATAGAACTAGTGGACAAGTTTGGGGTAACTTCTGAACCACAACTAAGCACTTTGAGGGAAGAATCATGGGGCCTGTGGGCTCAAAACCATGAACTGGGGTGGGGAGGGGACATCAAGCTCAATTAACACAACATGGTACATAAAAGTACTGTTCCATATCCTACTTTGTTGAATAGAAACTGGGGTCTTGAAAGATTATGAATAGTTATCTAAGATGCACTATGAGTCTTTCCTCTTGCAGAGTAAAGAAGAGTAAAGAAAACCAAAGATATATGGAAACAATTAGTCCAAGGGACTAATGGACCAGGGAACTTAGCCTCCATGCAACTGAGATTGTGCTAGAACTAGATTGTGCCTGGCTATGAATGCCAGTAACTCAGAAAGTGATCAAAATTGGAAATCTTGAACAGAGTGGGAGGAAAAATGTGGAACAAAATTCAAAAGCACAAAAATGACCATAATTACTGATTGGATAAGGACTGGTGAAACCCCCAAGACTATGGCCCTGGGTTACCCTTCGAGCCTGGAATTGGACTCACTCCCCTGGTTTAGCTCTCAGCCAAACAATACAAAGGCCTATGAGAGAAACACCTACCCCCGGGAGATGCAACCCTTAGAACAGCCAACAGTGAGAGATTGGAAGGGCAGTGTTTGCATAGGGGGGAAGGTAAACAGATAGGAATGCATACCTAAGAAGGATTCAGAGAAGGAGAAGTTACAGGGAGGTTATGAGAGGAGAGCTGGTTATTGTGGAATTATAATTAATACATGAAACAAAATGTATATCAACTGTTGAGTGTAAGAAGAATCTGTAATGTAAATTTGCAGCCAAATCACACACACACACAAAATAAACAAAACTAAAAATAGTGACTGTATTCAATGCTACTGAGAAAAAGACTAAATTGAGTAAGTAGTAATTGGTCTTTAAAGTGTATCTGGAGTGGCTGTTACACTTGACTTCAAGGGACCTATGTCATGTCCTGCATATGTGTTGAGTGACTTCTATGTATGAGGCATGGTATGTGTCAGGTTAGGTGAATTGGGTGATAAGACAGTTATGGTCCTAATTCCATGAAGTGTATAATCTCACAGGAAGATACAAAGGCTTCATTTATTTTTATTTTTATTTTTTTAGTTTCTTAAACATTCCCAGCTCTTTTCCACCTCAGTTCAAGACTTTTACCTGTGCTTGTCTTTGCTCTCCTTGGAATGTATTTCTCCTTTTTCTTGGCTATCAATTACACATATATTGACTTCTCACTTACCAACATGGTTAGGTTCCAAAGACCAGGATTTTATGCAAAAATCAATGCTATGCGAAAATGAAAGATGACTACATCATTACATAATGCCCAAAATTCCATCATTATATAACTTCCAAATTTCTTCATTACATAACTGCCAAACCGCTGAGAATCATGGCCCAGCCAATTTGACACATAACCTTAACCATCACAGCCAGTGTTACTCTTGCCTCACAGTATCAGCATTCCTTACACCAAATATATACTATTAATGTGCAAAATAATCAGAAAATTTTTTACTGTTGTCATAAATGTGAAATGTCAGACGATGAGACATTAGATACATGAATAAACTCACTGCCATCGAGTTGAATCCAACTCATAGCAACCCCTCCTTGGGTTTCCAAGGCAGTATCACTGCAGGAGTAGATTGCCCAACCTTCCTTCCGAGGAGTGGCTGGTGGGTTTGAACAACCAGCTTTCTGATTACCAATCAAATACCTTAGGCACTATGCCACCAGAGCTCCTAGAAAAGTGGTAAAATTAAAAAAAAAAATAAAAACAGAACAATGCTCCATGGAGATATCAGAGGCAGATTGCCAGGTTTTTCTTCTGTGACACATTTAAGTAGACTTGAACCTTCAACCTTTCAGTTTGCAGCTAAGAGTGTTAACCACATGCACCACCCGAGCATTCTGATATATAATTACAAACTGAATCACTATAAAGCAAGTCTGAGAAAGAATTACCAGTTGCATGATCTTGGGAGAGTTGTTTGAATTACTTAACCTTCCGGAGCCTCAGACTTCTTATTTATAAAATAAGATGAAAATATTTACCTTGTATGTTTGTTAAAGAGATTAATTTGACCAGTGTTTACAAAATACATAGCATGTAATAGATGTTAAAAAATGTTAGTTCTCATTCTTTAGGGATATGGAAAAAATGATCACTAACTTTATATGGAAAGGAA
>NW_006921725.1:5099653-5103369 GCF_000298275.1 Orycteropus afer afer | reverse complement strand
ATTTTGGTCAATGACATGAGACAAAGTATATGTGAACTGCTGTATGAAAAGTGAATTTACTCTGTAAATCTTCACCCAAATCAAAATAAAATTAAAAAAAAAAAAAAGTTAGTTCTCTTTGCCTCCCCCTGTGTAATCTAATTCATGTTGTTGAGAGCTCTTATTCATTCAGCTGATCAAAATGCTGACACTAAAGGGCTTGGTTCATGTCCAGCTGGCCTCAAGCCCCAGGGATTGTGAGGAGATGGGAGTGGGAAGGAATGCAACTAACAATTATGGTATAAGCCAAATCACATGGTATGTTCTAAATGATATGACATTATATACCATACTGAACTGCATTAAATCCCTTACTTCTTAATCTTCACAGCAACTCTGTGAGAACAGTATTATTTTCTTTCTCTTATAAATAAGGACACTTAAGCCAAATTTTAGAGATCTAAGCAAGGTTAAAACCTGTTACCATGCAGCCCTGGTGGCACAGTGGTTAAATAGCTTGCTGCTAAACAAAAGGTCAGTGGATAGAACTCACCAGCTGCTCTGCAGAAGAAAGATGAGGCGGTCTGCTTCTGTAAAGATTGTTGTTGTTATTGTTATTGTTGTTATGAGCCATTCAGTCGGACCCGACTTACGGCGACTCCTCCTTGGGTTTCTAAGGCGATATCACTACGGAAGTAGATTGCCCAAACTTCCTTCTGTGGAGTGGCTCGTAGGTTTGAACCGCCAGCCCACTGGTTAGCAGTCATGTGCCTTAGGCACTATGCTACTAGATTACAGCCTTCAAAACCCTATAGTGCAGTTGTACTCTGTCCTACAGGGTCGTTAGAAGTTGGAATTGACTCAACAGGAATTTTTTTTTTTTTTTTTTTGAAGCAAAATTACCTAGCTGCTGACAGAAGAGATGGAATTGGGCCGTCCTAGGTCAGTGCCTAGGAGTCTATATTCCTCTTTCTATGTTGTGCAGCCTCTGCAAATGACCTTTCCTTTCTTTAGATCCTAAATCTTAAACCAATCTTGGTTGACAAAGGCGAAAAAAAGGAGAAAATTGTCATCACCCACAAAATAACGTTTTCCCTGGGGTGGATATCAGGGCTGTATTTGTGAGGACTGCTTTGGGAGGATTTATGTCATCTTTGGAAGGTGAATCATTCATTCATAATACTTGGTTGTATTTCTTTCTTTTACAGATTAGAGAACACTGAAACTCTGAAAAGTTGTTTCATACCCTAAGATCATCCAGCTAGTGGCATTTTAGCTATTTTAGTTCAATTTTGCTGTTATTAGGTACCATCAAGTCAGTTGTGACTCACAGCAACTTTATGTACAACAGAATGAAACACTACCTGATCCTATGGAGTCCTCACAATTGTTGCTATGTTTGAGCCCATTGTTGCACCCATTGTGTCAATCCATCTCAATTAGGGTCTTCCTGGTTTTCATTGATGCTCTCTACTTTACCAAGCATGATGTCTTTCTCCAGGGACTGGTGTCTCCTGATAACATGTCCAAAGTATGTGAGACAAAGTCTCATCATCTTTACTTCTAAGGAGCATTTGGGCTGTATTTCTTCCAGGACAGATTTGTTTATATTTCTGGCAGGTCGTGCTATATTCCATATTCTTCAGCAACACCATAATTCATATGCACCAATTCTTATTCTATCTTCCTTACTGATTGTCCAGCTTTTGCACACATATGAGGTGACTGAAAATACCATAATTGAATCAGGCACACCTTAGTCCTCAACGTGACATCATTTCTCTTTGTTGTTATTGTTAGGTGCTGTGGAGTCACCTCTAACTCATAGTGGCCCTATGTACAGCATAATAAACACTATCGTGTCCTATGCCACCATCACAATCTTTGTTAAACCTGAGCCCATCGTTACAGTCACTGTGCCAATCCATTTCATTGAAGGCCTTTCCCTTTATTGTTAACTTTCCACTTTGTTGTTGTTAGGGATGGTCGAGTCGTTTCCGACTCATAGCAACCCCATGCACAGCAGAACGAAACGCTGCCTGATCCCGTGCCAGCTCCATGATCCCTGCTATACTTGAGCCCATCATCGCAGCCACCATGTCAATCCATCTCGTTGAAGGCCTCCCCCTCTTTCATTGACATGCCATGCTACCAAGCATGACATCCTTCTCCAGGGAATGGTCCCTTCTGACAACATGACCAAAATTGGTGAGAGGAAGTCTGGCCATTCTTGCTTCCAAGGAGCATTTCAGGTGCAATTCCTTCAGGACAGATCTGTTAGTTCTTTCAGCACTCCATGGTACTTTCAGTATTCTTCGCCAGCACCACAACTCAAAAGCATCAACTCTTCTTCGGTCTTCCTTATTCATTGTCCAGCTCTCACATACATACCAGGCGATTGGAAATATCATGGCTTGCGTCAGGCGCACCTTAGTCCTCAAGGAGACATCCTTGCTCCTCAGCACTTGAAACAGTTCCTTCGCGGGTGACCTCCCCAATGTTACACGTCTTCTAATGTCCTGACTGCTGCTTCCATTGGCATTGATTGTAGAACCAAGTAATGTGAATTCTTTGACAACCTCAATCTTCCCTCCATTTATTATGATGCTGCTCATTGGTCCAGTTGTGAGGATTTTTGTTTTCTTTATATTGAGATGTAATCCATGCTGCAGACTGTATTCTTCAATCTTCATGAGTAAGTGCCTCAAGTCATCCTCACTTTCAGCAAGCAAAGTTGTATCATCTGTGTATCTCAGGTTGTTAATGATTCTTCCTCCAATCCTGATGACTTCATGTAGTCCAGTTTCTCAGATTATTTGTTCATCATATAGATTGAATAAGTGTGGGGAAAGGATGCAAACCTGACACACTCCCGTCTTGATTTTAAACCATGTATTGTCCCCTTGTTCCATTAGAATGACAGCCTCCAGGTCAAGGTACAGGTTCCTCATGAGGACAATCAAGTGTTTGGGAATTCACATTCTTCTCAATGTTATCTATCCATAATTTGTCATGATCCACACAATCAAATGCGTTTGCATAGTCAATAAAACACAAGAAGATATCTTTCTGGTATTATTTGCCTTGAGCCAAGATCCATCTGACAACAGCTATGATATCCCTTGTTCCACATCCTCTTCTGAATCCAGCTAGCACCTCTGCAAGTTCTCTGTCAATATACTGCTGCAAACGTTTTTTGAATTTTCTTCAGTAAGATCTTACTTGCATGCCATATTAATGATATTGTTCTATAATTTCCACATTCGGTGGGATCACCTTTCTTTGGAATGGGTACAAATATGGGTCTCTTCCAGTCACTTGACCAGGTAGCTGTCTTCCAAATCTCTTGGCATAACCGAGTGCATGGCTCCAATGGGCATCTGTTTGTTGAAATATCTCAGTGGGTATTCCATCAATTCCCGGAACCTTGTTCTTTGCCAATTCTTTCATTGCAGCTTTGACTTCCTCCTTCAGTACCTTTGGTTCTAGATCATATGCCACTTCCTGAAATGGATGATTGACCAGTTCTTTTTGGTGCAGTCACTCTGTGCATTCCTTCCATCTTCTCTCTTTTTTTTTTTTTATTAGGATTTGGGTGAAGATTTACAGAGTAAATTCACTCTCCATACAGCAGTTCACATATACATTGTCTCATGTCATTGACCAAAATTTACAATGCAGCAGCTCCCCTCCCACTTCCTCCCCATAGTTACCTCCTCCCAGTGTCCATCACTTCA
>NW_006921725.1:5076766-5086067 GCF_000298275.1 Orycteropus afer afer | reverse complement strand
AATCTGATTCCTGTGTGTTCCGTCTGGTGAAGTCCATGTGTACAGCCTCCATTTGTGTTGTTGAAAAAAGGTGTTTGCAATGAACAAGTCGTTGGCCTTGCAAAATTCTACCATACGAGTTCCAGCAAATTTTCCAACTACCGGTGATTCTTCTTTGTTTCCAACTTTTGCATTCCCATCACCAGTGATAATTAACACATCCTGATTGCATATTTGGTTAATTTCATTCTGCAGAAGTTGATAAAAATCTTTAATTTCCTTATCTTTGGCTTTGATGGTTGGTGTATAAATTTGGATAACAGTCGTATTAATGGGTCTTCCTTATAGAGGTATGGATATTATCCTATCACTGACAGCATTGTACTTCAGGACAATTCTTGAAACCTCCTTTGTGATGATGAATGCCACGTCATTCCTCTTTAAACTGTCATTCCTGGCATAGTAGATCACATGGTTTTTTGATTTAAAATGGCCAAAACCAGTCCTTTTCAGCTCACTAATGCCTAGGATATCAATCTTTATGAGTTCCATTTCATTTCTGACAACTTCCAATTTTCTTAGATTCATACTCATGCATTCCATGTTCCAGTGATTTATGGATGTCTGCAGCTGTTTCTCTTCAAATTGAGTGGTGCCACATCAGCAAATGGAGGTCTTGAAAGCTTTACCTTATCCATATGAATAAGGCTGGGTTTACTTAGATGATGCTGCTCTTTCCCAGGCCTATTTTGAGAGCCTTCTAACCTAACCGGACTATTCATAAAGCTGCGTGGTAATGTATCAAACAGTGTTTCTTTGCTATTCATAAGGTTTTCCCTGGCCAATTCTTTGAGAAGAGGATGACCTCTCCCTTCTTCCTAGTCTGTCTCAGTTTGTAAGCTGGGCTGATACCTGTGCACCATGTGCATCCTGCTGGGTTTGAAATACCAGTTGCTCTGCCTCAAAACTCACATCAACATGTCACTTTTTTTCTTTGACCCTCCACTTTACCAAGCATGCTATCCTTCTCTAGGGAATGATCTCTTCTGACAACGTGACCAAAGTAGATGAGATGAAGTCTGGCTATTTTACCTTCCTAAAAACATTTCAGCTGCACTTCCTCCAGGACAGATTTGTTAGTTCTTCTGGCAGTCCATAGTGCTTTCAATGTTCTTCACCAACTACCACAACTCAAAAGCACAATTCTTCTTTGCTCTTTCTTATTCATTGTCCAGCTTTCACAAGCATATGAGACAGTTGAAAATACCATGGCTTGGGTTTTATTGTTGTTGTTAGGTGCCATCGAGTCATCTCGACTCATATTGATCCTGTGTACAACAGAACAAAACACTGCCCAGTCCCGTGCCAACCTCATGATCCTTGCTATACCTGAGCCCATCATTGCAGCCACTGTGAAAGTCCATCTTGTTGAGAGCCTTCCCCTTTATCTTTGACCCTCTACTTTATCAAGCATGATATCCTTCTCCAGGGAACAGTCCCTTCTGACAACATGTCCAAAGTAGATGAGATGAAGTCTGGTCATTCTCACCTGCAAGGAACATTCTTGCTGCTCTTCTTCCAGGAAAGATTTCTTAGTTCTTTTCACAGTCCATGGTACTTTCAGTATTCTTCACCAACACCACAAATGAAAAGCATCGACTCTTCTTCAGTCTTCCTTATGCATTACCCAGCTCTCACATGTATAGGAGGTGATTAAAAATACCATGCCTTGGGTAGGCTCACCTAAGTCTTCATGGAGACATCTTTACTCTTCAGCACTTTAAAGAAGTCTTTTACAGAAGATTTGCACAATGTAATACGTCATCTGATATCTTGATTGATGCTACTGTTGGTGTTGATTGTGGAACCAAGTAATATGAAATCTTTGACAACTTCAATCTTTTCCCCATTTATTGTGATGCTGCTTGTTGGCTCACCTGTGAGGATTTTCAGTTTCTCTACGTTGAGATGTAATTCATACCACAGACTGTAGTCTTTAATCTTCACCAGAAAGTGTTTCCAGTCATCCTCACTTTTAGCAAGCAAAGTTGTGTTGTCTGGATATGGCAGGTTGTTAATGATCCTTCCTCCAATCCTGATGCCATGCTTTTCTTCATATAGTCCAAGTTCTCAGATTATTTGCTCAGCATACAGACTGAGTAAGTATGGTGAAAGGATACAACCCTGATACCCAACCAGTGCTTCAATATTTCCATGCAGCCTCAGGCTTGTCTTCCTCAGAATATTTAAAAATCCATGATTCAATCCTTACTAACACCAACAATAATCATCCTCAGTAATATGACCAGAGAAAAACACATATGTGCATGTGCACATACACACACACACACATACATGCACATACTTCCCCTTGAATATCTACTTATCATCTCAAATTTGATAGGATCTAAACAGAACTCTCAATTTCCCTGCCTCCCTTTACAATTGTTTTCTTCTTAGTAAATGACAAGTGCAGGGCATAAACCTCATAGTAATCCTTGGCTCCTCTTTCTCTATGGAAATATCCCAAATCTATCAATCCTATTTTTAAATTATTACAACCTCCACTGCCATCTCCCGCCAATAACTTTTGCTTGGATTCAAAAAACTACTCAGTAATTTTCCGTATGTTCCTCCCTCATCCCACTGACCCCTTTATAATATTAAGATCCAAGGTATATAAATGGCTTTCTGGGTCCTGCTTTATCTGAACTCTCTGATATCATGTTCTGCCTTTCTCTCCTACCTACTTTGCTCCAGCCACACTGGCCATATTTTTGTTCTTCAAACCTGCTAACAAACTATCATCTCAGGCATTTTGTACTTGTGATTCTGAGTAGAACTCTCTTTTCCTAGAGAGCCAAATAGTTTATTTCCACACTTTTCCCAAGTTTCTGCTAAAATATCACCTTATCAGAAAGGTCTTTCTTGACTACTCTTCATAAAATAGCAATACCCTCTACATACTTCTCTTTACCCTTCTCCTGCTTTAGTTTTCTCCACAGCATTCATCACCACACAGTATTTTATATGTTTTTTTTTTTTGTTTGTTTGTTTATTATCTATCTAACTACATCTTCTATACTGCCCTGATTATAATAGCCATGAAGGAAGCGACTTTTTGTCAGTTGTCCTTACGATTAAAACAGCACTCAATTAGTATATGTTGAATAAATGTTGATGTTAATAGTGGCAATATAACTTATCATTTTTGTAGATTGACTCTGTGGTAGTTAAATTTGTATGTCAACTTGGTTGGGTCTGATTGAGTGGCTGGGCAACTGATGGTAGTTACTCCCCATGATGAGACTGGCAATCAACTCCATGGTGGGATCTACCACAAGCAGTGGAGTAGCTGTCTTCTTCCTGTATATAAAGAGAAGCCTTGGGGATAGTCTCTAGCTTATGGCACATTTGGATCCTGAATGTAGCTGTGTTGTTGTTCAGCAGCCTCCCATATTCTGATGACCTTGGGACTTACAATGGACTTGAATTAATTAATGGTCTGTCATGTGGTTTGGTAACATTAGGACTGTGCAGTTTTATTTGTTGACTTTGGGCTTGTTAGCCTTAGCAGCCAGTAGCTACCTGAGCGAAGAGATGCCTCTAGCTTCAGTGGGCCAGGAGCAAGAGGCAGAGCTGAAGCCCAAGTTCTAGGGGCTTTCACACAGCTCCTAGAGCCTGGCACTTTGACTTGGACTTCTAGCCTCCTGAAGTATGTTGTTGTTGTTGTTGTTGTTATGTGCCGTCGAGTCAGCCCTGACTCATAGCGACCCCTCCTTGGGTTTCCGAGGCAGTATCACTACGGAAGTAGGATTGCCCAACCTTCCTTCCGGGGAGTGGCTGGTGGGTTTGAACCGCCAGCCTTCTGGTTAGCAGTCAAGTGCCTTAGCCACTATGCTACCAGAGCTCCTGAAGTATAAGAGAATAAACTCCTGTTTGTTAAAGCTATCCCATTTGTGGCATATTCTTGTCAGAGCAGCACTAGATAACTAGAACAGACTATAAGTTCTTAAGTATATTAACTTTTAAATATTTTTTCTTTAATTGCTCTCATACCCTGACCTCTGACTTTATTATAATTCACAGTGGTTTTAATAAGAAATACTTTTATTTTTCAGGAATAGAATTTCTATAGTAAATCCTTATTGAATAGATAATATTATAGACAAGTGACTTCTCATATAAATATTGTGAAATAAATTACATCTCCTTAGAGCTCATTTTTAGTGTAGAAGTTTTCCTTATCCTATGAATACTAGATTCTGCTGCATTTATTTTATTTGCTTTAAAATATGATTAATATATTTAATTAGAACTTGATAAAAAGAAAAACCTTTTCTGTTGTTATCAGCTGATATGTTAAATGTGTTTTTCTTTCTTTCTTTCTAGCAAGTTTTTATGGACTAGGAGAAGGAAAGATTCCCTTTTTCCTGACTTAATTCCCATTGACCATCATTTGTGCTACAGAGATGAAGCTCTGCACTTGAGCTTGTCTGTCAGATAGACTAAGATTGTCGTATTGAATTTTGAAACATGAGAACTTGAAATTGGAAGTTCACTGTCAGTGAGGAGAACTCTCCGTAGCCACATCTTGCCTCCTTTTCCATGCATACAGCTAATCTCAGCTGAACTACTTGAGATGCTTGTTACTGCTGCAATCTCAATGAATTTAGAGTGGTAATCAATTAGCAGTAAATAGGTTTCTCTGTCAATTTGGAAGCATCCCAATGAAGGTAAAGAGAGAGTGGAACGAGGTGATAAATAATTTATAACTAGAGAGAATCCCCAATTTCTACTGCCCACACATAGGCTCTAAGTTATTTTTCACGGAAACATGAGAACAATAACCAGAAACCGGGGACATAAATTAACTCTACTTAAGAAAGAGATGTTTAAACTTAAAGATGCACTCTTTTTATTTCTTACCCCTGGATTTTATACTAATGGTGCAATTGCAAAAGGCCACTTGCCTTTCATCCTTCTGAGGTGCTCTTAGCCGTTTCTTTCTATTTATTTTGCTATTTCTCTTGATCTCTTCCCCAAGACTATTTTCAAATTTGCTTGCATCACATTTTGTACCAGTTAAATGCACACACTAGTGTACTCACACAAAATTTCTATTTTAATTCTTCTTTGGTAACCCTTTCTGTGTGCTTCTC
Organism: Orycteropus afer afer; assembly: GCF_000298275.1. Classification (NCBI taxonomy): domain Eukaryota; kingdom Metazoa; phylum Chordata; class Mammalia; order Tubulidentata; family Orycteropodidae; genus Orycteropus; species Orycteropus afer. The sequence continues at coordinate 5,080,926 of NW_006921725.1, read as the reverse complement.
AGGGTCTCAGTTTGGCTAGGCTTTCTCCTTACAGTACTTTGCCAGCTTGGAGATGATGATGATGATGATGATGATGATGATGATGATATTTAGAGCTCTGAGGATTGGATGATTTATAGAGACTTGCCCAGCACAGGTGTAGTTCCCCATTAATTATCTGTCTACTTTATCCTGCTCTGCCTGTTGTTGTTAGTTGCCATTCTGTTGGCACACCTCACGGAGATCTTATGTATAAAAGAATAAAAAGTTGCCTGGTCTTGCACAATGTTCGTGATAATTGCTGTTTGAGACCATTGTTGCCCCTATTGTGTCAATCTATGTTATTGAGAATTCCCCTCATTTATGTTGACCCTATACTTCACCCTCTACTTTTCTGAAGTTATTTTGGGGGGAACATTGTGCCCTTCTCTAGTGACTGACCTTTCACAATGACATGTGCAGAGTACACAAGTCAAAGTCTTGCCATCCTCACTTGTATGGAGCATTCTGGTTGCATTTCTTCCAAGACTGATTTATTCACTCTTTTGGCAGTCCATGGTATATTTACGGTGTGGGTAATAAAGACTTATCTTCCCTACTTCAATCCTTTAAACAATGGGAAATCTGGAATAGTGTTTCAGCAACTCCTTCCCTCCCAGTGTAGTCTAGGGATAGTGACTGCACAATCCAGCTTGCCCACCTTCACCACCTACCAGGAGTCTGCTTTCCAGAAGGTCTGGGTTCCTAGTGTTCTTCTTAACCCTTTAAAACCATCCCCAAGTCCAGTGGTTAGTCCTAACCTAGAGCCTGGTTAGCTACATACTTGGGTTCCTCTCAGATTCTGCCGGTCTATTAACTTAATTTGGATCTCACTTTTGATTTTTTTTTTTTTTCTGCATTGCCCCAGACAAACTTTCCTAATTTACAGCTTTCATATCCATCATATTAAGAACTACTCTGACCTTGAATTTCCTCATCCCTTACACACCTGACCTTCTCCTTTATTTACAGTAAATATAAAGGTGCTCTGGTGGTGTAGTGAGTAAAGCATTTGGCTGCTAATTGGGAGGTTAGCAGTTCAAACCCATCAGCTGCTCCATGGGAAGAAGATGAAGCGATCTACTTCTGTAAAGATTTACAGCCTTGAAATCCCTATGGATGTCTCTGAATCAGAATCAACTTGATGGCAGCGAGATTTTTGTTTTTTCTCCTTTAAATCCGACACCTAGGTATTGCCTCTGTCCTTTTGAACTTGACATTTTTAGCTTCTAGAAGGGGGATCACTTTCCTATCTTTCCAGATCCACCCATCCTATGTCAGTTTTATCTAGTTGAAAGCTTTGGGGATTTAGAACTTGGATAAGTCTCACAACATAATGCAAGTCCAGTTAAAAGAAAACATCATCAGCTTTTTGGTCTAGAAACAGATTTTTTTTTTTTTAATGAGAAGTTAATCAATATTAAGTTTCAGGCTCCTCGCTTGCATAGGTCTCTTCAAAGGTTGTGGTAGAGGTTCCAGCAAAATGTTCACATTGGCATATATTTTTCTCAAATTTTCAAACATAAGATATTTTAACTGCAATCTGTTAAGACCATTGTGTCTGTCACTCTGATTTCCCCTCTATCATATCTTGATTCATATCTGGTGGCACTGGGATGATCTTGTACAATTTTTGGGGGGCATAGCTAAGGATAATGGGAGTCTGGGTTTATTGAAATGAATTTGTATGCTCAGGAATTTTTCTAAATAGAGGCAAGCTGAAGGCATTAGTGGTTCAGTCACAAATTCTTGCCTTCCATGAGGGAAACCTTGGCTTGATACCTGGCCAATTCACCTTATGCACAGCTGTTCACTCATTTGTCAATGGAGGCTTGCATATTGCTGTAATGCTGAAAATGTTTCAGTGGAGCTTCCAGATTAAGATAGACAAGTACCTAAGGCTGGGTGATCTACTTCTGAAAGTCAGCTAATGAATACCCCATTGGGTTTTCACAATGACCCTATCCCTAACTGATCATGGGGAAGGGGTAGGATAGGGTAGCATTTCATTCTCTTGTGCATGGGGTCTTCGTGAGTGAGAAGCCAACTCCATTCCAGCTAACAACAACACAGGTGAGCTGTGGCTAGTTGGGAAGCCATGGAGTTGCCTTGCTCAGATCCCCCTTCAAGAGAACTTGCTGACCTTCTGTTGCTAGACCTTCAAATCTGTCATACCATCACAAAAACATGACACTCCCCCTAGACTGCTCTCAGCCAATGACTGAGCACGTCCAGAATTCTAGAGCTGAGCTATTCCTGCACACTTGCAGGACTCCTCTGAAGGCAGTGTTTACCCTGGAGCCAAGACTTTCTCAGAGCTGCATGCAGCCTGAGAGTCCTGCCGCACAGTCCTCCTTCCTTATGTCTTTTCTTTCACAGGGATCAGATTTTCATCATGGTCTGAATGGCTCTCAATATTTTCTAGTCTCTCTCCTCCTTATTTACCACTTGCGTTTCCCTCACTAAATCTCTTGCACATCAATTCCATCTTAATGTCTGCTTCTCCAAGGACATAAACTAATACAGCTAAAGGTTTCATAGGAGGCTAGTTTGTGGCAGAGCTAGGATTGAAATGGAGGTTTAGCTAAATCTTATGTTAATGATTATCAGACTACATTGTATTTCATATATTGAATATCATTGAATTGAATTGATAGATTGCATTTCATATTCCTAGTGCCTCATCGACTAGCCTTTGATTCCTTAACTCAATCTTCATGCTATGGTCATCTATTCTGTTATTTGGTAGCATTTGACTACACTTTACACCCTCTTTCTGATTCAGAACACTTTTTTTTTTTTTTCTGATCTTATTGTTTACAGTCTCTCTACCTATATAAACCCACTCTTCACTCATAGACATGATTAGATCCCAAAGATCAGGTCTCATGCAAAAATTGCTATTATGTGAAAATGGAGGATTTTTTTTTTCAATTTTGTTTTCAGTCCGTCCATTTGTCTGATTTTTTTTAACATAGAAAATATGATTATATCAATAACAACAGCTGGTATTTACTAATATGCTCATCACTGTGGTGCATCCAGTTATGGATAATTTCTGTGTGGAGAAGGAGGCTTGGAGGAGACAAAGCTGGATCAATCTGGGCTGTGTGACTGACTGAGTGCCTATGGCTTAATCACATCACTTACCCCTGTGGTGGGTCAGAAATTCCCTCTGTCTCCAAGGCTCCCCTGCAAACTATGCTTTCATGTTTCTGGAGCCTGCTCTTTCCCTAGGCCTGCATGTCACTGAGGGTCAGTGCTTCTGATATGGCACTGGTAGCCTGGTCATGCATCAGCTTCACCAAGTCCCAGTCTGGCTCACTTTGGGATGTCATAAAACTCTACTCATTTCTTCCAAACACTATCTCCAATGCCTCTCTTCCTTTCCCAGCCAACAGTAATTTTGAACTGCAGGGTGGCCTCAGGCTGCATAAGAGCTGAGAACCCAGAACAGATGCACCTGCTGGCTCGGTGTTGCCTGTGCCTCCACATGAAAGTCATGGCCATGGACGAGACTGGCCTCATGCAGGAGCTAGATGTGGAGCCACCAACTTTAGGAGGACATGAAGGTAATACCACACAGCTTCTCAGGGACCCTCCCCAGAAAACCTCCTTAAGGGAGGGGGTACTCAAAGCTATTGCTGCCATACCTGTCACTCTTTAAAGCATAAAATAGTCAGACAGTAAACTTTTCACTATCATCATAAATGCAAAATGTTGGTTAACAAGATAGTTAATTAGTGATGAGTAGGTATACTACACTACATCTAAACAAATTCTTTGTCATTTGTGTACCAGACTTTTGTTGATGCTCTTTTCTCTGTCTGTAATGGCCTTGTTCAACTAAACCTGTGTCAATTTCTTATCAATCTCTTGCTACTGTGACAGGAAAATCTGGCATTGACAAAGATAACATAAAATCATAATATACCACTACAATGAAGACATAGTAGCAAACTGGTAAATAAGTGTCATTGATTTAAAGATCATTTTTCCATTGTTAAAGAAAATGAGAAATGCCTTGAAATCTTATAGACCAAGAAAGAAACTTGATGTTTTCTCAAATTTGACCATAATTCTTAAAATTTACATATTAACAGAGACTTGTAAACTGCAGGAAAATTTTGCAAATATATATA
>NW_006921725.1:5056350-5076666 GCF_000298275.1 Orycteropus afer afer | reverse complement strand
TTGGCCAAGAACATTAGAAGAAACAATTATCTTTCTGTTATTTCTATAGAACAATGATCCTCAACTGTTCTCAATCCCCCCCCCCCAGGGTCATTTGACAGTGTCTGAAGACATTTTTGATAGGTACAATTGTGAAATGGTAAAAGGCATCTAAGGGGTAGAGACAAAAGATACCATTAAACATTCTATAATATAAATGAAATATTCCCTTAACCCTAAAACAAATAATCTCACAACCCAAAATACCAATGATGTTGATATTGAGAGGCCCTGCTTTAGAAAATATTGCAAAATTTTGTCTTATAAAGGTGACCAAAGACCAAACAGCCAATTATCTGGAGAAAGTATTATATAAGAATGTTAAGTAAGTGATTAAGAAATTACATCTTGGATATTATGTTTTTTATATTTTCATCTTTTAAAATGTATAATTTATTATTATGTTTATTCTGAAGTAAAAACTAATTTTATACCATTTTTTGTATTTTGTTTTTAAAGATGCTCCTCAAAATCATATAGTCTTTGGTTTCCAAAATCCTGGATTCATGTGTTTAGAATTATGATGAGCAATTTATATATAATTCTAGTAAATTTTGGTTTCACCATGGTTCTACACCTCAGCATTTTAATTTTCACTTTTGGGGTGCAGTCTGACAATATAGAAATGGTTGGTTAAATTTAATGAAACAGAACATTTTTATAAGTGGAATAAAGTGCTGTTATTATTGTGGATGTAGGCAAGAGACTTGGCCTTTCTCGCTAAATCCTTTTTGCCCTTTGCAGAAGATTTTCCTAAGCTGTTAAATAATAGAGCATTTACATAATGTGTTCTGGGGTCTCTTTTTTAGTGGTGTATGTTCACATGAGAGTCAGCCATAACCTACATACACCTTTCACCTCACGCCTATAAAATTAACTGTCAAGGCTTATCAATTTTACCTTCAAATTTTTTTCAATATATTCCATTGTCCTTTCTTGCCCTATTTAAGATATTCATCATTCCTTTCTTGGAAGTCTGAATAGCTTCCTAATTGGAGAGCCCACTCCTCCTTCATCGTCCACACAGTTACTAAGGTACCTATTGCAACTATACCTCTGAATGTGTCAGTGCTTTTAAAACCTTTCAGTGGGAGATGGGAAGATGGTGTTTTACCTGTAGCCCACACGTTAGTTCCCACTAGCATATTAGTGGCTGAAAAACTAGGTGGAGCAGTTTGAAGCAGGGATTCTGGCACTCTGAACAGCTCATTAAGTCAGAGAAAGCCAAAGTCAGGGGAATAGGAGTAGAAAAGAGGAAGAAGCAGTGTAACCAGTTAGAAAGAATAAAAAATAGGGGAACCTGCCCAGAGGAACACTGATCAGGCAGTAAAATGGGGCATCGGGGGGCTCCCTGGGGCAGTGGAGACAACGTACCAGTGGACGTGCGTCCACTCCATGGATCTACTTTCAGTACCCACTTTTATCAGTAAACTTGGGACTACAGGGAGGGAGCAAAGACCCCTCTGGCTCCAGGTGCTGCTGAATTGGGAGCAGAGAGGGGAGCTCACCACAAGTGGGAGGACCCTGAGGCAATCTCGTGGCACAAGGTAAGGGCAGCTATTCCAGGACAACGTTTTGGCATGGAGGGTCCTGGGGTACAGGATTTTTGAAGCTGTCTGAATCTGGTGGAAAGTGGCGGCTCCTTAACCATTGTGATCTTTGCCAAACTTGAGCTGCAGGCCTGTGAGTAACAGTAAAACGTCATCATTAGCAGCCTGTTCAAAGCCCTGGGAACAGCTACTGGCACCTTGGAGATTTTTTTTTTTTTCTATTTTCTTCCACTTTTTCCCACCTCTCCTTTGCCTCATCCAATAGAAAAACCACATTAAGCCACCACAACACCTGCCAGCTTGAATCCTAAACCCCCTTCATGATGAACAGAGACCTGCATCCACATTCCACACAGTGATTCCATCATCACAAAGAAAACTGCAGAGCAATCCAGGACACCTGAATTAATAACCAAAAAAATAAAATACACCAGCTCCACCTTTGCAAAAATATTAAAGCATAAAAGGAAGACAAAAAAATCAATACAAACTAACAGTTAAAGACAACTTCAAAATGTCCAGGAAACAACAGGCAACCTCAAATCAAACAAACAAACAAACAAACAAAAGGATGACAACAGAAATAAAATCCCAAACAAAAGTCTCATTAAACTTGAAGGAAGAAGAGGCACTAGAATTATCTGAGAAGGAATTTAGAAGATATGTTTATAGAACTCTACAAGAGCTCAAGAAAATCCCAAACAGAATCAAGGAGAACACAGACAGTACACTGGAAGAACTCAGAAGAACCACTCAAGAATAAATAATAAGATTAATAGATAATCAGAACTCATACAACAATAGCAGTTAGAAATTCAGAAGAAGAATACCAAAATTACAGAATTACACAACACAGTGGAAGCACAAAAGAATAAGCTAGAACTTGCTGAAGAACACATTTTCCAACTAGAAGATAAATCCTTTGATGCCAGCCAGTATGAAGAAAAATCAGAACAAAGATTTAAGAGAAATGAAGAGAACTTAAGAGTTATATGGGATGACATGAAAAGAAACAACATATGCCTCATTAGAACTTCAGAACAAGAAGAGGCAAGGGGAAAAAAAAAAAAAAAAACACACTGAGAAAGTTGTGGAAGACTTACTAACAGAAAATTTTCCTCATATTATGAAGGAAGAAAAGATATTTGTTCAAGAAGCTCATAGAACCACATACAAGATAGATCCCAAGAGAAAAACACTGAAGCATATCATAATCAAACTTTCCAAAACCAAATCCAAAAAACAATCTTATGAGTTGCCTTGGAAAAAAGAAATATTACTTTTAACAGTCAAACAGGCTGAGTTCTGATTACTCAGCAAAAAACATCCAGGCAAGAAGGCAATGGGATGCCATATATAAAATACTAAAGGAAAAGAACTTCCAACCAAGAATCCTATATCCAGTCAAATTGTACATCAACTATGAGGGGAAATCAAGACATTCTCAGACAGAGAAATTAAGGGATTTTGTGAAAACCAGACCAACCCAACAAGAAATGCTTAAGTAAGTCCTTCCAAGAAAGAACACACAGCAGAGAACAACAAAATCAGGACACATGACATCAACACTAAAACCAAATCAGAAATAGACATTCAAAATAAGGCCATAAAGCATTATACACTAAAAAATAAGGAAGTCAATCTGCACATGACAACAGCAACTAACCAAAAAGAAGGAATAAATGCTCTAGTTACAAAACTTCCAAATGGAGAGGAAAACAGGACAATGTCTTCATAGAGCAGACTTCCAAAAATATAGAGACAAGAATTCACTCCAAGGTAACCACAGAGAAAATTAACAGTCCCCCTAAGCAAACCCAGAAGGAAGGAAAACTTACTGATTTAGTCAGCACAAAACCAACAACAAAGAAGAAAATAGGTGAAACACTTGACAACAAAATGAACTCAGCACAGAAAAGTATATGTATCAAGGAAACTCCAACAACACAACAAAAAAACATAACAGAATGACAGCAGTCAATGCATACCTATCACTAATTACACTCAATGTGAATGGTCTAAATCAAAAGAAAGAAAGTGGCAGACTGGATAAGAAGAGAAGACCTATCAATATGTTGGCTACAAGATACCCATCTTAGACACAAAGATAAAAACAAACAAATTAAGAGTTAAGGGGTGGAAAAAAATATACCAAGCCAATGGTAACCAAAAAAGAGCAGGAGTGGCAATATTAATTTCTAATAAAATAGACTGTAAGGTGAAAAACAGCATAAGAGACAAAGAAGGTCACTACATGCTGAAACGGTCAATTGACCAAGAAGATATTATGATAATAAATATCTATGGACTGAATGAAAGTACTCCAAAATATGTGAAGCAAATATTAATTGAATTGAAAGAGAAAATAGACAACTCTATGACAGTAATAGGAGATTCTGACACACTATTTTCAAGGAGAGACAGATCAACTAGAAAAAAACTCAATAAAGACACAGAACTCAAAAAAAACAGTCAACCAACTTGACCTCATAGACATATACGGAGCACTTCACCCAACAAAAGCACAATTCACATTCTTCTCCAGTGCACATGTATCCTTCTCTAGAACAGATCATATATTAGGACATAAACAAGCCTCAATAAATTCAAAAGCATTAAAATACTACAAAGCATCTTCTTGGACCACAATGCTATAAAATTAGAAATTAATAATAGGAAGATGAAGGAAAAAGCATCAAACATGGAAGCTGAACAATTCACTGCTCAAAAACTACTGGGTAACAGAAGAAATAAAAAGTGAAATAAAAAAAAAATCCTGGAAACAAATGATAATGATGATACATCTTACCAAAACCTATGGGACACACAACAGAATCCAATAACAGATCAAAAAAATATTACATCCTGACCAAGTGGGATTCATACATGGTATGCAAGAATGGTTTGACATCAGAAAAACAATCAATGCAATCCACTACAAAAACAAAACAAAAGAACCATATGATTCTATCAATCAATGCAGAAAAGACATTTGATAAAATACAATACGCATTCCTGTTCAGAACCCTCCGCAAAATAGGGATAGAAGGACAATAAGTCAACATAATAAAGAGCATATATGCAAAGACAATAGCCAATATTATTATTAATGGAGAAAGACTAAAAGCATTCCCACGATGAACAGGAACCAGACAGGGATGCCCTCTATAACCATTCCTATTTAACATTGTATTGGAAGTCCTAGGCAGGGCAATAAGGCAAGAAAGTGAAATAAAATACATCCAAATTTGACAAAGAGGAAGTAAAGCCATCTTCTATTTGTGGACAATATGATCCTATACATAGAATACCGAAGAGACTCAGCAAAAAACTACTGGAACTAACAGAGAGCTTCAGCAAAGTAGCAGGATACAAGGTCAACATACAAAGGTCAGTTTCCTCTACACCAACAAAGAGACCTCTGAAAAGGAAATAAGGGAAACAATACCATTTACAATAGCTACTAAAAAGATAAAATATCTAGGAATAAATCTTATCAGAGACACAATAGACCTATACAAAGAAAACTATAAAACACTACTACAGGAGACAACAAGGGATCTACATATATGGAAGAACCTGCCTTGTTCATGGACAGGTAGACTGAATATTGTGAAAATGTCAATACTATCTAAATAAAGCATTGTACACACTCAATGCAATCCCGATCCAGATACCAACAAAAGGTTTTTTTTTGTTGTTGTTGTTAGGTGCTGTCGAATCGCTTCTGACTCATAGCGACCCCATGCACAGCAGAATGAAACTCTGCCCAATCCCGCACCAGCTCCATGATCCTTACTATACTTGATCTCATTGTTGCAGCCACTATGTCAATCCATCTCATCCAAGGCCTTCCCCTCTTTCGTTGACCCTCCACCTTACCAAGCATGACATCCTTCTCCAAGGAATGGTCCCCTCTGACCACATGACTAAAGTTAAGTGAGATGAAGTCTGGCCATCCTTGCTTCCAAGGAGCATCTTGGCTGTACTTCTTTCAGGACAGATCTGTTAGTTCTTTTGGCAGTCCATAGTACCTTCAGCATTCTTCGCCAGCACCACAACTCAAAAGCATCAATTCTTCTTCAGTCTTCATTATTCATTGTCCAGCTCTCACATGCACACGAGACAAATGGAAATATCATGGCCTGTGTAAGGCGCACTTTAGTCCTCAAGGAGACATTCTTGCTCCTCAGCACTTGAAAGAGTTACTTTGCAGCTGGCCTACCATTGCTACATGTCTTCTAATGTCCTGACTGCTGCTTCCATTGGCATCTATTGTAGAACCAAACAACATGAATTCTTTAACAACCTCATTGTTTTCTCCATTTATCGTGATGCTGGTTATTGGTCCAGTTGTGAGGATTTTTATTTTCTTTATATTGAGATGAAATCCATACTGCAGACTGTGTTCCTCAATCTTCATCAGTAAGTGCCTCAAGTCATCCTCACTTTCAGCAAGCATAGTTGTATCATCAGTGTATCTCAGGTTGTTAATGATTCTTCCTCTAAGACTGATGCCACGTTTTTCTTCATATACTCCAGCTTCTTGGATAATTTGCTCAGCTTATAGATTGAATAAGTCTGGGGAAAAGATACAACCTTGATGCACTCCCTTCCTGATTTTAAACCATGCAGTGTCCCCTTGTTCTGTTCGAACGACAGCCTTCTGGTCAAGGTACAGGTTCCTCATGAGTGCCATCAAGTGTTTGGGAACTCCCATTCTTCTCAGTGTTATCCAAAATTTGTCATGATCCACACAATCAAATGCCTTTGCATAGTCAATAAAGCACAAATAAACATCTTTCTGGTATTCTTTGCCTTGAGCCAAGATCCATCTGACAGCAGCTATGATATCCCGTGTTCCATGTCCTCTTCTGAATCCAGCTTGCACCTCAGGAAGTTCTCTTTCAATATACTGCTGCAACTGTTTTTGAATTATCTTCAGTAAGATCTTACTTATGTGTGATATTAATGATATTGTTTGATAATTTCCACATTCTGTGAGATCACCTTTCTTTGGAATGGGTACAAATATGGATCTCTTTCAGTCAGTTGGCCAGGTAGCTGTCTTCCAACTCTCTTGGCATAACTGAGTAAGTGCCTCCAATGGGGCATCCGTTTGTTGAAATATCTCAGTGGGTATTCGGTTAATTCCCACAGTCTCATTTGTTGCCAATTCCTTAACTGTAACTTTGCCTTCCTCCTTCAGTACCATTGGTTTTAGATCATATGTCACTTCCTGAAATGGATGAAGATTGACAAGTTCTTTTTGGTACAGTGACTTTGTGTATTCCTTCAATCTTCTTTTGATGTTCCCTGCATCATTCAATGTTTTGCCCTTCAAATCTTTCAATATTGCAACTCAAGGCTTAAATTTTTTCCTGAGTTCTTTCAGCTTGAGAAATGTCAAGTGTGTTCTTCCCTTTTGGTTTTCTAACTTCAGGTCTTTGCACATTTCATTATAGTAATTGGCTTTGTCTTCTCCAGCTGCTCTTTGAAATCTTCAGTTCAATTCTTTTATCTTGTCATTTCTTCCATTTGCTTTAACTACTTTCTGCTCAAGGGCAAGTTTCAGAGTCTCTTCTGTCATCCATTTTGGTCTTCTCTTTTTTTGTTGTCTTTTTAGTGACCTCTTGCTTTCTTCATGGACGATGTTTTTGACATCATCACACAATTCATCTGGTTTCCAGTCATCGGTGTTCAATTCATCAAATCTATTCTTTAGATGGTCTCTAAATTCAGGAGGGATATATTCTAGATCATATTTTGGTTCTCATGGACTTGTTTTAATTTTCTTTAACTTCAAATGGAACTTGCATATTAGCAGTTGATGGTCTGTTGCACAATCAGCTCCTGGCCTCGTTCTGGCTGAAGATATTGAGCTTTTCCACCACCTCTTGCCACAGATGTAGTAAATCTGATTCCTGTCTGTTCCATCCGGTGAAGTCCACATGTGGAGCCAACATTTGTGTTGTTGAAAAATGGTGTTTCCAAGGAACAAGTCATTGGTCTTGCAAAATTCTACCATGCGAATTCCAGCATTATTTCTGTCACCAAGACCAAATTTTCCAACTACCAGTCATTTTTCTTTGTTTCCAACTATTGCATTCCAGTCATCAGTGATAATTAACACATCCTGATTCCATGTTTGGTCAATTTCATTCTGCATAAATTGATAAAAATCTTCAATTTCCTCATCTTTGGCTTTGGTGTTTGGTGCATAAATTTGAATAATAGTCATATCAATGGGACTTCCTTGTAGGCATATGGATATCATCCTATCACTGACAGTATTGTCCTTCAGAACAGATCTTGAAACATCCTTTATGATGATGAATGCCACGCTATTCCTCTTTAAACTATCGTTCCTGGCATAGTAGATCATGTGGTTGTCTGATTCAAAATGGCCAAAGCCAGTCCATTTTAGCTCACTAATGCCTAGGATATCAATCTTTATGTGTTCTATTTCATTTTTGACAACTTCCAATTTTCTTGATTCATACTTCGTACATTCCATGTTCTGATTATTAATGAATGCTTGCATCTGCTTCTTCTCAATTTGAGTAGTGCCACGTCAGCAATTGGAGGTCTTGAAAGCTTTACCTTATCCATGTCAGTAAGGCTGATTTTACTCTGATAATGCAGCTCTTGCCCAGTCCTACTTAGAGAGCCTTCTAAGCTAAGTGACTCATCTTCCTCCTCTGTATTGGACAATGTTTCTTGACTATTCATAAAGTTGCACAGTAATGTATCAAACAGTGTTTCTCTGCTATTCATAAGGTTTTCCCTGGCCTATCTTTTGAGAAGTAGGTAGCCACCTCTTTCTTCCTAGTCTGTCTCAGTCTGCAAGCTGGGCTGATACCTGTGCAATAGGTGCACCCCACTGGGTTTGAAACACCTGTGGTACAGCCTCAAGACTCACAGCATCATGTCACCACAGTAGGACAAACCAACAGACAAGTTTGTCTCCCTTAGCTATTGGAAACCCCTACACCCATCCTTATCTGGATTCTGGCAGCTATCTCCTCGATCTGTTCCAGTTCCTTTTGCCTTTTCTGTCCTCTCCCTGCTTCCCACCTTGTTGCTTGTGGGGAATGGCCTGTGTTCCCTCTCCTCACCTGGCTCCCTGCATTTGAATCCTCAATCTGTTCCTATCCCCTTTGCCTTTTCTGTCTGCTCCCTGCCTTCCTGGCTTACTCTTTGTGGACCATGGCCTGGGTTCCCTCTCTCCACCTGGGTCCCTGTAGCTAACTCCTTGATCTGTTCTGGTCCCCTTTGCCTTTTTTGTTCTTTCCCTGCTTCCCACCTTGCTGCCTGTTCTTAGGTCCCTTTTTATGTCCTCTCCCTGCTTCCTGCCTTGCTGCCTGTTCTTAGGTCCTTGGCATCCGAATGAGAATGCTATCATTTTAAAATACAAAATTGTTGTCACTTGTAAACATTCAAAATGGCTTCCCCCTCGGTCACTTTAAATATCCAAAATTGCCACCGCTTGTAAACATTCAAAATGGCTGTACCCTCTGTCACTTTAAATATCTAAAATGGCTGCCATGTGCAAACAATCAAAATGGCTCCTCTCTCCAGACAAGCAAGAAGGTCAGCAAAAAAATGAGAAAATCTGCAATATCTGGGGATAGGGCAATAAGAGATAAAAGTCAGAGAAGGATAATAATGAAGAAAAAAATGGAAAAAATGCAAAAACAACAACAAGGGATGGGGTTAACCACGAGCAAAAAGAAGGAAAAAAAAAAAAATTTGCAACCAGGAACAGAGAAAATAAAAAAGCTGACAACTAGGACCTGGGAGGGGAAGAAAAAAGAATAATAGTAAAAAGGACAAAAGTATTAATAATAGTAGTACTTTTAAAACAGAAAAAAGCAAGCAAACTAAAAACCAGAAAAAGAAAGAGAGGGGGAAAAAAAAATTGGGGGAGGGCAGGGCAGGACACACAGGCTTCCTCCAAGCACACAGAGTGGGATGGAGTTCCTGTGGGCCCAGAAGGTGGGTGGGAGTGGGGGATGGCCGAACCTCCGTTCACCAAGCGGGTGTGGGGTATAAGAGTAGTAACAAGGAGAATGTCACACCTTTTCAGTTGTCCAGGTCCAGAGTGTCCTTGGGGTTACTCATGTATCTTCTAGTACTAATGTTATGATTCTTCACAGTGATGTTCCGGGAAAGGTGCAGGGACTTGGGGTCACAGTCAACCGTGTATGGCCTACTTTAGGGTACACTTATAAAAGCTGGCAAGTCCAAAGTTCTTGGATCCAACATCAAGCTGGAGGCATTTCCTGACTCAAACAAAACAAAATGTTTTAAGGACATGGAAAAACCAATTACTAGCTTCATATGGAAAGGCAAGAGACCTTGGGTAACCAGAGCACTACTGAAGAAGAACAAAGTTGGAGGTCTCACACTCCTGGATCTTAAAACCTACTATACAGCCACAGTAGTCAATACAATGTGGTATTGGAACAATGAAAGACAGATAGACCAATGGAACAGATTTGAAAACCCAGAAATAGACCCATCCAACTATGGACAGCTGTTCTTTGACAAAGGTCCAAAACCCATTAAATGGGGAAGAGATAGCCTCTTTAACAAATGGTGCTAGCAAAATTGGATATCCACTTGCAGAAAAATGAAACAAGACCCATACCTCACCCTCAACATAAAAACAAACTCAATTTGGATCAAAGACTTAAATGTAAAACCCCAAATTATAAAATTCATCAAAGATAAAATAGAGGTCAACCTAGGAACCCTAATTTATGGCTTAAACAGACTATCAAACATAAACTCAGAATGGACAGGAGGTAAAAGAGAAGCTCAATGATTGGGACCTTTTAAAAATTAAATTTTTTATGCACATTAAAAGACTTCATCAAAAAAGTAAAAAGAGAACCTACAGATTGGGAGAATTTGCCTATGACATATGTGACAAAGGACTTATCTCCAAAATCTATAGAAAACTTCAACACCTCAATACCAAAAAGACAAACAATCCAATTAAAAAATGGGGCAAGAGACATGAACAGACACTTCACTAAAGAAGATATGCTGGTGGCCAATTAACACATGAGGAATGGCTCATGATCCTTAGTCATTAGAGAGATCCAAATCAAAACAATGATGTGATATCATGTCACCCCAGCAATAATAACAAAGTCCAACATAACAGAAAACAACAAATGCTGGTGAGGTGGTGGAGAGATTGGAACTCTTATATATTGCTAGTGGGTATGTAAAATCATAAAATCATTGTGGTAAATGGTATAGCATTTCCTTAAAAATATAGACATACCATTTGACCCAGCAATTCCATTACTAGGAATATATCCTAAAGAGGTGAAAAATAGTGCACAAACAGATATATGTACACCTATGTTGATTGCAGCACAATTCACTATAGCAAAGAGACAGAAGCAACCTAAATGCCCATCAACAGATGAGTGGATAACCAAATTATGGTACATTCACACAATGGAATACTATGCTACATTAAAGAACAATGAAAGATACACAAATCATCTCACAATGTGGATGAGCCTGGAGGATATTATGCTGAGTGGAATAAGTTAGTCGCAGAAGGACAAATATTGTATGAGCCCATTACTGTAAAAAGACAAGGAATGGTTTGGTTAAGGAAAGGAACTCACTTTGCAGGTTACTGAGGTGATGAGGGAAAGGGACAGAACAATTTCTGGCTAGTTGGAGACGAGATGCTGAGGTGGGCAAGGAGAGGAGATAGGGAAAGAGTCTGTGACCACCATGATAACATTGGGGAAAGGGAGGACACTGAATTGTGCACGGATAGATGACAGATGCTAATACCAGTATATTCACAATACTGCATTACCATTAACACCAAACACCACATTACAGAAAAACACATAAACATCTCAGAAGATCAGATGGGGGTCAGTAAACAGGATTATACTCCAGACCAAGGATAGATTCAGCTGAGGCTAATCTTGCAGATACTAGTGATACAAAATACCCACAATCCTTACAGAAACAACAGAAGACAGACATAGAGCAATCCCTCACAGACAGCCAGACACTGTGGGAGAGACATCCAATGGATCTACTGACTTAACATCATAGTATTGGGGGAGACCAGACTCAAATGGCACAACAAAATACATAAAAATCTTGTTCCACAATCTACATTGGTGACTAGCAACTGGTGTCTTAAAAACTTTCAAGTGGCCATCTAAGATGCAGCTGATGGTCCCCTATCATTGGAAGTAAAGAAGAGTGTAAAAAGCCAAGAGCATTTGAAAGCAATCAGCCCTGGGACATGATGGGCCTTTGAGACCAGAAGAACTAGATGGTGCCCGGCTACCAATGGCAAGCACTCGGGAAAGGATCAAAACTGGAGATCCTGGATAAAGTGGGAGGAAAAATGGGGAACAAAATTAAAAAACAATAATAACCAGAATTACTGGTGAGATGGAGTCTGGTGGGACCCCCAATACTATGGCCATGGGATACACTTGGGGCCTGTAATAAAACTCACTCCCAGGGGGTGGCTCTCAGCCCAATAGTAAACAAGAGGTACACAGAGACCACTCAACCCAGGATGACACAGCCATATACTCTATAGAGATGCATCTCTTGGAGCAATAGATCATAGGGCACCAGAGAGACAACATTCACATGGAGGAAATGCAGGACACACAGGAGTGCATAACTATGAGGGGTATGGGGGGTGGGGTACTGGGAACGGTGGGGAGGAGATTGGGTTAGGGTTGGGGATGGTAATGGGGAAGTGAAACCAAATGTATACGAAATGTTGAATGTAAAACAAACTCTGCTCTGTAAATTTGCTCCTAGTGCACAATAATAAATAAATAAATACAACCTTTCAATGGTTTTCCATTTCCATTTTTAATTATCAGAATGAGTTCTTCAGAAGAAATATCCAGGCAGACATTGTTCCTATTGAATCCGGGGAAGGAGCCAGAGATGCCTCTCCTTAGACCATCCTTTATCTCTAACTCTTCTCTGTGACCCCTGAAGTACCTTCATGATACTCATGTGTGATGAGGAAGACCATAGGGATTTGTTCTCAAAATGAGAAGTTTTTTTTTGTGAGTGGATGATGTTATTGTAATCATGCTGGAATAATAGGTAAAAGGAGTCACTGACTGGTGCAAATGGTTAATGTTTTTGGCTACTAATTCCACTCAGAGAATCTTTGGAAGAAAGACTTGTTGGTCTTCTTTAGAAAACATCAGCCATTGAAAATCCCATGGATGCAGAAGTCTCCTTAGACACACATGAACTTGCCATAAGTCAGAAGTGACTCAACAAGTAATAAGTGAAAAGTGGGGCAGTTACAGGCATGCTGTGATGTTGGGGCACCTCCTGGTGCTTTCTGAAGTGAAATTTGCAGTCCACCTGATCTGAATTACCTTGAATTGCAGATTTCTTGGTTATATCCTACATCTAAGAAATCATAGTGTTGAGTATGTGGGAAAGAATTGGGGTTGCTCTAGGAGGCAACCGGAAGTCACTGGTCTGTGGGATGCTCAAACTCACTTGCTAACCCTTTCCAACTTTGCCCCTGGCCGTGCTTGTGGTGCTTAAATGCCTATAGTGCTCTCAGAACACAATGTTTTTTCTTGAATTTATATATTTGTTTATGCTGCCTCCTCTTTCTGGGCTATTCTCAGCTCATTTTACATGGACTTCTCTCTAGGAAGTCATTTTTTGTATTTGCTCAGGGAGAATTGGGTGTATTCTATGATATAAAAAACCCATTGCTGTTTCTATCTTAGACTAAAACCAAAAATCAAACCCACTGCCACTGAATCAAATCTGACTCAAAATGATCTTGTAAGACAGGGTAGAACTACCCCGTAAGTATTCCAAGGTTCTAAATCTTTACAAAAGCAAACTATTCCTCATCTTTTTCCCTCTGACTGGCTGGTAGGTTTGGACTGCCAAACTTTTGGTTAGCAGCTGAGTTACTTTCATATTATTTTGATGACCATTTTCTTCACTAAATTGTGTGTTACTTAAGGACAGGGGCCATGTCTTACTGATTTTAGAAAATAGCACATTACCCGACTCACAGTAGTTGCTCAATAAATGACTGATGAATAAACGAGTTAGTAGATGAATGAATAAAGATAATTGCTCATTTCATCTCCTAAATCCTTTCAACTACCTAAGTAATTATTTTAGGCTCCATCAGAAACTATGTGACAATCTTTTTTTTTTTAACCAAATGATTATGTTAATATGTTGTTTAGAAAATTAGCCAAATGAGCGTATGGATATTAAAGTCTTAAATCTTACATGTTTGAAGATCTTATCATAAAGCATTTGAAAACTAGAAAAGAACTTAGATACCATGGACATCAACTTTTTCATGTTACAGATGAGAAACTGAGTATCAGAGCAATGCCTAGGAAGTAGAACTGTGGCTAATATCTAGTCTTGAATTGATAATTTAGGGTCACGTTATTGACATATTTCTAAGTCTCTGGTCTAAGAGACTTAGACAAATGTTAGTGCCAGGCACTTAATAGGGGAACGAACAGCCACCATACATCTGTCAGTGGAGTATTGTTTATTGCTATGATGCCAAACAAATTTCAATGGAGCTTCCAAACCAAGGCAGACTAGGAAAAAAGCCCTGCTGATCTACTTTCAAAAATCAGCCCGGGAAAAACCTGTGGACCACATCAGTCAAATCCCTAGCCAGTCATGGAGAAGCCACAAGACTAGGCAGGGCTTTGTTTCACTTTGCACAGGTGTTGCCATGAGTCTGACGCTGACTCAAGAGCTCTTAACAATAACAACAGCAGTTGTTAAAGGTTGATTTCCCTGGGAAGCTGACTCTGATATGAAGTTTCACTTCTAGGATGTTTATTAAAGGGTGTCCTTGGGATAAACAATTATGATAAGGAAGGGAAAAAGCAGGATTGGGGAGACAGAACATCTGAGTTGCAATGCAGTTGTCATGGTCATCTCAGCTGATCCCCTGGAAAGTTCTAGAACTAGAACAGGCCTTCAGAGTTGTTCTGGAATTTGTCAAAATATACTTTATATCTTTATACTCTTGATTTGAATGTGGGCCACTTCAAGCAAGGTGTTACCTTGGGAGGCTGGCTTTCTACAGCGGAGACAATTACAGCAGAGAGCTGAGAGATAAAGGCTCTATGAGCACTTTACTCCAAGGTCCTCAGGCAAAGCATCCTTCCTTGTAGAGGTATTTGATCAGCGAATCACAGGGTCTACCTTGATAAGCTTTCACAAAGGTGGACTTTTATATGGGCAATGATTCTGCTTTAGATCAAGTAACCCCAGAAGATGGAGGGGATATAGTGGTTCTGTATTTGTCAGTTGAGTCTCAGTTCACAATACAGTCATATACATATTGATATAATGGATCATATTTATATCAGAGACCTCTGAAGCTCTTGCTGTGATCGCTCAGAGTTTTCCTGGGTCTGCGACATCTTAAACTTTTTGTTTTGAGAGTCTTAGTTACTAAATTAACTCCTAGGATGTTTCCCTATTACTAAAGTTCTGTTTTGCTGATTTCTTTTTTCATGGGTAGAACTTTAACTGATATCTCCTCAAGCTGTTTTCAAGAGAGACATTCCAGTTCCATCAAAGGAGCCAATTTACATTTTCTATAAAACCTCTATTGATTTGATTGCTGTTATAGCATATTGTTCTTTCAAAGTCACATTCAGCTAGCCATTCTTTGTTCAGTTTGGACTGTTGCAAAATCTCGACTTTGATATTTAGCATTGTTTAAATATAATGATGATAAACCAAAGGACCTAAACATCCTTTAATTGCTGGTAAAGGCATTTTACACATATTTTCTCTTGCTTTGAGAATATATAGAATATACAAATACTTAAATTCCTATTGTAAAAACAAACAAGCAAACAAAAAATCCTTACTGCCATCAAGTCAATTCCTACTCATAGCAACTCCATTCTGAGGTGGCATCTCTATGGAAGTAGATTGCCCAGTGTTCCTCTGAGGAGTAGTTGGTAGGTTTGAACCACCAATCTTTTGGTTAGCAGTCAAATGCTTGAGGCATTATACCACGAGAGCTCACAAATTTCTATTTTAGATATAAATAATTGCATTTTATTTGGCAGACGCTAAGGATTGCTGGATGGATAGGACTGTAGCTATAGTCACAATACAGAGATGATCTGATTTGTACGCAACTGGTGACTGCTAACCAGAAGGGTGGTGGTTCATATCCCCTAGACACTCCTCAGAAAGAAGATTGGGTGATCTACTTCTGTAGTGATACCACCTCAGAAACCTAAGGAGGGGTCACTATGAATCAGATCCAGCTTGATAGCAGTGAGTTTTTTTTTTTTGGAATGTCACCACAGATCCACAAACAACACTCATGGAAGCCAGGAAATCTGACATATTGCAGTGGGCAATTGTGGTGCAAAAGACTTCTCTAAAGTATTTAAGAGCAAAGAAATCACTTTGAATACTAAGATGCACCTAACCCAAGTCATGCTATTTTCAATTGCCTCATAAGCATGTGAAAGCTGGACAATGAATAAAGGAGAATGAATTGATGTGTTGAACTGTGGTGGTGGTGAAGAATACTGAAAACCTATGGACTACCAGAAGAACAAATCTATCCTGGAAGAAGTGCAGCTGAAATGCTCTTTGGAAGTGATAATGACCAGACTTCATCTCACCGACTTTGATCACATCAGAATGGACCACTCCCTGGAGAAGGATATCATGCTTGGTAATTTAGAGAGTCAACAAAAAAGGGGGAATCCCTTAATGAGATGGATTGATGCAGTGGGTGTGATGATGGGGTTAAGCATAGCGAGGATTGTTAGGATGGTTCAGGACCGAGCAGTTTTTAGCTCTGTAGAACATAGGGTTGCCATGAGTTGCAGTTGACTCTATGGCACCTAACAACAATATCACCACCTCTGAACCTTTGGTGTTACTGAGAACACTTTGTACCAGTCACTGTCTGGATATTTGATGCTGCTTATGCCAATAGTAGAATAAATATTAAATCTCTATTTTTGCATCATTTGGCAAAGGTTCTATATTCTGGGTGAGAGTATTTAGTTAACTTAATGAAGATCATATGCTAAGGAACAAGTAAAGCAAGTATTTTTTGCTTCAGTAGTGGAAGGTGAAGGAGCTCTAGTGGCATAGTGCCTAAGGCTAACCAGAAGGATGGTGGTTGGAATCCACCAGACACTCCTTGGAGGGAAGATGGGGCAATCTACTTCTATGAAGATTTACTGTCTTGGAAACCCAAAGGGTTGGCTGAGTCAGAATCAACTCGATGACAGTGGTTTTGGTTTTTGGTTTGGTAGTGGAAGGTGAGGTTTGTCCTCTTCCTAGGATCACATAAGGAGCTCTGGTGGTTTAATGGTTAAAGCATTTGGTTGTTAACCAGAATATCAGTGATTTGAACATACCAGCTGCTTTGCAAAAGAAGAATGAGTCAGGCTGCTTCTGTAAAGATTTATAGCCTCAGAAACCCGATGGGGGTTGCTATGAGTCAGAATTGACCCAATAGCAGTGAGTTTGGTTTTTGTTTTTTGAGTTAAGACCACACAGGGATTGCTTGTATGGTGCAAATGGTTACACATGTGGCTATTAATCTTTCGGTTTGCAGTTGCACCCCATGCAGAAGCAACTTAAAAGAAAGTCCTGGCACTCTGCTTCTAAAAGGTCATACCCATGAAAACCCTGTGTAGCATAGTTCTAATGTGAAATAGATGGGGTATATATATGGTATATAAGAGGGCATAATATGGTAAAGTAGAGGGTCAGCAAAAATGACGAAGAACTTCAACAAGATGGATCGACCTGCAACAACAGGCTCAAACATAGCAACAACTATGAGAATGGTGCGGTGTTTCTTTCTGTTCTTCATAGGGTTGCTATGAGTTGGAATTGGCTTGAGGGCACCTAACAACAAAAATAACATATAGACCACATGGAGGGGATTTCTCAAATATTAGGAAGAAGTTTTTAAAGCTGGGCAGAGCATAAAGAAAAAAATGAGAAGTAATGTCTACTACATTCCTAGTAGTTATAACTTTCATTTTTGTTTTAACTTATTCCTAGAGATTTCATATGTATTAAATGATAAGAGAGTTAGTGAGTATCCTGTTCTGTTCATTGTTTTAATGGAAATGCCTTTAATGGTATTTCACTATTAACTATGCCTTCTCTTGGTTTGAGATATTTTTATCATAATAAGAAAATGCCTTTGTCTTCTTTCTTCACACCCCCACCTCTTCCCCCAATCTGAGATAAATGCAGAATTTCATCAAATTCTTTTCAGAAACTATTGAAGTAAATGTTTTGGTTAACTGTTTTTTCTTTTCTATTACTCACTTCATATCTGAAATGATTTTTTAATAGAGAATAATATTTTGTTGTATTTTAAATGTAAATCTTTCAATCATACTGAACTTTAAAATATAGTGCTAGTAGACTTCATAAGATTTTACTTAGAATTTTCAAATCAGTATGTATATGTGAGATTGGGCAGAATTCTTATTTTTCCTGTGTTTATCTTTAGGTATCAAGATTGTGAAAAATTATAAAATGATTTGGAAAGTTTATCATGTGTTTTATGCTCCAAATAGTTTTGCATATTCCAGTAACTTATTTTAATTTGACACATTTTTGTTGAGTGATCCACTAGTTAACTTTAAAATTTCTTCCTTAGTTTCTACTTCTTGATCAATATGGTTAATTATTTATTCTAGGGAAAAATGTATATTCCATTGATATTTTCAAAATTTTACTATAGGTTAATATATGGCACTGCTCTTTTTAATGACCTCTATAGGAGCTCTGGTAGCATAGTGAACTGCTAACCAGAAGGCTGGCAGTTCAAACCCACAAGCTACTCCTTGGAAGGAAGGTTGGGCAATCCTACTTCTGTAGTGATACTGCCTCAGAAACCCAAGGAGGGGTTGCTATGAGTCGGGTCCAACTCAATGGCACATAACAACAACAACAAATACTATGAAAATATTCCCTTTCTCAATGTAACCTTATATATTGTGATTTTTAAAATATTATTATTTTAGGGTAAATAATTAATTTGATGGGTTTCTTTTATTCCCAGATATATGCCTTTAAATAAATATACATTTTAAACTTTCAAACTCCAAGAATTTTTACCTTAGGAAGGTGGCAGAATAGGCAAAAAGACTGCAAAGACCCTCTTCAACAAAGAAAAGGGGAACCAATTAACACAGAAACAGATGATAATCCTGGACCCCAGAGCTTTGAAGGGAATAATATAGAAGTGGACTAAATCCAACTAGCAGAAGAATTTGCATAAAAACACCAAAAAAGGAAACATATGGAGCTGTGGTCTGGCAGCAATCCTGATGGCACAGATAACTTGGATATTGCCGAGTGGTGTTAGGACCTAAGAATTAACCTAAAAATCAGCCCTGTTAGCCAGGGACTGCATGGAGGACTGCACTGGTGACTGGTGAATAAAAGGAGAAGAAGCAAAGAGAAAGGCGGGCTGAGCTGTGGACTTTTGCCTGTCCGGAGGGCACAACCATTTTGAATGTTTACAAGTGATTTGACCATTTTGAATATTTAAAGAGACAGTATTCTCCCAGATTCCAGGGACTTAAGAACAGGCTCGCCGGGAACCCCAAAGACATTCTGGACACTGATGACTGGAAAGGTGAGACATTACCCTTGTTACTTTTATATCCTACACCCTCTTGGTGAAAGGAGGTGCAGCCATCCCTCAGTCCCATCCACCATCTAGGCTGGCAGGAATTCCAACCCAGTCTGTGTTCTCGGATGGAGACTGGGTGCCCTGCACCACTTTGCCCTGATTTTTTTTTTCTTTTTTGAGTTTGTTTGTTTTTGTCTGTTTTAAAACTACTACTATTATTATTACTTTTATCCTTTTTATTATTATTCTATATTCTTCTGTTCCCAGGTTCTAGTTTTCAGCTCCTTTTCTTTTCCCAGTTCCTGGTTGCATTTTTTTTTCTTTTCTTTCTTTCTTGTGGTTAACCCCATTCCTTGTTTTTCTTTTGCATTTTTCCCATTTTTTTTTCTTCATTATTCTCCTTCTCTACCATTTTCTCTTGTTGACCTCTCCCCAGATATTGCATTTTTTTTTATCTTTTACCTTTTTTTTTGGTTACTTTTCCTGTATTACATGGTGTGTTTTTTGTCCATTTGATTTTACTTTTTCCATGGTTATTCAATTGTTATTTTTGTCTAACTGAGTGGGAGACAGCAATAGTCCCCATATGACACAACTACACCCACACCTCTTGCAATTTCACTTACTGAGTGGGACCCATTGCGTCCTTCTCCACCAATGGGCCAAAGATAAACAACCACCAAGAAGAGCCTGACTCACCCTTAGTTGCTTTTCACAAACAGTTAAAAGAGATCTAAATGCAACAATGTCACAACGTCTGGGAGACCACAGACCATCACAGTTCACACAAAGAAGCAAGATACAGTGGTAGAAACAAGGGAGCAGGATACAGACCCAGAACACATCCTTGAGGAAGAAGGAGCATTGGAACTCCTTGATAAGGAATTCAAAGGAATTATATTTAAATATCTTGAAAGGATTGAGAGAAAGATCAAGGAAAACACAGACAAACCCTAGAAGAATTTCAGAAGAAAATACAAGAACAAAATGACAAAATAAATGGAAAATTAGAAATGATTCAAAATCTACAGA
>NW_006921725.1:5054277-5055495 GCF_000298275.1 Orycteropus afer afer | reverse complement strand
ATGGTGAAAATAGGAGATTTCCAGATAAGCAGAAACTAAGAGAATTTGTTAAAACCAGACCAACCTTATGAGAGATGCTAAAGGGAGTCCTTTGAGCCAAGAACCAAAAATTGCAAACAACAACCAACCGTTAATACACAAGATGACATAACCCAGAAACCACAGCTGTGGACATATCCAAAGTAAAATAAGCTTACAAGGTTGTAAACAGGGAAACAGAGACATCAACTGGCAAATGAGGACAACTACAAACCAAAAAGAGGGAAAATACTGTGTAGTTGGAGGAGTCAGTCACACAGATCCAGGTGAGGGGAGGGAACCCAGGCCATGCCCCACAAGTGGCAAGGCTGGAAAACAGGGGAAAGGACAGAAAAAGGCTAGAGGGACATGAACAGAGTGCGGAGTCAGCCACAGGGATCCTGGTGAGGGGAGGGGATGCAGGCCATTCCCGAAAGCAGCAAGGTGGGAAAGTGGGGAAAGGACATAAAAAGGAGAGGGGGACTGGGACAGAGTGAGGAGTCAGCCACAGAGATCTAGGTGAGGGGAGGGAACCAAGACCATACCCCAAAGCGTCAAGGAAGGAAGGTGGGAGGAATGACAGAAAAAGGCCAGGGGGACCGGGACAGAGCAAGGAGGCAGCAGTAGGAATCCAGGTAAAGGGAGGTTGGAGAGGTTTCCAATAGCTAAGGGAGACAAACTTGTGTGTTGGTTTGTCTTACTGTGGTGACGTGTTGCTATGAGTCTTGAGGCTGTACCAATAGTGTTTCAAACCCAGTGGGGTGCACATGGTGCACAAGTATCAGTCCAGCTTGCAGACTGAGACAGACTAGGAAGAAGGAAGAGGCCATCCACTTCTCAAAGAATTGGCCATGGAAAACTTTATGAACAGCAGAGAAACACTGTCTGTTACATTAGTGCACAATTTTATGAATAGTCCAGAAACATTGTCCAATACAGAGGAGGAGGATGAGTCACTAGGTTAGAAGGCTCTGAAAATAGGACTGGGAAAGAGCTGCATCATCAGAGTAAAACCAGCCTTACTGATATAGATAAAGTAAAGCTTTCGAGACCTCCATTTGCTGAAGTGGCACCACTCAAAATGAGAAGAAACATCTGCAAACATCCATTAATAATCAGAACATGGAATGTACGGTGTATGAATCTAGGAAAATTGGAAGTTGCCAAAGATGAAATGGAATGCATAAAGATTGATATCCT
>NW_006921725.1:5053244-5053917 GCF_000298275.1 Orycteropus afer afer | reverse complement strand
AATTATCACTGGTGACTGGAATGCAAAAGTTGGAAACAAAGAAGAATCATTGGTAGTTGGAAAATTTGGCCTTGGTGACAGAAATAGTGCTGGAAATGGCATGGTAGAATTTGCAAGACCAAAGACTTATTCATTGCAAATACCTTTCTTCAACAACATAGATGGCAGCTGTACACTTGAACTTCACCAGATGGAACAGACAGGAATCAGATTGACTACATCTGTGGCAAGAGGAGATGGAAAAGCTCAATATCCTCAGACAAAACCAGGTCAGGAGCTGATTGTAGAACAGACCATCAACTGTTCATATGCAAGTTCAACTTAAAGTTAAAGACAATTAAAACAAGTCCACGAGAGCCAAAATATGATATTGAATATATCCCTCCTGAATCTGACCATCTAAAGAATAGATTTGATGCATTGAACACCAATGACCAAAAACCAGAAGAATTGAGGGATGACATCAAGATCATCATCCATGAAGAAACCAAGAGGTCACTAAAAAGACGAGAAAAGAAGAGAAGACCAAAATGGATGACAAAAGAGACTCTGAAACTTGCCGTTGAGCAGAGAGTAGCTAAAGCAAATGGAAGAAATGACAAGATAAAGAGCTGAACTGAAGATTTCAAAGAGCAGCTTGAGAAGACAAAGCCAATTACTATAATGAAATGTG
>NW_006921725.1:5050243-5052744 GCF_000298275.1 Orycteropus afer afer | reverse complement strand
CTTGTGTTTTATTGACTATGCAAAGGTATTTGATTATGTGGATCATGACAAATTATGGATAACATTGAGAAGAATGGGAATTCCTGAACACTTGACTGTACTAATGAGGAACTTGTACATTGACCAAGAGGCTGCCATTCAAACAGAACAAGGGGACACTGCATGGTTTAAAATTAAGAAGGGAGTGTGTCAGGATTATATCCTTTCCCCATACTTACTCAAATTTTATGCTGAGCAAATAATCTGAGAAGCTGGATTATATGAAAAAAACATGGCATCAGGATTGGAGGAAGAATCATTAACAACCTGATATATGCTGACAACACAACTTTGCTTGCTGAAAGTGAGGATGACTTGAGGCACTTACTGATGAAGATTGAAGAATACAGTATGCAGTATGGATTTCATCTCAATATAAAGAAAACAAAAACCCTCACACTGGACCAATAACCAGCATCACAATAAATGGAGAAAAGATTGATATTGTCAAAGAATTCACATTGCTTGGTTCTACAATCAATGCCAATGGAAGCAGCAGTCAGGACATTAGATGATGCACAGCACTGGGCAAGTCGGCTGCAAAGGAACTCTTTCAAGTGCTAAAGAACAAGGATGTCTCCTTGAGGACTAAGTTGTGCCTGACACAAGCCATGATATTTTCAATCACCTTGTATGCATGTGAGAGCTAGACAATGAATAAGGAAGACCAAAGAAGAGTTTATGCTTTTGAGCTGTGGTACTGGCAAAGAATGCTGAAGGTACAGTGGACTGCTAAAAGAATGAACAGATCTGTCCTGGAGGAAGTGCAGCCAAAATGCTCCCTGGAAGCAGGAATGGCCAGACTTTGTCACACCTACTTTGGTCATGTTGTCAGAAGGCAATATTCCCTGGAGAAAGATGTCATGCTTGGTAAGGTAGGTGGTCGATGAAAGAGGGGAAAGACCTTCAATGAGATGGGTTGACATGGTGGCTGTGATGATGGGCTCAAGTATAGCAAGGAGCATAGTGCTGGCGTGGGATTGGGCGGTATTTTGTTCTGCTGTGCATGGGGTCGCTATGAGTCAGAAATGACTCGACGGCACCTAACAACAACACCACTGTGTGGTTACAGAACTTCTAAATGGTGAGGAAGTCAAGAGAGTTGGAAGACAAAATGGACTGTTCTAAACTTGAGGAGAAAATTATAAGTCACAGGTAACCTCAAAGAAAAATGATAAACCTTCACATCACAATAAAAAAGAGGACAAGCACAAATATTCAGCAAATACTAAAACAACAGCAACAAAGGAAATGATAACAGGATTCATACACATAATGAGCTCAGCACAGAAAATAATATGAAACATGGAAACCAGAGACACCATGAAAATACACAGAACAAAATGACAGCAACCAATCCATACTTGTCGATAATTATACTGAATGTTAATGGATTAAATAAACCACTCAAGAGAAGGAGTGTTGCAGACTGGATAAGAAAACAAAACCCATAATTATGCTGCCTACAAGAGATACAACTTAGAGACAAAGACAAAAATAGGCTAAAAAGTGAAGGTTGGATAAACTTATATCAAGCAAATGGCAACCAAAAAAGAGGAGGAGTGGCAATATTAATTTCTGATCAAATAGACTTTATGACAAAAACTACCATACGAGACAAGGAAAGAACTTATATAATGATTAAAGGATCAATTGAACAAGAAGATATAAACATAATAAATATCTATGGACCCAATGCTGTTGTTGTTGTTGTTGTTATGTGCCATCGAGTCAGACCCAACTCATAGTGACCCCTCCTTGAGTTGTTGAGGTGGTATCACTATGGAAGTAGATTACCCAACCTTCCTTCTGAGGAGTGGCTGGGAAGAGCCCCAAAATACATAAATCAGACTTTACAAGACTTGAAAAGCAAATAGATCACTCTACAGTCATAGTGGGAGATTTAATACACCACTTTCAATGAAAGCTAGAACAACTGGAAAGAAACTCAACAAAGATGCAGAAGAGCTAAATAATACAATCCACCAACTTGACCTTATAGACGTCTGTAGAGCACTTCACCCAACAACAGCACAATATACACTCTTTTCCAGCACACATGAAATATTTTCCATGATAGACCATACGTTAGGCCATAGAGCAAGCCTTAATAAATTTAAAAACATTGAAATACTGCAAAACATCTTCCCAGATCATAATGCTATCAAATTAGAAATCAACAATAGGAAGATCAATGGAAAATGAATAAACACATGGAAACTGAACAGTACCCTCCTTGAGAAAGACTGGGTAAGAAAATAAATAAAAAGTGAAACTCAAAAATTCATTGAATGAAATGAAAATGAAAATACAGCATACCAAAATCTTTTGGACACAGGAAAAACAGTGATCAGATCCCAATTTATAGCAATAAATGCACACATCAGAAAAGAAGAGCCAAAATCAACACTTTAAATCAAAATCTCCAACAATTGGAAAAAGAACAGCAAGAAAAGCCTACA
>NW_006921725.1:5036834-5046534 GCF_000298275.1 Orycteropus afer afer | reverse complement strand
TTCGTTCTGCTGTGCATGGGGTCGCTATGAGTCGGAAACGACTCGATGGTACTTAACAACAACAACATAACATATGGCATAAATATACTATCAAGCATAACCCAAAATGCACAAACAGCAGAAGAGACACTAGATGAATGGAGCCTTCTAAAAATTAAATTCTTATGTGCTTCCAAAGACTTCTCCAAAAGAGTCAAAAGAGAACCTACAGAGTGGGAAAAAATATTTAGCAATGACATATATGACAAGGGACTTATATCCAGAATTAATAGCAAACTCCAACAACAAAAAGACAAATAATCCAATTAAAAAATGGGCAGAAGACATGAATAGACACTTCACCAAGGAGGATATTCAGGCAGCCAACAAACATAAGAAGAAATGCTCACAATCATTAGCCATTAGAGAGATGCAAATAAAAACAATGAGATACCCTCTTGCTCCAGCACTAGCAGCAAAGTTCAAAAAGACAAAAAATAACAAATACTGGTTGGAATGCAGATATTGGGCCTCCCATACACAGCTGGTGGGACTGTAGAATGGTACAACCACTGTGGAAAGCAGTATGGTGATTCCTTAAAATGTTGGAATTAGATGTATCATTTGACCCAGCCATTCCATTACTAGATATATATCCTAAAGAACTGAGAGCCATGAGAAGAACAGACATACGAACACCCATGTGTATCACAGCACTATTTACAATAGAAAAAAGATGGAAACAACCTAGGTGTCCATCAACTGAGGAATGGATGTAAATGGAATACCATGCAACCCAAAGAATAACGCAGAATCTGCAAAACACTGCATAATGTGGGTGAACTTGGAGGATATTATGCTGAGTGAAAAAAGTCAATTACAGAAGGACAAATATTGTATTAGTCCATCATTGTAAAAGTCAAGGAAAGGATTATCGATGGAAGGAAATTTTCTTTGTTGGATACCAGGGGTGGGAGGGAAGGGTGGGAAACACTGTTGGATATGTAGAGATAAGTATTGATTTGGGTGAAGGGACGGGAAATGTACCAAATGTGAGTGATCAACATAGTAGCATTGAGTAAAAGGAAAACATAGAGAGGTATATGGAAGGTGTAGAAAACAAAGATGAACCCTTTTGCACATACAGTACTGTGTTGTCAGTGAAGGCAAACATGGGTACATGGGTGGATAGATGGGTGGACAGGCTGAACTATTAGGTATGTCTATGCAGTGGCAAGTGTACCCAAGACCATGTATAGGGTTGGCAGACAATGTTTCTACAAGTGTATTTGTATGTTCTGTAAGAATTCCCAAGTGTATAGTAGAGCTGACTAGGGACAGGTTTGTAGTCACTTCTTGGTCACAGACAGCTACCCAGAGGGAGTAAGTAGTTGAACCTGTGAGCTCAGGACCATAGCTGCAGGGGACATCAAGCTCAATTGGCATAGCATACTACACAAAACATTATTCCACCTCCCACTTTGGCGAGTAGAGACTGGGATCTTAAAAGCTTGCAAGCAGCCAATGATGGGTCTCTCCTCATCCAGAGCAAAGAAGAATGAAGAAAACCAAAGATTCATGGAAAAAATTATTTCTAGAGACTGGCACACCATGTGATCTTCAGCCTACATGACTATGAGACCAGAAGAACTAGATGGTGACCACTGTCAACCACTCAGAGGGGGATCTATGTAGGGGATCCCGGATAGAGACGGAGAAAAATGTGGAAGAAAATTCAAAATCATTTGGAAAAAT
Source organism: Orycteropus afer afer (assembly GCF_000298275.1). Lineage (NCBI taxonomy): Eukaryota > Metazoa > Chordata > Mammalia > Tubulidentata > Orycteropodidae > Orycteropus > Orycteropus afer. The sequence continues at coordinate 5,044,800 of NW_006921725.1, read as the reverse complement.
AAAAGGGGGGGGACCAGGTTTGCTGGTCCGATAGAGCCTGGTGGAACCACTGAGACTATGGTCCCTCGCTGCCCTTCAAGTTTGGAATTGAATGCACACATGTAGCTTCCAGCCAAACAAAATACAGGCATATGAGTTGAATGAATACCCAAGTTAGATACACTCCTTGGAGAGAACAATCATCGGAGAAAAAAGGGCTGTTTATGCACAGGGAGACAGCTCAGGGGGCAGGAGTGCATGAAAGGATGGACATAGGGAAGAGGTAACTATGGGGAGGAAGTGGAAGAGGAGCTATTGCATTGTGGTAAATTGTAGTCAATGTCATGAGACAAACTGTATGTGAACCACTGATGGAAAGTGAATTTGTTCCATAAACTTTCACCCAAATTTTTACTTTAGATTATAATATCTGCTATTTAAAAAAGAATAGTTTCTTAATTGTGTGTTTTCTTCCCCAATTTAAGGGACTGAAAAAATTTATATAAATTTATATATATATATAATTTAAAAAAGCATGTACAATGATGAATAGTCTTTTGAGTGGTTTTGATTACACCCCAGATGTTTGGAGTGCAGTGTTATTATTGGTGCTATTTTCAATATTTCCTGTATTGGTTATTTTAATTTCTTAACATAAGCCATATGTGAGATTAACACATTTTTGGAAAGTTTGACATTTTATTTAAAATTTTGATATTTATTTGCAGTTTTTGTTTTTCTTGCATTCATTCCATTGATTGTGTATCATGGAATTTGTGGAGTTTTATTATCATATATAAAAATTTGTTTATTCTTTTTTTTTGTTTTTTAGCAGCCTAATATAAGAAATATTTTTGTAAAAGTTCCCTGGACACTTGAAAAAGTATATTTTTGTTTTCAATGTATAGTCCAATATGACTATGATAAATAAATCTTAAACCTTACTGGGGTATTTCAGAGCTCTGGTAGCATAGTGCCTAAGGCATTTGACTATTAACCAGAATGCTGGGAGTTCAAAACCTCCAGTGACTCCTGGGAAGAAAGAGTGGGAAATCTAGTTCTATTGAGATACCGCCTGGGAAACCCAAGGAGGGGTTGTTATGAGTCGGAAATGACTCCACAGCAGTGAGTTTAGTTTGGTTTTGGAGTATTTAGATTTCCTAAACTCATTGCTGTGGAGTGGGATCCGACTCATAGTGACCCCTCCTTCTCTGGTAGTGTAGTGCCTAAGGCATTTGACTTCTAACCAAAAGCTGGCTGTTCAAACCCACCAACCACTCCTCCGAAGGAAGATTGGGCCATCTACTTCCCTAGTGATAAAAGAAAACAAACAAACAAACTAACTCCTTCTGAGGGGTGGCTAATGGGTTTGAACTGCCAATCTTCTGGTTAGCAGTCAAGATTTCCTATATCTCTTAAAGGGAGCTCTGTTGGCATAGTGCCTAAGGCATCTGACTGCTAGCCAGAAGGCTGGTGGTTCAAACCCACTAGCTACTCCCGGGAAGGAAGATTGGGCAATCTACTTTAGTAGTAATACCACCTCGGAAATCCAAGGAAGGGTCGCTATGAGTTGAATCAACTCGATGGCAGTGAGTATATCTCTTAAAATCTTATTTACTTATCAAAATCTAAGAAAAGTGGCAAAGTAGAGGGTCAAAGAAAAAGGAGAAGACTCTCAATGAGATAAACTGACACAGTGGTTGCAACGATAGGCTCAAGCATAGTAAGGATTGTGAGGATGGCTCAGGGCTGGGCAGTTTTTTGTTCTGCTATTCAAAGGGTTGCTATGAGTCAGAACTGACTCAATGACACCTTACAACAACAATAACTGAAAACCAAACTCACTGCCGTCGAGTTGGATGTGGCTCATAATGACGTCTCCTTGGGTTTTCGAGGCAGTATCACTATAGAAGAAAGCTATTTTAAAATTTCCATCTCTCAGTTATGTTTCTATTTCTTACTAAAATTTTGATTGTTTTGCTTCATATATTTCATACAATATTGTGCAGTGTAATTGTTTTTGACTTTGGTTATCATTGTGGATTGTAGTTTGACATGAAAATAAAATAATGCATGTTAAATTTTTATTGAATGTCACTTTTTCTGTTATTAATAAGATTGGACTGTTTCTTTTTTCTTGAGTTTGCCTGATGCATCTTTGTCCAAATATTTACTTTTAATTTTTCTTTGTCATTTTGCTTTAGGGATGTCTATCTTACCCCAGTCTAAGACTTAAATACATCTTAGGCAGAGGTAATTATTATTATAATGTTATTTTGTCATTTTGTTTGGAGATTTCTGTATTTTTTTTGTGTGCGTGTGTTGTTTCTTTTTTTAAAAGAAATGTTTGCTCCTATTGACCTAAAAAATGTGTTTATTTTGATTTTCTTATTTTATGAATTTGGAAACCAATCAACCAACCTTAAGGTGAACTTTAAACTTAAAAAAGGAGAAGGACATTTTAGAACATATATTTTGCTGACTGTCAAAAGAACCAGAAGCTCTTGTTACCTTCCTGCTCTATCAAGTACCTACTTTTATTTGTCCCTTCTTTTACTTCATCGATTTTCTCATATGGTATGGGATTTTGGAATGAGTGAATATTGGTAAATTATGTTTCCTACATTAGATAGCTATTCTGTTCAAACACTTTAAAAATATTTTCTTTTTGTTTTGCGATCATAATCACATTTAGGTGATTTCACTGGCTTCATTGCAGTCTTTTATATCCCCGTCTCACTGCTTTTAGTTTTCTTTTGGAATGATCTTTTGATCAGTTAGCATTTTCAGGGAGTACTCCTGGGGAATATCCTTTGTGAGCCTTTGCATAACTAAGAATAATTTTCTTATTACTTGAATGATAACTTGGCTGAGCACAGGGTTTGGAAGTAACCTTTTCTTTTTAAAATACATCTGTTAAGGACTGTTATTTATTTATTTATTTTTCTAGGCTTTTGATGCTGTGGAGAAGCTAGCTTCAGTAGTTTCCTTCTGAGACAGTTAACTCCTGCATGTGTTGCCAACCCCCATGTCCCGCCCTACCCCACCTCTCCTCAGAGAAGTGTGATTTATTCATAACTTAGGGGAAATTTAGGAATGTTTTAATCTATTGGGAAAACATAAGAGGTGTTTTTCTCTATTAAAAAGAAAAAAAGCACTCGAAGTGATTCTTAAGTTTGTTGCCTATAAAAAAACAAACCAAATTTGCTGGCATCCAGTCAATTCCAACTCATAGCAACCCCTGTTGGATTTCTGAGGCCATAAATCTTTATAGAAATGGATCATTCCATCTTCCTTCTGCTGAGCGGCTGGTGGGTTTGAACTGGTAGCAGTCAAATGCCTAAGCCACTGCACCACCACAGCTCCTTCTGTAGGACTCATTTAATTTTTTGTAATCTTTTTTCTAATACCTTTCTCGTCATTTTATCTTGAGATTACCTAAAGTATCATAAACCAAAAACATCAAATCCACTGCCATTGAGTCAATTCTGACTCATAGTGACCCTACAGGACAGAGTAGAACTGTTCCATAGGGTTTTCAAGGTTCTAAATCTTTAAGAAAGCAGACTGCCTTATCTTTCTCTTGCAGAGCAGCTGGTGGGTTCAAACCATTGACCTTTTGGCTAGCAGCAGAATGCATTAACCACTACGCCACCAGAATTCCTTTAAAAGTTCATAAGCTCTTTATATGATTTATTGAATAAATTATTTAATTTTAATTTTATTGCATATTTATATAAAGGTCACACTATATTTCTCCTATCTGTCAGTTTGTCATATTGTGATGACTTACATGTTGCTATAATGCTGGAAGTCATGTCACCAGTATTTCAAATACCAGCAGAGTTGCCTACAGTGGTCGGGTTTCAGTGCAGCTTCCAGACTAAGATGGACTAGGAAGTAGGGCCTGGTGATCTAGTTCTGAAAATTAGCCAATGAAAGCCCTATAGATCCCAACAGAATATTGTCTGATGGAGTGCTGGAAGATAAGTCCCCTAGGAGAAAGGCACTTAAAATATACAGTGGCTGCAATGAATTTGCACAAACCAACAATGATTAGGAAGATGGTGAAGAAACAGGCAACACTTTGTTCTTTTGTACATGGGGTTGCCATAAGTCTGAGCTGACTCAGGGACAACTAACAACAGCATTCACATAGACATTGGTAACAGAAACATGGAAAGATGTTTGCAACACAATTTTGGCTACATTAGAAAGTGAGCCTGAAATAGATAGATGGAGTTTTCCCCATATTGGTCAAGAATAGTACTGAAGCAAGAGAGTGCCAGCACAAAAACTCTGGTTTCTAACTCCAGGAGTAGACCGGAAGATCCCAGCACACAGGAAGGAACTGTTGAGGGACTAAGGGCACTGGCAATTTATCAAGCAACTTGGAAGGATTCAAATATTCTACCAATGGTATGGCTTTACAGGTGCATATATCTTCTACATAGCCCTTGTCCCCAATCTTAGCATTTTCCATTAGAAAAAATGCTTTGTTTAGCTACAATTGTTCTTAGATTCATTGATTATTTTCTGTTGCCAATGGGAGTAATCTTTCATCTCTTTTTGAGTTATCATATGTACTGAATTGTGTCTTCTGGTTACCCAGTGCCACTCTGACAAGAATACACCACAAATGGGATGGCTTGAAGAAACCTTCTCTTATGGTTTGGGGGCTTTAAATCTGAGTTCAAAGTGTCAGGCTCTAGGGGTTGGGTGAAAGCCCCTCAACCTTGGCTTCAGCTCTGCCTCTTGCTTCTGGCCCACTGAAGCTAGAGGGTTTTCTCCACTCAGACAGCTAGCTGGTTACTGAGACTGACAAGCCCAAGATTGACATGTAAAAAGGCATAGTCCCAATGTTACCAAACCATGTCAGACTGTTAATTCAAGTCCATTGAAAGTCCCAAGGATGGCAGAGTATGGCAGGCTACTGAACGACATGGCTACATGCAGGGTTCAAGTGTGCCATAAACTAGAGACTGTTCCCCAAGTCTCCTTCTTATATACAGGAAGCAGACCACATCCCTAAGGCAGCTACTCAGCTGCTCACAATAGATTCCACCATGGAGTTGATTACCAGTCTCATCATGGGGAATACTACATCCCGCTGCCCAGCCACTTAACCAGGCCCAGCCAAGTTGACACACAAACTTAACAACCACATTGTGAAATACTGTGAGGGAGATAGGTCACAGTATGCTATAACTATTTAATCTTTTCCACTAAGGAGGAAATGGAAACTCAAGAATTTTGCTAAATTCACATGTGTGGTGACTAGAATTCTTATTTTATTCCTTCTCTGTCTCCTGCCATATTTTAATCTTACATCGTATAATTTCCTGTATGCAGTTTATAAACAATAAAACTATTGCCAAAGAAACTTTCTTTAGAAGCTATGGATTTGAACTCCAGCTCTGTTACCTGCTTAACTGTCTGATCTTGAAGAATTCATGTAGCCTCTCCAAATTTGGTTTTGTTCACCTGTAAAGCATGAATAATATTTTATTGTAAGCATGGCTGTCCTGAGGATCAAATTAAATTAAAGACGTGAGAAGACTTTGTACGTTATAACATTTAAACATTAATTATGTATGCATGAATACTATATATTTCCTTTTAGGTTGAAACATAGCTGATATTACGTTTGATCACCATATAAACAAATAGTATAATGTGCATGATAGATACTTATAATTATTTACTGACTGAGTAAATATGTTTAAGACTTGTCAGCTTGCTTTTAAATTACTGGAAATGAGCTTTCTCCCCCTTGCTTTTCAGTAAGACATTCTATAAAATTCAGAAATAGTTTGATGTTGTAACAACTGTACATGTTTATTTCAAGTATTATAAATGCCCTAACATTGTTCTTGATGATTTCTTAGCATTTACCATTAATCTTCATTATGTAAATTAGTATATGTTCATTTTATCTCATTATTATTAAAAGACGAGTTTCTTTTAGTGCAGTTTTTTAAATTCTTTTTCCCTTCCTTTACTGCATTTTTATAAAAATCTTGCCATTTGTAGATATATTGTGGTGAGTTGAGGGGAGTATCTTTTACAGAATTTCCAAACATTCTTTCTACCTTGAATGTGTGGATTCCATTTTGGTAGAAGTATAACAAATTTTATTGATTTCTTTTTTTTTTTGAAATAAATCCTAAATGTAGTAAGGGAGGAGGAGTCTCTGGGTGATGCAAATGGTTAACTTGTTTGGCTGCTAACGTAAAGATTGGAGGTTCAAGTACAGCCAGAGGTAGATCAAAAGAAAGGTCTGGCTATCTATTTGAAAAATCCTCCACTGAAAACCCTACAGAGCACAATTCTCCAACCTCCATGGGGTTGCCATGAATTGAATTAGACTACACTGGCAACTGGTAGCATAATGCCTAAGGTACGTGACTGCTAACCAGAAGGCTGGAGGTTCAAACCCACCAACCACTCCTCGGAAGGAAGGTTGGGCAATCTACTTCCATATTGATACTGCCTCGGAAACCCAGGGAGGTGTCACTATGAGTTGGGTCTGACTCGATGGCATAAAACAACAATTACAATAACATAGTGGCAACTGGTTTTTCCTAAGGGTAGCAGCTAAGAGAATGCTCATGCCAAAAGAACTATGTTGTTGTTGTTGTTTGCCGTCGAGTTGGCCCCGACTCATAGCGACCCCTCCTTGGGTTTCCGAGGCAGTATCACTACGGAAGTAGGATATCCCAACCTTCCTTCCAAGGAGTCGCTGGTGGGTTTGAACCACCAGCCTTCTGGTGAGCAGTCAAGTGCCTTAGGCACTATGCTACCAGAGCTCCTAAAAGAACTATAGGACTTGACATTTCCACACTTGGTCCCTTCCTATTGGAAATCTCTCACCAATTTCTATTGCTGTCACTACCCTAGCTTTGGAGTGTTTTTTTTTTACTATATAGGCCATAAGATGGATACTGAATATTTGTTAAATCCTTCATACCTTAGCTGGAGGCACTGTGTCTTAGGCCAGGTTCTCTAGAGAAGTAAAACCAGTGAAGCTTATGGATGTATATATGGAGAGAGAGAGAGAGAGAGACTGAGAAGAAACAGAGAGACAGAGAAAGAGAGAGAATTTTATCTCAGGGAAATGGCTCACACAATTTAGAAGTTGGCAAGTTCAGGGGTCAAATATCAAGCTGGAGGCTTCTCCTGACTCATGTAGCTTCAGGGGCTGAGACTGGCAGACAGTATAGCAGGTTGCTGGCTTTGATGGATGATGAATCTATGATCAGCAAATAACATTGCCGATTGTTGGCTTACAGGCTGTGAAGGCAACAATCCCAAGATTGACAGGCAATACAGCATGCCACCAATTCAGCTCCATGAACTGGATGATGATGAGCTAGATGAAGAATCCAGATCCACAGAAATCCAGAGAATTTTCCAGGAGTATCCATATATAGGGGAGCTCTGGTAGCATAGTGCCTAAGGCACTTGACTGCTAACCAGAAGGTTGGCGATTCAAACCCACCAACCACTCCTCAGAAGGAAGATGGGGCAATCTACTTCCATAGTGATACTGCCTCGGAAACCCAAGGAGGGGTTGCTATGAGTTGGGTCTGACTTGATGGCACATGACAACAAAAAACAACAAAGTCACCAGTGATAGTTAACACATCTTGATTGCACATTCACTCAATTTCAGACTGTAGAAGTTGATAAAAATCTTCAGTTTCTTCATCTTTGGCTTTGGTGGTTGGTGCGTAAATTTGAGTAATTATAGTACTAACTGGTCTTCCTTGTAGGCATATGTATATTTTCCTATCACTGATAGGACTGTACTTCAGGATAGATCTTGAAACATCCTTTGTGATAATTAATGCCATACCATTCCTCTTCAAATTGTCATTCCTGGCATAGTAGATCATATTGTTGTCTGGTTCAAAATGGCCAAAACCAGTCCATTTCAGCTCACTAATGCCTAGGATATCAATCTTTATACATTCCATTTCATTTT
>NW_006921725.1:5029313-5036724 GCF_000298275.1 Orycteropus afer afer | reverse complement strand
AACAACAACAACAACAACATGATGACATGAAAGATCCCTGACTGTGCAGTGGTTAAGAGCTTGGTTGCTAACTGAAAGATCAGGAGTTCAAATCCACAGGTGTCTCTGAGGAAGAAAAGAACCCAAAGATCTACTCCCATACACATTATAGCCTAGGAAACCCTAAGGGGCATTTCTACTCTGTTCTATAGGGAAACTATGAGTTGGAATCAGTTTGATAGTACACGATAATAACAAAAATAACATGGTGACATGAATCTAAAACTTGAGATTCGTTTGTCCAGCTCTTTCTTTTTCAGAGAACACATACATCCAAATTCAAGAAATTTATCTAAGAGTTTAGATATTCCAGTTGAACAACTGTGAGATGGTACCCTTAGAAAGGATGGTTTCATACTCAGAAATCTAATTTACAAATAATTACTTTGCCACCCGCTTTTAGCTCTGTCTGCTGAATACAAAGAATATTATCTGTGATCACTGTTCTTGGAAAAGCACATGTATTCTCCTCGGTTTATTTTTTTGATTTCCAGCCACTTTTACTGTTTACATAGCTCGTGGTACTATTGGAGGCAATTTTGACTGAAATCTAAACAAAATACTGAGACATTCCCCTCCATTTTTCATCAAACACTTCTATTCCCTTCTTTCTTTCTTTCCCTACCCCAAATAGACCTTTATCTGGCAGTAAGGGAAAAAAAAAAAAAAAAAAAGAAACACCTCTTATGAATGCTTTGGAAAAGGATTCAATTCCCTACAACAGAGCTCCCCCTCTCTTGGGACCTCATTATTTCTTTGAGGTTCTTGCCCTGCAAATCAGGCCAGTACTATCGTCCTTCCCTTCTGCTTTTTTAGCCTTTTCCTCTCCATCAGATTCATCTAGAAAGGTTCAATTCACAGTTTTTCCAGCTCTGGGCAACCCCCATAATTGTATAGCTAAATATTAAAACATATTAATGTAATAAAATTATTATTTTATATAAAAACAAAAACATCTATGAAGACAAGAGGACCATGGAGCTTAAAGAATTTCTTGGAAGATCAAGAGGACACATGGATTTGGGAAAGCTTGATTTTTCTATTAAGTTCAAAACAAACAAGAAAGGGAGAAAAGGGATAAAAGAATAAAAGGTGTCCTGACAAATGTTTCTAGCAGCCTGAAACCAAAGAACACATTTAAAACTCCTGTCTGCTCAAGTGAAACCTTGACAGGTGGCACCCTGAAGGTAGCTTGGACTTGTTCATTGTGCCCTACCCTGTGGCGTTTGACGTTCCCTGTGTCTTTCTCCAGCAGCCAGAGCCGTCAGGCACTGCGTGGACATAGCAGGGGGCGCCCGGTCTACTGTTTCCAGGGCATTAGTACCTGGCAGCAGTCCGGAAGCTCAGTCTCCGTGGAGGACTTTTTTCCTGGTTTTCCTTCTTGTCACTGGTGGTGCTGAACGGCTTCTGCTCATCATTCTCTTTTAATCTGACCCAGTGATGAGAAAGACCTACTGGGGCCCGCCTGGCAGGTGAAGCATCCAGATGCTAAGCTCCAGGATTAATTTCGCTATCAGTGGCATCTGGGAGTCAGCTCCTATCCCCTGACTTGGCTGGCAGACTGACTTAACCCTTAGCAATCCGAAAGACTCATTGGATGTGTTAAATTAGCAGCGCAGCTCTCTTGGCAGGGAAGAAGGTTTAGCCGATGCTGTTTAAATCAGGCATTTGTATTTATACATCACAACCTCGAAGTATTATCAGAGTCTTTGTACTGTGAGGACAAAGAACAACAGTCCCTGGAGAGAATAAGGAGCCTGAGTGATGTGTGTGTTTTTTCTAAAGCAACTCCTACAGAAGGTATTCCAGACAGGGGAGGCCTTTGCCAGTGTCCATCAAAAGAAAGAGCATGAGAAGAATTACCCACTAAGTGGAAATGATCTAGGCTCCTGGATGGTGAAATCAGTTTGCTTGCACTAGACTCCTAACCTAAAGGTTGGCAGTTCAAACCCACCCACAGATGCGGTTAGAAGAGAGTCCTGGTGATCTGCCTTCATAAGGATTAGAGCAAAAAAAAAAAAAAAAAAAAAAAAGCCACCCAAACCATGGTGCAATTCTACTCTGTAAAACATGGGGTCACCATGAGTCAGAATCTAAACCACAGCAGCAGGTTTGGTTTTTTGGTTTGGAAATGATTTAAGGATGGAAAGTTTTCCTTCAGAAAGCAGTTAGATGTCCCCCCTTCCTGCAGTCACACATGTACATGTGTGGGCGCGGCGCGCGCGCACACACATACACACACACACACACACACACACACACACACACACACACACGCCACTCACCTCTCACTTTCTTTTCATCTGAATTTTTGCTTTTGTTTGGAGAAATCGTCTTCCTTGTCCCCAAAGGTCAAGAAGAAAATTTACAATCTGACTCTGCCTTCCTGAAATCTGCCTCTACCGTGGCGTTTTTTCTTGTTGTTGTTGGAAATTTTACGACTGAGTGTCTGCAAGCAACAGTACGTTTGAAAGGGGCTCTAAATATTAAACTCATTTCAAGTGTGACTTGAGACTCAGGCAGGCGGCAGGAGTGGTAACAATTTATTACTCTTCAGAAGCCCTAAAGCAGAGTAAATATAGATTTACCAGTGATAATATGAGAACAACAGATCAATTTGATTTTAAGTAAATCCTTCTCCCAAAAAAGCTAGAATTTGATTAATCCATTGAAGCTTTCTAGAGTCACTGGGAACTAATTGAAACATAGATTAGTTCCCCTCCTCACGAATAAATGTACCCATCTGAGGAAAGGAATATTCTTTTTCTTTTGGTGCAGATTGTCACTTTTTCAGTAATTGCTTATCTCCCAACTTTAAGTGTCATATGTCTGGTTTCCAAACAGAAAGCCTGAGATCATTTATTCATTATGTATATGGGAAAAACAGCCTCTCCCAGCAGCCTAATAACAGAATTCTGAGAATATGTACCCAGCTTTGGCCCCAGTCTGTGTGCGTGGATGCCTGTTTGGAACTGCTCTCAAGGATCCAGTAACCCTCATCCAATTTATTCTGCTTGTGTCCTAAGGATAGAGAAAGTCCTACAAATTACAGAGAGATGCAATAATACTTTAGTGTCATGAAAATCTAACTAGCACTTTGAATTTGCAGGCTGCTTTTTGCTCTGAGTCTCTCGGAGAACTTTTGAAACATTTATGTGTTTCACAAATATTTGTGACTAGTGAAAATAAACTCAGTTTTACAGGTATAAAGACTGAGAAAGAAAACAGGAAAGAGACTTATATCCTAGGACCAAGAAGGTCCAATGTCAAGGTGGTCTAGAAGTGAAATATTCTGGGGAGGTCAACTGGCGAGCCACATGCAGAAGAAGAACTCAAGGTCATAACGGATTTACAACAGTGTGGCAACAGTGACTTCTTTCTTTTTACAGGGTACAAAGTGCTGCTACGTATATTCTTGAATTTGATGCTTAGAAAAGGTAGGATGAATATTTGTTTCTCTTTTTTTCTGGTGTAAAACCTGAGGAACAGAAAGTGACTTTCTTGAATCTGAATTTAAGACTAGGATCTTTTGAATAATTGCCAGTATTCTTGCCTTTCCTTTGGACCCCTTAGTAAAGTTGAGGTAGGGATTGAGAGGCTGTTTTTTTGTCTTGTTTTAGTAAGTGGCTGCTGATTACAATGCTGTTTTCAGCCCAGGAAATTTTTTTTTCATGTTTTACCTTAAACAGAGAGACTTCAGCTCTACTCATGTTCATGCTCTCTGTTAGTTCATTTACTGTTTTTCCCAGGAAGTGGCCACTCTTCCTTTTTTGTTTTTAAGCAATAACAGTGGCAACGATATTAACTCCACTAAGTCAAAGGGGTGAAGAATGTCATTATAATGGCAAAAACTTCATATTAGTTTTGAATTTTATTCCAAGGAATTTGATAAGCATTCTTTTATAAGGTTACTCTCGAGAGTTAAATGGGTATTTTCTGAAAGTGCCATGAAGTTCTGATTCTATTCATCTAAGGAAAAAAGGAATGATTTATGCACAACTGCATATAAATGATATGTGCGCTATATTCCTGTGTGTCCTCGAAGCTCTATTGCTTTTTAATATTGCTTAATAAAATTGAATATGAGTTTTTTTTTAAAGGTCTTACTTTGCTTTGCAAAATAAATAATAGGTCTAGGTGACTTTTGTTCTGCTGTAAATTTATCATGACTTCAGGAAATTTCCTTGAATCATGTTGCTGCCCACTTTTGTAGGTGAGATATGGAGTGAAAGATTTGCCTTTTAAAAAAAATCCCTTTATTCCAGAATTTCTCAAGTAAGGAATGTGTTCATAGGAAAGGGCTATAGACCTGTGCTTTGACTATTACTAGGTAGGGAGTGTCAGTGAAAGTGTTGACTAATGATTTTTTCCCAGTGAATTAAGAGGCCTATAATCAACCTTTATCAGTTGGCTGCTCCATCAAATCTAGTTAACTAACAATTTTCACCACTATTAATCCCTGGCCAGAGTTCAGTGCTTTGGATTAAAGCTCTGACCCATATAGAAGAAATAAAATACAGAAAGGGAGTTGACTTGGAGAAAGATTCTGACTCAAGGTATTGACAAGGGTGGGCCCTCATAGGCCAATAATTCAGAGGGATGTAAAGTCTCTGAATTAATTTCCAATGACCTGCATGCTTTGCAATCTTTACTTCACTAAAATTTGTTAGAAGAAATAGATGGGTTAAATTTTGCTCCCTAAGTGAGCAAAGAAAACTGGTGAGCAGAACCAAAGATGTAGTCATCCTGTAGTCCTCTTTCCCACTCCCAGTTTTCCTGCATGGCACAAACGGTTTGGACTCAACTGCTGCTATAAAGGTTGGTGGTTCAAACTTATCCGAAGCACCATGGAAGAAAAGCCAAGTGATCTGCTTCTGTAAAGACTACAGCCAAGAAAACCACATAGAGTGGCTCTCCTCTGTAACGTGGAATTGCTGTGAGTTGGAATCAACCTGACAGTAACAGGTTTGGTCTTTTTCTCCCCACTCCCTGTACTTATGATATGCGTCAGAAAAACAATGAGTCATGCTTTGGGGAGAACAGCTTTGCATTGCTAGATCAGGACAACACTGCAGAGACCAGGACTCTATCCTGCTCACATAGATGAGTGCTGACTCAATAGTGACATTTTGTACCTGTCTTTTAAGGTCTACTTTAAATGCAGTTGCTCAATAACACTTTTCTGATTTTCCTCGATTGTGACTTTCAGTCCCTCAGATCTTGTGTATCATTTTATATCTCTCTCTGATGCCATTTATTCCTCTCATACTTCATTATGATTTTACATTAAATTTTCTCTTTTCTACTTTTAGACCTGAAGGCAAGGTCTGTGACTTACTTTATTCTATTTTTGGACTAACAAACATTCTGTCTTGTACTTTGCATTTCATGTGTTCTCAATGTTTAGTAAGTGAATCAATGGGTTTCCACAATAACACAATTCTTGTAACTGTCCTTCAGAATGAATTGAATTACATGATATCCAACCAAATAAAAAAGTTGAAAATAGTAATATAGCAGATTAGATACAACTATAGGGTATTAGTTCCTTTACAATAGATACATTCTAGCAAAGTCTAGCATTTTTAAAAGACAAATTTAACTTCCTTATTTATTTTCATTTTAAAACTGAATATAGAATCCTGTGGGGGAAATTGCTTCAGAAATGGAGTTTTATGGCTGGGTAATGAATTACACACGATACTATTTCTTTTGTAGCCATGTTTACGTATTTCTTTATATTTTTATTCAGACTTTGTTGTTATTTTTGTATTGGTGAAGCCTTTTGTGCAGGAGAAATCTTGTAAAATCAATATTTGACAAAGAAAATGTCTAGTGGAATAGTAGAATGAATCTTTTCAAATAAATATTGTGCTGAAACATGGAAAGTGTAATGATTATATTAAATGATGGAAGGGAGAAGTCTAGTCCCATAAGAATGAAACTTAACTTTTATGAGAGTTGAAGGGTAAATAATATTTGGCTGTTTTCTTTGTGTAATTTCCTGTATAATTCAGCTGAGGTTAAATTATTCTATGACAGCTAATTGTGTGACGATTTCAGTAGCTTACACAGATAGCAATAATTTTTCACTCATGTTCTGTGTCTGTCATGGTTGGACTGTGGCTCTGTTCTGTGTTGGTTTCACTGGGAGACCCAGGATGGCAGAGTAGCCATTATCTGATCATTTTTGTTTGTTTCTTGTGTCAAAGGACAAGACCACTACTTAATATAAACCAAAAAAAAAAAAAACAAACTAAATGTCGTCAAGTCCATTCCAACTCATAGCCACCTCACCTTGGATTTCCGAGGCTGTATCTCTACGGATATAGATTCCCCAGTCTTCTTTCCGAGGAGTGACTGATGGGTTTAAACCGCCAGCCTTCTGCTTAGTAGTCAAATACCTCAGGCACTATGCTACCAGCGCTCCCACTATTCAACATATGAAACTAACATTTCTGAGGTGAATTTATTGCTCATTTAAGTGTGGGTGGATCCAGTGCAGATTGTTCAAGCAAAGCAGAGGACTTATCTTTTATAGGCTTTTAGGAAGAATGGAGTTTAGGAATTGGTAGACTTTCAAAGGTGGGAGTGGGTTGATGTTAGCTGTAGAAGCCTAGTTGCTGAGGTGAGACTGTTGTTGACAAATTGACACTCAGAGGTTTTATTTTATTTTATTTTCATTAAGTGAATCTGTTCCAAAATGGATGACTTTCAGAAGAGGTTGTCACTGATAGGCTGGTGTTCAGGAGCTGTTCTAGTGATTATTATTGCCTTGACTGTAGACCTGTCATTGATTGATTAAACAGCTTTAAAAAGATTTTTGGTGTTTACTTGGTTTCAGAACAGTTTTGTTTCTAGCACTGTGGAAACTTTTGTTATTCTATTCGCACATGACAGTCAGAAAAGAGAAGATGGTGGAACCATGTGAACGCTTTTAAAGCTCTGTTTTGTTGTGAGTGACATGTGTCACTTCCACTCACATCTTAATGGTCAAAGCAAATCGCACAGACAAGCTTAATAACAATCAGAAGGGGAGGTACAATCAACCCCAGCAAAGGACAGCACATGTTTTGAATAATGATACAATCTATTACACTGGTAGAGGTTATGGAAGAAGGTAAATTCAGCACACTTGCATCAATAGAAAAGGTGCAGTGTTTCTTTAAACATGCACCAAGCACTATTACATTGAAAAAATGGAAAAAAAAAAAAACCAAAATCCTCATTTCTGATTGAGGTTTGAGTGGCCTCTGCCACAGCCTCCACTGCCATGGAGTCAGGGAGAGGAAAGAGTGTCTATAGTTGTTGTTGTTGTTGTTAAGTGCCGTCGAGTCGTTTCCGACTCATAGCGACCCCATGCACAGCAGAA
>NW_006921725.1:5014634-5026918 GCF_000298275.1 Orycteropus afer afer | reverse complement strand
CATTATTCCTGTCACCAAGGCCAAATTTTCCAACTACCGGTGATTCTTCTTTGTTTCCAACTTTTGCATTCCAGTCACCAGTGATATATAGTAGAAGGACAAAAAGAAAATATTTGTACTGTTTAAGAGCCAGCTTTTTCTTAAATCAGTGTTGCTTAGATGCTGTAATTCTTTGACTGGTTTCCAGAGTTCTGAGACTGATCATTCACCTATTTTTGCTTGGTGCTTTCTTTTTTTGTTATTGGGGGATGCATATGCAGCTGCTTATACCACCATCTTATCTGCTACTCTGGCATGCATATTTTTTTTAAGGAGCAGTTAATATCAATTCTCCAAATCCCAAACTTATCTTTAGCCCATAGTCCTCCAAGTATCTATACAAGCATATGGATGAATCCAGTCATACAGACATACATTGACAATTATGCATATGCCTGTGCATAACGATGATGGTGGTGGTGGTGGTGGTGCTGATATCCGACATTCATTGACTGTTTATTTCATGCCAGTCCTGGACTGCATTTGGCTTACACTATCTGCAATAATCCTTATCATCATAGTACATATAAGTTATGTACCATAAATCTCTGATTTACAGATGTATTTCACACACTCGTAAATGGTAAATCTGGGATTCATTCCACATAGTCTAACTCCAGAGCATACACTTTAACCATAATGCACTCTGTCTTTCTTGGCAATAAATATGCACTGTGTGTATATGTGCCATTCCATGTTATTTTCTTTGGGAGAAGAGAAGGAAAATAGTGGAAAAATAAAATCCAACCAATCAACTGAGATAGTATCAGTTCTATATGTGTAATTGGATCAGTATTTCCATGTCCTTGCCTGCAAATCTGTCAAATAAACTAGTATTTAGCAAACAAAATGACAAATTTTTTAGGTTTCAGATGATGCTAATCAAGATCAATTTAATGATCAGTTATAGTCCAAATAAAGCCACTTCCCCACAGTGTTTGCCCCTGCCTTTCTCCTGAACTATTGTGGACTTCTCATCTCTTGTATACACATTGCTGAACAATCTAGTCTTTGCATAATATGCTGCTAATATACTCCAGGCACCACTATGTGAGTTTAAATTACCCAATGTCAATAAAATACTCACTTTCTGTGTCAAACAATGTGTGGAAGAAACATGCTTCACTTCCACTTATTGGTGGACATGATGTATTGGCTCTATAAACTTAATACTTAGCATAGAAAAACAGAGTTTTCAAATAAACAGACTATTTTATTCTCTTCATTTTTCTTCCTTTCATATTTTTTTCTCAAAAATATATGAAATATATGCTGTTATTGCTTCTCTTGGCACATTCAGGTAGGTTTCTTTTAGATTGAACAGATTTTAGATTTCTGAGTAGAACAATGAGAAGAATACTGTGAAGCTTGCCTTCAACAACAGCCCAAGGGGATGGAACAAAGTCAGTTGCTTGGTAGAGGTGATCTTTAACTAAAGGTCAAATAAAATTGTACTGGACACTTTGAGATTAGCTTCAAGTGGCTGTCTTTGGTAGTGGGGGCTGACTTGGTGAGAATTGAAAAGGAAAAATAATATTCCAAAACCAAGGCTGTTTGTTCTCTATGACTCCTCTCTTCTTCAATTTAAGAAACATGAAGTATTCACTTGTCTGTAATCTTTTCTTCTTTGTTAGGGTATACAAAGATGTGGAACAAAAAACAAAGCCAAATCCACTGCCATCAAGTAGACTCCCATTTTGTTTCCAAAGCTCTAAATCTTTATGGAAATAGATTACCTCATCTTCCTCCTGCAGAGGAGCTGGTGGATTTCAACAAGTGACCTCCTGGTTAGCAGCCAAATGCCTTACCCACTATGCCACCAGAGCTCCAGGCAAATATTTGGAGTGGGGCATTTATTGTCAAAGAAGTTTGTACACATTTGGAAGAAGTTGAGAAGCAGGACTGCGTAGTGCAATAGGATGTGAAAGACACAATGAATGAAAGACAACTGAATTGCCCTAGAAAGGGCCACCCTAGAGCAGCAAGCCCTCAGATGACTTGCCACTTGAAGGTAGATGCATGAGTGATTCCATATGAGATCCACTGGGCCTGGATTCCAAAAAAATCAAACCAAACCAATCGCCACTGAGTCAACTCCATCTCATAGCAACCACTATTGGGTTTTTGAGGCAATAAGTATTTACAGAAGTAGATTGTTCAGTCTTCCTTCTGTGGAGTATCCGGTGGGTTTAAACTACCAACCTTCTGGTTATCAGTCAAATGCCTTAGGCACTGTACCACCAGAGCAGAAATGCTCAACTATTCCAAACTTGTATAAGTAATAAATAATTATTGTTTAAAGTCACTGTTTTGAGGTCCTTTATTAAATGCATTAGCTGACTGATACAGAAGTCAGTATTTAGAATGTTACTATAACAAAATCCCAAAGTATATTGTATTGGTTTTGTGACATTATAGGATGTGGTGCTTGGTAAAAATTGTAACTCTCATTATGTAGGATAAAAACATTTGGTAAAACAGTAGCCTGCAGTAACATGGTAGATAAAACTAAAGTGCTTTTAGACTTCATCAAGATAATTTCCAGCTGAATGCTAAATGTTCCTATCAGTCTCATAAAATAAGATAATCTCAAGACAGAGATGAGGTAAAGAAAGCATTGGTGTTAGTGGTAATGCAGTATTGTGCATATACTATTATTTGCCTCTGTTGTCTATATGTTATGTGCACGTTTTAGTTGCACCAGGTTACAGACAAATGCATGGACAAGTGAGATCAGGTGGGGGTCGGCGAACAGGAATATCTTACACATGCACTTGTGCTACAAAACTAGCCACACACATTACAGAAGCAACAGAAACAGAGTTAGAGTAACCTCTCAGAGGCAACCATACACCTTGAGAGAGAGAATCATTCGGCCTGCTGACTTAGGACTACTGTCTCAGGGTACACTAAGCTCAATTGGCACAACATAGTACCTAAAAATCTTGTTCGACAACGTACGTTGGTGAGTAGCAACTGGGGTCTTAAAAGTTTTCAAGTGGCCATCTAAGATGAACCTATTGGTCTCTTCTCATCTGAAGCAAAGAAGAATGAAGAAAATAAAAGGCATCTGGAAACAATTAGTCCAAGGATATGATGGACCCCAAGACCAGAAGAACTAGATGATGCCCAGCTACCAATGCCAACCTTTCAGAAAGGGATCAAACCTGAAGATCCTGGATAGGGTGAGAGGAAAAACGTGGAACAAAATCCAAAAACAAAAAAATGACCTGAATTACTTGTTGGATAGAGTCTGGTGGAACCCCCAAGACTATGGTGTGGCCTAGAGTTGGACTCACTCCCATGGATTGGCTCTCAGCTCAATAGTAGAAAGATATACATGCAGAACACCTATTCCAAGACGATACACCCACCTACTTTAGGACACCCCTTAGAGCAATCATCCATGGGACACCAGAGGGACAACATTCACATAGAGGGAAAGCTGGACAGAAAGAGTGCATAGTTAAGAAGGGCACAGGGAGGGGTAGTCACAGTGACAGGAGGACAGGAGAGTTTGTTATGGTCAGGGGTGATGAGCGGGGCATAAAATCAAATGTACATGAACTGTGCATGAAATGTTCATGTACATGTACATGAAATGTATATGAATGTAAAACAAATTTTGCTCTGTACGTTTTCACCCAAAGCTTAATATTTTTTTAGAAATGGAAAGAAAGAAGGCATAGGCCTGTTTACACATAGAATTTAGATAGAATATAGTCTCTTTCCCAGTAACAAGTTCACAAAGCAAAACGAAGTCTGGAGACAAAAAATCAAATAAAAACATGGCCTTCGGACGCTTTGTTAAGATTTCCGAAAACACTAATGCCATGCTTAGTACACTTTCTCAGCTGCACAAAGGGCTTTTAGGAATCTTAAGAGTGTGGTGCCAAAGAAGCCTGATCCCAAAGTAATAATGATTAAGTCTAGAGACTGATACTCACAAACAATTTTAGGTATCACTCTATAATATGAAACGAGTAATAATCAGATATATATAGAAAGTTTGGGAAACTTTTTATGGTGTTGTATTAACAAAAGTGCAGCTAGATTATAAAAGAAAGTGATACTGCTCATATCATAAAAATACTTGTATCCTCCCTCAGCTTTAAATGAACAGTAAATAGGCTAAGAAAGCTACTCAGTTGCAATTACAGACCCCTTCTTCAGAAATAGGATGTGACCAAAGGAGAAGGACACTACAGAGCCAACAGACCAGGGGGCGGTGCCAAGATCTGAAGACAATATGGGATAGGAGAGCCACTCCTAGGGATTAGAGCCAGGGTCTTATCAAGGAACACTTGCCAACCTTGGAATGAGTGGTCCTGGCAACATTTGCCCAACAGAATTTCAAAATTTATATTAAGCAGTAACTACTCTGTGCCTCTCATTTCTCACAATTTTGAATAGGAGTGTTTTTATGGTTATAACGTTCAGGGTCATTATTGTACTTTGGGTGTGGGAAACTTGTCTTTTTAGTTCAAAAATCTCTGGATCAAGAGGACACACAATAAGACTTGATGTACATAATAAGTGTAATACCATGAGACTTATAGAGGTCTTGGGAGGTGGTGAGAGTATTTTGCATGTGAGAACAATGTGATTAATTAAGGCGAGAAAGTCATCTGTGGTAATTTGACTGCAAAAACTACCTAATTTTCCATCCTTCCCTTTACTCTTGCCCTTTGCAACACAATCTTACAGATTCTCTCATTATTGGTGAAGTCCATTTCCCTACTTCTTGTATCTTGCATGGCTTAGTGACCTGTTTTGGCCAAATAGAATTCAGCAGAAGTGATGGGTTTCAGTTCCACTCCAACGTGTCAAGATAATTTCCATGCTTCCTCTCCCTCATGAAACCTGACATTGTCAAGAGAATAAGCCCAGGCTACCTTGCCAGAAGACAGAGACATGGAAGAAAAGTGAGTCATCCAGCTGGGGTCACCCTAGAGCAGCTAGTCCCAGCTTACCTGCAACCTGACTGCTGATGGATAAATGAATCCACCTGAGATTTGCCTTACTTGGCCAGACCACCAGAACTCCTCATATGGACTTAGACTTGTGAAAAATAATGATTGCTGTTTTAAAGGCACTATGTGTTTATGGCTACCACTCATCTAATAATAATCTGTCAGTTTGTCATACTGTGGTGGCTTGCATGTTGCCATTAGGCTGGAAGCTATGCTGCCAGTATTTTAAATTCCTGCAGGGTTACTCATGGTGGACAGGTTTCAGCAGAGCTTCCAAACTAAGACAGACTGGGAAGTAGGGTGGGGTCACCCACTTCTGAAAAACTTGGCCAGTGAAAAGTTTATGAATAGCAGTGAAACATTGGCTGATATATTACTGGATGATTTTATGATTATCCCTGAAACATTATCTGATATAGTGCTAGAAGATGAGCCTCTCAAGTTGGAAGGCAGTTAAAATAGGACAGATGAAGAGCTATCTCCAAAAAGTAGAGTCAACCTTAATGAAGTGGATGGAGTAAGGTTTTCGGGACTTCCACTTGCTGATGGGACTCAAAAAAAAAAAAAAAAAAAAGACTGGAAATGTCCATTAATAATCAGAACATGGAGAGTATAAAGTATGAATGTAGGAAAATTGCAACTTATCAAACGTGAAATGGAACTCATAAAGATCGATATCCTAGACATTAGTGAGCTGAAATAGACTGGCTTTGGTCATTTGAATCAGACTGTTTTAAGGTCTACAGTGCCAGGAATAGGAGCTCTGGTAGTACAGTGCCTAAGGCACTTGACTGCTAACCAGAAGGTTGGCAGTTCAAACCCACCAGCCACTCCTCAGAAGGAAGGTTGGGCAATCCTACTTCTGTAGTGATACCACCTCAGAAACCCAAGGAAGGGTCACTATGAGTTGGGGCCGACTTGATGGCACATAACAACAACAACATGCCAGGAATGACAAACTGAAGAGGAATGGCATCACATTCCTATCAAAAGGAGTGCTTCAAGATCTATCCTGAAGTACAATACTATCAGTGAGAGTATAGTGTCCATGCACCTACAAGGAAGACCAATTAATACTACCATTATTCAAATTTACCCACAAACCACTAAGGCAAAAGATGAAGAAATTGAAGATTTTTACCAACTTGTGCATTGTATAATTGACCACACTTGCAATCAAGATGTATTATTTCATACAAGTGATTGACATGCAGAAGTTGGAAACTAAGAAAAATCATCACTAGTTGGAAAGTATGACCTTGGTGTAGAAATGACACCGGAGATTGCATGATAGAATTTCACAAGACCAAAGACTTACTCATTACAAATATCTCTTTTCAATGACATAAATGGCATCTAGTCACATGGACCTTGCCAGATGGAATACACAGGAATCAGATCAATTCCATCTGTGAAAAGAGGCAGTGGAGAAGTTCAATATCCTCAGCCAAAATAAGGCCAAGAGCTGATTGTGGAACAGAGCATTAATTGCTCATATGGAAATTCAAGTTGAAGCTGAAGAAAGTTAAAAGAAGTCCATGAAGGCCAAAATATGACCTTGATTATACCCCACCTGAACTTAGAGGCCACCTGAAGAATAGGTATGATGCACTGAACACCAACGACCAAAAACCAGAGGAGTTGTAGGATGATAACCAAAACATCATACATGAAGAAAGCAAAAGATCATTAAAAAGACTGCAAGGGAAGTAAAGACCAAAATAGATGTCAGAAGAGACTCTGAAACTTGCCCTTGAATGGAGACTACTAAAGCAAATGGAAGAAAAGATAAGATAAAAGAGCTGAACAGAAGATTTCAAAGAGCAACTCGAGAAGACAGCGTCAATTATTATACTGAAATGTGCAAAGACCTGGAATTAGAAAACCAAAAGGGAAGAACATGCACAGCATTTCTCAAACTGAAAAAACTGAAGAAAAAATTCAAGCCTTGGGTTGCAATACTGAAGAATTCTACCCAAAACAAACCAAACTCCCTGCTATATAGTCAATTTTGACTCATAACAACCCCTCCTTGGGTTTCCAAGGCAGTATCTCTATAGAAGTAGATGCCAAATCTTCCTTTTGAGGAGTGGCTGGTGGGTTTGAACGGCCAGCCTTCTGGCAAGCAGTCAAATGTCTTAGGCACTATGCCACCAGAGCTCCTGAAGGATTCTATGGGCAAAATATTGACTGATGCAGGAAGCATCAAAAGAAGATGGAAGGAATACACAAAGTCATTTTACAAAAAGAATTGGTCAATGTTCAACTATTCAAGGAGGTGACATATGATCAAGAACCAATGGCAATGAAGGAAGAAGTCTAAGCTACAGTGAAGGATAGGCAAAAAACAAAGCTCCAGGAATTGATGGAATACCCATTGAGATGTTGCAACAAATGGATGCAGTTCTGGTGGCACTTATTCATCTATGCCAAATAATTTGGAAGACAGCTACCTGGCCAACTGGAAGAGATCCATATTTGTACCCATTCCAAATAAAGGTGATACAACAGAATGTGGAAATTATCAAACACTATCATTAATGTCACACACAAGTAAAATTTTGCTGAAGATAATTCAAAGCCTGTTGCAGTAGTATATTGACTGGAAACTGCCAGAAATGCAATCTGGATTCAGAAGACATGGAAGGAGGGATATCATTGCTGATGTCAGATGGGTCTTAGCTCAAAGCAAAGACTATCAGAAAGATGTGTACTTGTGTTTTATTGACTATGTAAAGCCATTCAACTTTGTGGATCATAATAAATTATGGAGAATGGGAATTCCAGAACACTTAATTATGCTCATGAGGAACATGTACATAGACCAGGAGGCTCTCGCTTGAAAAGAAAAAGGGGATACTGCACGGTTTAAAATCAGGAAGGGTGTATATCAGGGTTGTATCTTTCCACCATATTTATTCAATCTGTATGCTGAGCAAATAATCTAAGAAGCTGGATTATATGAAGCAAAATGTGGAATCAAGATTGGAGAAAGACTCATTAACAACCTGAGATATGCAGATGACACAACCTTGGTTGCTGAAAATGGAGAGGACTTGAACCACTTACTGAAGAAGATCAAAGTCTGCAGTGTGGATTACACCTCAACAAACAGAAAACAAAAATCCTCACAATTGTACCAATAAGCATCATCACTATAAATGGAGAAAAGATTGAAGTTGTCAAAGATTTCATTTTACTTGGGCCCACAATCAACACCCATGGACGGACCAGTAAAGAAATCAGATGTCATATTGCACTGGACAAATCTGGTGCAAAAGGCTTCTTTAAAGTTTTGAAGAGCAAGATGTCACTTTTGCTTCATATGCATGTGAAAGCTGGACAATAAACAAAGAAGACTAAAAGAGAGTTGATATCTTTGAATTATGGTTTTAGTGAAGCATCCTGCCAGAAGAACAAATACATCTGTCCTGGAAGAAGTGCAACCAGAATGCTTTTTGGAGGATACTGAGTATGGCCCGACTTTGTTTCACCTACTTTGGTCATGTTGTCAGAAGTGACTGTTCCCTGGAGAAGGATATCATGCTTACTTAAATAGAGGGTCAGCAAAAAAGAGGAAGACCCTCAGTGAGATAGATTGGCACAGTGGCTGCAACGATAGGCTCATATATAGGGTTGTGAGGATGGTGCACAAAGAATTGTTATGAGTTGACAGCATTTAACAACAATAACAACAACGTAGTTGTGGAGTTCTTTTTATAGCTGTCACTAATGACTATACTGCAGCACAAAGGGTTTGGGGATGGTATCTGACCTCCTTTAGCTTCACAAGAGGAAGAGAGAATCAACATGAACAGCCTATGCTGATTCCTGAGGCTAAGGTCAGACATGCCGCCATTCTTCAACCTCTTTACCAATTCTGACACTAGCTATCCCTCCCACAGCTCTCTCTACTTCTCTGCTGAGTTCGATAATTTGTTGCAATGGACACACAGAACTCATAGACAATATTTACAATTATAAGTTTATTTGGAAAGTAACAGGTTGCAATTCAGGATCAGAAACAACTCAAAATATAGTTTTTCAATCAGGACCGCTACTTCTCAGCTGTGCTGCAGCCATGCTTCTCTCTGGCCTTGGCTTCTGCTCTGCTTGAGCCAGTGTTGTAAAGCTTTTTTAGCTTTGCCAGATAGGTGCTCAGAGAGGCACTCCACTCTGCTAGCAAGACTCCTGTCCAAAGCCATTCAGCTTTCTCACTCCATGGGACAGGAGGCCTCTGCTGTGTCTTGTGAAGGTCTCAGTTCAGCTGCGTCTGCTGCAGCCATCCCTCTGCCATCTCTCTATGGTCACTTGACCATTTCAGTACTGGGATCTTGGATCCAATGACACACTCTGCTCCTGTTTCTTCTCTCTTGATGGCCGTGAGATGCCCCATTCTCTGCTTCTGGGATGACTCATTTTAAGCCTAGCAGGATGGCAAAACTGACCAATCCACACATTAGGGTTCCATATACCTTATTTGCATGGTCCCACCACACAAAGAGCTCTGGTAGCATAGTGCCTAAGGCACTTGACTGATAACCAGAAGGCTGGCAGTTCAAACCCACCAGCCACTCCTTGGAAGGAAGGTTGGGCAATCTACTTCCATAGTGATACTGCCTTGGAAACCCAAGGAGGGGTCACTATGATTTGGGCCTGACTCGAAGGTACATAACAACAACAACAGCCACACAAGGGACCCATGTACCTTGCTTACATTATTAGCAAGCTATCCAATTCCCTTGATGGGCCACAAGCATCTCACATTTGCATAGTTTCACCCAGTTATTTGATGGGAGTCACAAAGACTGTGGCTGGAAGAGTCATATTAAATATTTCCCTGCACCACAACCACCTAAACCAAGTGAAAGGGAAAGATCCAAGAAACTTATCCATAGAGTTTGAGGATGTCTAGAAGAAGGGATGATCAGCATTTAATTACCTCACAGGGCTTAGGAAGTGGACGTGCTGAACTTCCTTGGTGCCAATTTAGTGGTTATCCTGTCCAAGGCTATGGTCCCTGGCAATCATTGCCCATGATGTGAACCACTGGTAGAAGTTGAGGGGGTTAGAAAATTCCATGCTGTGGCTTTGTCATGTACTTTAAGGAGGTATGCAGCAGGTAGAATTAGCACTAAATACCTCCACACAGAGTGTATTAAGGGCCAGTCAGTGTAAGCTTGGAAATAGTGATTGCCAATGTAGGATTTCAGTGAAGAGTGGAGACAATTGCCCCCTTTTCTTCTATCTTCTGTGTCTTCAACATGGGAGAAGCTAAAATCAGAGAGAGTAGAAGGCACTCCCAACACAGCCCCATGGTTGGTTCAGGGAGAAAAGAAAAATATGAGATTGGAATTTCAAACTACCCTGAACTGTTTTTATGACTGAAAGCAACCTCAATCTATGGAACATGCTTAAATATCTTTAATGAACAGGGCATATTTGATAGGGATTGGAGAAAAATCAAACTGTTTCATGTGTGTAACTAAGTTAGAACTGTTCAATAAAAAGATTTTAAATAGCTGTCAATATTCTCTGCATTTGTGTTTTACAGTTTATGAAAACCTTTTATGTTAGCATATGTTCATCAGAAAAATTATAAAACATTTGTGTTTTGTAAACTGTGAAATTCTTTAAAAATTAAAGGTGCTATCAATTATAATTTCAAATGTTTATTTCCATATAACCTATTATTTTAAAAGTAGAAAGAGGCACTAAATATCTAAAAATCACTTTGATTTGCTCAAAAATGGATTTTCTTTTTTCTACTTTCTAGGATCTTCAATAGAAGAGCTGTGATGGCACAGTGCCTAAGGCATTTGACTGCTAACCAGAAGCTTAGAGGTTCAAACCCACCAGACACTCTGCAGAAGGAAGACTTGGCAATCTACTTCCATAAAGATTTACCACCTCAGAAACCCAAAGAGGGTTGCTATGAGTTCAAATCGACTTGATGGCAGTGAGGTTTTTTTTTTTTTTTTGTATGATCTTCAATGACTGGCTACTAACTACAAAAATAAGAGAATTTCTGACTTCCTGTCATATTTCCATTCATACATGATATTTCAAACTATAGAGCCAATTTCAATCTAGAAATACTCCATTTTATTTATGTAAATATTTGCATAGTATTCATCCATCTTTGCTGAAGGTTCATATTTCTTATCCATTGTATATTCAATACTGGTGCACTACTGTTCTTATGAGGGTTTTGCTCACTTTGGGTGTGTTTGTTTCTACTCTTGTTATTAGATTTCCCAGAAATTGTACACTTCAGTCACACAACTTCCTCCAAAAACTTCTGGGGTGTGGAAGAAAAGAAACCAATTGCCTATGAGCCAACCAATCTCTGTGCCTGCTATCTTCTATCTCTAAGCCCACAGATAAAACAGATTTCTTTTCCTAAAGCTCCATTTGCCTCATGATATATATTACTTACATGAAATATTATTACCTACATGCAAAAGGTGAAACTTGACCTGAGATTTAAAATGCTCCACATTCTGACACCTGCAGCTATCCAAGTTCATCCCCTATTATTTTCAAGCACCATCATTGTATTCCACCAAAGGATGATTTCTTTACTATTCCCAAAATACAAATTGCTTGCTCACATGTTAAGCCTTTTGGTTTGTTTTGTTTTAAATTTGTTTACCTCCCACATGATTCTTTTCCCTTGTTTCTTACACAGGTTTTACCAGCCTTGAAGTCTCAGATGCACTTTGAGGTCTGATAGGACAACTTTTATCGAATTCTAACTACCACTCTTTTTGCATAAAACAAGACCTTTTAGTCATTCATTTGCTGTTGTTGCAGGGATACAGGTGAGGAGAGGGAACCCAGACATGCCCAAAGCATCTCGGCAGGAGACCCAGAGAGGGGACAGGAATAAGCCTGGGGACAGGGACAGAAGAGGAGTGAGCCACAGGGATCCAGGTGAGGAGAGGGAACCCACGCTTGCCCAAAGCAGCAGGGTGAGAGAGCGGAAGAAAGGAGAGGAAAAGGCCAGGAACTGGGACAGAGGAGGAGTCAGCTGCAGGGACCCAGGTAAGGGTTGTAGGACAGGTTTCAAATAGGGAGACAAACTTGTCTGTCGGTCTGTCCTACCATGGTGATGGGTTGATGTGAGTTTTGAGGCTGAGCCACTGGTGATTCAAACCCAGCGGGATACACTTGGTGCACAGACTGAGACAGACCAGGAAGAAGGAAGAGGCTGTCTACTTCCTAAAGAATTGGCCAGGGAAAACCTTATGAATAGCAAAAAAAAAAAAA
>NW_006921725.1:5012977-5013449 GCF_000298275.1 Orycteropus afer afer | reverse complement strand
AGAGCCAAAATATGATCTTGAATATATCCCTCCTCAATTTAGAGATCATCTAAAGAGTAGATTTGATGCATTGAACACCAACAACTGAAAACCAGAATAATTGTGGAATGATATCAAGAACATTATCCATGAAGAAAGCAAGAGATCACTAAAAAGATGAGAAAGAGAAGACCAAAATGGATAGCAGAAGAGACTCTGAAACTTGCCTTGAGCAGAGAGTGGCTATAGCAAATGGAAGAAATAACAAGATAAGAGAGATGAACAGAAGATTTCAAAGAGCAGCTCAAGCAGACAAAACCAATTACTATAATGAAATGTGCAAAGACCAGGAGTTGGAAAACCAAAAGGGAAGAACATGCTTGGCATTTCTCGAGCTGAAAGAACTGAAGAAAAAATTTAAGCCTCAAGTTGCAATATTGAGAGATTCTATGGGCAAAATATTGAATGATACAGGAAACATCAAGAGAAGATG
>NW_006921725.1:5004158-5012550 GCF_000298275.1 Orycteropus afer afer | reverse complement strand
TACTTGTGTTTTATTGACTATGCAAAGGCATTTGATTGTGTGGACCCTGACAAATTATGGATAACATTGAGAAGAATGGGAATTCCCGAACACTCGATTGTACTCATGAGGAACCTGTACCTTGATCAGGAGGCTGTCATTCGAATGGAACAAGGGGACACTACATGGTTTTAAATCAAGAAGGAAGTGCATCAGGGTTGTATCCTTTCTCCATATTTATTCAATCTATATGCCGAGCAAATAATCTGAAAAGCTGGACTACATGAAGAAAAACATGGCATCAGGATCGGAAGAAGAATCATTAACAACCTGAGATACGCAGATACAACTTTGCTTGCTGAAAGTGAGGATGACTTGAGGCACATACTGTTGAAGTTGAAGAATACAGTCTGCAGTATGGATTATGCCTCAATATAAAGAAAACAAAAATCCTCACAACTGGACCAATGAGCAGCATCACAATAAGTGGAGAGAAGATTGAGGTTGTCAAAGAATTCACGTTGCTTGGTTCTACAATCAACTCCAATGGAAGCAGCAGTCAGGACATTAGATGACGTGTAGCACTGAGAAGGTCAACCACGGAAGAACTCTTTCAAGTGCTGAGAAGCAAGGATATCTCCTTGAGGACTAAGGTGTGCCTAACACAAGCCATGATATTTCCAATTGCCTCGTATACATGTGAGAGCTGGACAATAAATAAGGAAGACCAAAGAAGAGTTCATTCTTTTGAGTTGTGGTTCTGGCGAAGAATGCTGAAAGTACCATGGACTGCTAAAAGAACTAACAGATCTGTCCTGGAGGAAGTACCCGAAATGCTCCTTGACAGTGAGAATAGCCAGACTTTGTCTCACCTACTTTGGTCACGTTGTCGGAGGGGACCATTCCCTGGAGCAGGATGTCATGCTTGGTAAGTTGGAGGGTCGATGAAGGAGGGGAAGGCCTTCAACGAGATGGATTGACATGGTTGCTGCGATGATGGGCTCAAGTATAGCAGGGATCATGGAGCTGGCGTGGGATTGAGCGATGTTTCCTTCTGCTGTACATGGGGTTGTTATGAGTCAGAAATGACTTGATGGCACCTAAAAACAACTGACATACTTGATCATAAAATGCTATAAAATATCAATATCACTGTTACAATAAATGAAAGTTTGAGAAGGAAAGAAACTTTCTTGCAGTTATACAAATAATGCTGAATTTATAGTAAAAATGCTAAATCCTATCATTGAGTTAAATTCTGGGATACTAGGTAGAAATACATTATTAACATTTTTTTAAATCTAAAGGAAAATAAAAGGTATTTCCTTTTTTTCAAATTTTAAGCATACTAAATGAGCCCTCCTTAAATATCAGTAGCCTGAAAGTCTATTTATGTACAATAAGGTCTTAGCTATGTCAAGTGAGAAAAAGGGATGTATCTTAGCAAATACAGAAAGCATTGCCACAAGCTTCATTTTATGATATTACTGTTTTAGAACATTTTGAGAATCTCTGCATACTTATGAAAGCCATACTTAGTCAACTTTGAGAGTTCAACCAGCCATTGATAATTGAATAATAACCCAGATTTTGGCTAATAATACATCTTTGCTGTGCTTAAGTGTTCAGCTGCCACCCAAAGCAATCTGGTAAGGGTAGAAAGAGTACTGTGGATTTGAAATATAACATTCCACAGTAGGCTTATCTGGGTGGTAATGTTCACCTGCAAAATTACATACTAGATCTCTGTACTTTGTCAAATATTTAAGTAACGAATCAAGTAAGAGAGCCTTTGTCAGGCTCTTATTTGGAACCAGATGTATCCTTGACTTTTGTTCCCATCTGCATATTTAATCTTAGATATGAAAACACTATATTAATTATAACTGTTCCATTAATTACATCTGATTGTTTAGGACGTTAGTTGGTGAATAATCTGTCAGTGGAGGTGATAGGATTTTTGGTAAAACTATAATAATCATGGTAAACTGGACTATTTATAATTCTTCCTGTGTGAAATTCATTTCATCAGGAAAGTACGTAGATACTTCAATCATTAGAGAAATCAGAGCCCCTTTTGTTGTAGTAATTTTTCTTTTTATAATAATTTTTTATTTGAACTTTTTATTCTAGTTTGGGTGAAAGTTAATAAAATTTTTTCTTATGGAAGAAAAACGACTTTGCTGTAATTGGTTTCTACTCTACTTTATTCTTTTACACGTACACCTGCTTTCTTATCTGCATGTCTATCAGATTTAAGGCTATAGTGTTGGTTCTGGTTCATGGATGTATTTGTGATGCACTATGAATTGAATTGAAATCTTTTGAACTCATTTAAATGTGACATTTTATGGCAGATTAATTAAAATGATTCGTAGTTACTTTAGCCTCACTGGGAGAAGTGAACAGGTTTCTGATGTGAAATTCTCTCTTTGGCTTTACTTCTTGTCTAATGACTTTAGCAATCTCTGTATTGCCATGTTTCCTTTACAAATTATTTAATATTGATGTTTAGGTTGCATGCGCACTAAGTGTGTGTTTGTGGACAAAATTATAAGTCTTGCAATAGTAGGTATTTGTAACGCAATACTTCTCGAATTATGGGGCACAAATTTACACAGAATGGAACATCATGGATATTGGATGTGGCTCTGTTGTTATGATTTGTTCCAGCAATACTTCGGCCTGACTTGCTTGATGAGTAAAAAATGGGTAATGTCTTATGCTACAGCATCAAGTTGCCAAGAAACTAACTCCCTGAAGCTATTTCTAGAGAGTTCAAAATCACAGCAGGCATCATAAAGTTCTTCAACTATTTTATCTCAGACTGGTGATTCTTTCATATAACATCTGAATCAGGAGGCGACAATCTCCTCCTGTCTTGTTAACCACGAACACTTAGCTTCAAATATAATCATCCCCAATGATTTTGCCTGTTTTAGGCAATCCAGTAGTATGTGGAATGTATCAAATCCTGTATTAAATAAGAACTGAAAATTAACTCTTGGTTAGCTGAGTTTTAAGTCTATAGATTTTCTTAAAACATTTTCCCTCTTATTTCTCCCCTTTCTAAGTTTCTACTCTTATTTGATTATTTCACTACTCATTAGCCTGGTAGAAAACTCAAATCAGACCATGTTTATACTTTCAGTTAACAGGTCTTGTCAAAGTTGTGTTAGGAATGAGGGAAAAGATAGAATCACAAAATATTAGAGCTGAAGGGAAATTTGGAAATCATAACATTTAATTCCATTATTTAGATAAGAACTTTTAGACTTAAGGGTTAGACAAACACCCTAAATTATTGGAAAGAGGTCAACTTGGCAAAAACATTCAATCAGTAACGAGTAAAATAAGACTTGGTGTTTTATAGAGTTCTCATTTGTAATATCTGTAAAATTAAGAGTTGGACACTTAATTTGGAAAGTTAGTAGTCCCTTGTGAACAGAAAACATCTCAAAATTTTATTTTTATAATTTATTGTATATATATATATATGTATATATATGTGTGTGTGTGTATATGTTGATTTTGTTAGTTGCCATCAATTTGGCTCCAACTTACACATAATGATGTTATGTAAAACAAAATGACACCTTGACTAGTCCTGTGCCATCTTCACAATCACTGGTATGCTTGAGTGTATTGTTGTGGCTACTGTGTCAATTCATTTCACTGAGGCCCTTCTTTGGTTCACCAATCCTTTACTTTACCAACCATGATGCTTTTCTCTCAATTGGTCTTTTCTGATGGCATGTCCAAAGTAGTGAGGTGAAGTTTCACTTCTAAGGAGAATTTGAGTTTTTCTTTTTCTAAGACTGATTTGATCATTTTTCTGTCAGTGTGTGGTTTATTCACTCTTCTTCACCAACACCATAATTCAAATGAATCAATTCTTCTGTCTTCCTTTTTCATTGTACAGTGTCTGCATTCATATGATGTGATTGACACACAGCATATGCATGCAAAAACTGTACACTGATTGAGGGAGCTCTGGTTGTGTAGTGCCTAAGGCATTTGACTGCTAACCAGAAGACTAGTGGTTCAAACCCACCAGCCACTCCTCGGAAGGAAGACTGAGCAATCTACTTCCGTAGAGATATCACCTTGGAAACCAAGGAGGGGTCGCTGAGTTGGAATTCACTCGATGCCAGCGAGTTTGGTTTGGTATGATGTGATTGAAAAGACCATGGCTTGAGTGAAGTGAATTTTGTCATGGAAGTGACTTATCTTTACTTTTTAAAATTTTAAAGAGGTCTTTTGAAGCAGATCTACCTAATGCAATATGTCACCAGATAGATGCATAGAAATATGGATATAGCTATTAGTAGATAATATGTAATATTCACTTACAAATTGTATGTTATGTTCCCAGTTTTTATAATCATGCTTAAATGTAGTGATTATATCTAAATGACTCTAAAAAGAGAATTGGTATTTAAAGTGCAGGTACAGATGGAGAGAAGGGTTGATCTTCTGTAACTGCATTGCCCTCAAAACACTTACTAATAAAATGAATATCAATTTAAAGAGTTTGGACTTAAGTTGAAGATCATTACTTTTCAAATCACTTGTTTCAGAAGTGTCAACAAATGAAGATTCCTGGCCTCCACCACTACTAAAGCAGAATGGGAAGAAGTATCCTGACATCAACGTTTAGACACATAGTCAAAGTGGTTTTCATGAAGATAATGTTTGAGAATCACTGATGTAGTCAATGAGGATTTAACAATGAATGTTGAATATCAACACAACAGGACAATCTTGGTGTTGGTATTGAGGGTGGACTGATGGACAGAGGCCAGAAGGCCCTATGGAAGACACCAGTTAGGGAGCTTCTGCAATTGTATAAGTACAAGTGAATTTGTTGGTGCCAGCATGAAAGAAAATAAAAAGAGAAATAGAAGGAAAATGATGAATTACTATGAAATCATTAGCACAGAGAAAAGGAGTCTAAAGTGATTTACAGCTTTGATGCTTGGGTGATGGGAACATTGATACCCCTCTCCCTTCACAGAGGATGCAATTGTGGAGGATGATAGTGGCAGCTGCTGTGTGTGAAGTCAAGCTGATCTGTAGGATGGTTCCTATCCCACACATGTGAGTCATGCTCTGTTTTGGAGTACATGTACTCATAACAGAACTCAGGATCCACTCTGTGTGTGGTATCTCCCTACCCTGCTCATGATTTATAAGCAGGTTAGAGACGCGAGTAGGGCTCAGAAATGCTAATGCTCTCATCTTTAGGCTGAAGTTAAGCAGTTGGGCTTAAGCTTCACAATGTGCAAAATCTAGCTTTTATGCACCTAGGTAATTTTATTTCAAAGCAATTTTTAACTGCACATAGTATAATTGTTGTTGTGTGCTGTTGAGATGATTCTGACTCATAGCAACCCTTTATGATTATTTCCTAGGCTGTAATCTTTACAGGAGCAGATTGCCAATTATTTTTCCCATGGCTCTGCTGGTATGTTTGAACTGAGAGCCTTTTGGTTCATAGTTGAGTGCTTAACCGTTGCACCACCAGGACTCCTTATAATGTAATTAAAAATATTTATATTTGCATAATATTTTTCAAAATATGCCATGTGGGTCATTCCATCTACTCATTATAGCAGCATTTTGAGCTAGACTGAACAGGCTTTATTCTTCTGAATATATCCATTGGAAGAGTTTCAGGTCTGCTGTTCTTTTATGGGGATACACCCAGTTCCCACCCCTTCTCTACCTGGCATGCAAGATCCAGTCCAAATGTTGCCTTTTGGAAAGTTTACCCAGTTTCTTATGGCGATCTCTTTCCCTTTATTTGAAGTGCCTTAGAACTTTCTACACATTTCTATTATTCATCACATTTCACTGCACTATAGTTATTTTTTACAGATCTCTATTTGACCAGGCTGTTTTGTTCTGTTGTATATGGGGTCAATATGAGTTGGAACCAACTTGATAGCACCTAACAACAACAAGAACAATCTTTGATCAGCTTATGGGCCAGAAGAGCATTTCTGAACTAGAGCTGCAGTTAAGTTTGTAACTAAGAACCACTAGTAAACCAGTTGCTATTATATCGACTCTGATTCATGGTGACCCATATGTATCAGAGTAGAACTGCGCTTCCTAGAGTTTTCATTGACTGATTTTTTTGAAAATAGATCCTCAGGCCATTTTTCCAAGGTATCGTGTGGTGGACTCAAACTGGCAACCTTTCAGTTATAAGCCAAAAATGACAATCATTGGCAATCATTGGCACCATGCTGGGACTCCAAATTTAAGAACCGAAAAAAAGCCAAACTCATTGCCATTGACTTGATTTGACTCTTTGAGACCCCCATTGTGTTTCCAAGGCTGTAAATCTTTACAGATGCAGACTGCCTGATCTTTCTTCCATGGAGCGGCTAGTGGGTTAGAACCACTGACATTTGGTTAACAGCCAAATACCTTAATTTGAGGAAGTGTCTATAAACTTATGAAATTGTTCCACCAAGTACAGATCAAAGAGCCAAGGTGTGTGGTAGGTGTGGCCAGCTCCTAGCCACGTCATTTTCAATTCCAAAGTCAGGGATGGGAGTGAATCCCAGACAGTTAAATGAATCAGAGAAAAATGAAGTTAGAGAAAGGGGAAAAAGAACACAACCCAGGATTTTTCACTCTTGATCCTGAGAGCTTTTCCTTTATCTCAGGCTGCCTTATTTTAGTCAAGACACAATTACAGTGATTTTACCTGACGTCCTTCTATATTATCCATTGTATTTTAAAACCTCTCTAATAGAAGCTCTGGTAGCGTAGTGCCTAAAGCATTTGACTGCTAACCAGAAGGCTGGTGGTTCAAACCCACAGCCACTCCTCGGAAGGAAAGTTGGGCAATCTACTTCTGTAGTGATACGGTCTCGGAAACCCGAGGAGGGGTTGCTATGACTTGGATCTGACTCCACGGCAGTGGGTTTGGTTTGGTTATCGGTAAATGTGTTCTTGAAAATGTGTTATTCACTAAGTATGTTACACACAATTCTGGTACACCTTTTTCCCTTTCATCCATTTACAGAATGCAGTGAATGAGATGTATTGACTCTAACTTCCCACAATGGCCTACATTGTCATTATCTATGACATTTTATTTATTTATTTGCAAGCCTTTTTAGAAAGCATTCATAGCTGAATCAGTTTTATCTACAGTTGAATTTAAAATTTTCAGGCACCATTTTAAATGCATTGTGATTGTGCAAATAGGTAACATTTACCCAATTCCCTTCATCCTCTAATTTTGTCATTCTGTTGAAAAGAGCTATTGATTGTGTTGGGCATGATTTGTTCTTTATAAAATCATGCTGCTTGTTGCTCATGATTCTATCATCTTTCAGATTTTGACAATTTCTCATTGGGCCTGTTGTATTATTTTAC
Organism: Orycteropus afer afer; assembly: GCF_000298275.1. Classification (NCBI taxonomy): domain Eukaryota; kingdom Metazoa; phylum Chordata; class Mammalia; order Tubulidentata; family Orycteropodidae; genus Orycteropus; species Orycteropus afer. The sequence goes on along the minus strand of NW_006921725.1, from coordinate 5,005,173 downwards.
TGTTGATATTAGACTTACCAGACCATCATTTTCAGGTTCAATTCTCTTGCCTTTTGTAAAATGTGTACTTGGCCCTACAGATTCTGACTCTATTATACACCTGATAACTAAAGTGACAGAAATCTTCACTGTTTGAGGCTTACTCCACATATTAAGCATATCTATTTCAGAAAAGCCTTCTTTAAAATGCAAACAACATGGGAAGTATGGCATACATTTAATATTCTAATGATAATTAATTTTAATCACATTGATTTATACTGAACTAATATTATGAGGGAGCTCTGGTAGCGTAGTGCCTAAGGCACTTGACTACTGAACTAATATTATGAGGGGAGCTCTGGTAGCATAGTGGCTAAGGCACTCGACTGCTCACCAGAAGGCTGGCGGTTCAAACCCACCAGCCACTCCTTGGAAGGAAGGTTGGGCAATCCTACTACCGTAGTGATACTGCCTCGGAAACCCAAGAAGGGGTCGCTATGAGTCCGGGCCAACTTGACAGCAAACAACAACAACAATATTATGAGAGAAGTCCCTGGGTGATGCAAAGGGGAGTACTAGATGAAAGATTGGTTGTTCAAACCTACCCAGAGGTAGGTTCTACTTTCCCTGTGGAAACCCTTGAAACCCTTATGGAGTGGTTCTACTCTGAACACATGGGGTCATCAGTCGAAATTGATTCCAAAGCAACTAACAACAAAAACAATATTATGAAGATGCTAAAAGCCTATGTGGAGAGGAGATATTAAAAGTGGGAGGAGGGGTGCCAAGAGGGTAAAAAGGGCAAATGGCAGCTTCTGATCATCTAGCATATATGACTCCTTTCAAGTGAGGGATCTTCATTAGGTACAATCCTTTCACTCTCTCCTTACGAACATGCCTATCATAATGCTAAAAAACCTTAAATACAAGATTAAAATATACACTAAATCTAGAAAGGGAAAAAAGTACTGAATCCATAAATCAGTTTCAGGGCAAACGGGACTGGAAAATAGATATATATATATATATATAT
>NW_006921725.1:5003148-5003783 GCF_000298275.1 Orycteropus afer afer | reverse complement strand
AGGATCTCCTACAGAGATCCCCCTCCAAGTGGTTTACAGTGGTAACTGGGCACCATCTCGTTCTTCTGGTCTCATAGTCATATAGGCTGCAGATCGGATGTTGTACCAGTTGCTAGGACTAATTGTTTCCATGAATCTTTGGTTTTCTTCATTATTCTCTGTTCTGGATGAGGAAAGCCCCATCATTGCATCTAGATGTCTGCTTGCTAGCTTTTAAGATCCCAGTTGCTACTCGCCAAAGTGGGAGGTGGAACAATGTTTTGTGCAGTATGTTATGCCAATTGAGCTTAATGTCTCCTGCGACTATGGTCTCAAGCCCACAGAGTCAACTACTCACTCCATCTGGGTAGCTGGCTGTGACCAAGAAGTGACTGCAATCTTGTCCCTTGTCAGCTCCACTATACATTTGGGAATTCTTACAGAACATACAAACACACTTGTAGAACCATTGTCTGCCAACCCTATACATGGTCTTGTGTACACTTGCCACTGCATAGACATATCTAATAGTTTAGCCTGTCCACCCATCTATCCTCCCATATATGCATGTTTGCCTTCACTGACAATGCAGTACTGTATGTGCAAAAAAGGTTCATCTTTCTTGTCTGTATGTCCCATGTACCTCTCTATGTCTT
>NW_006921725.1:5000701-5001963 GCF_000298275.1 Orycteropus afer afer | reverse complement strand
AATTCTATTCCATTGGTCTATGTGTCTGTCATTGTACCAATACCAGGCAGTTTTGACTACTGTGGCTGTATAGTAGGTTTTGAGATTTGGCAGTGTGAAACCTCCTACTTTGTTCTTCAATAGTGCTTTGCTTGTCCAAGGTCTCTTTCCTTTCCATATAAAGTTAGCAATTGGTTTTTCTGTGTCCTTAAAAAAATGTTTATGGGATATGCATTGGGATTCCTTTGAATGTGTATATTGCTTTGGGTAGAATTGACATTTTCACAATATTCAATATTCCTGTCCACAAGCATGGTATGTTCTTCCATTTATATAGATCTCTTATGGTTTCTTGAAGTAGTTTTTTTATAGTTTTCTTTATATAGGTCTTTTGTGTCCCTGGTAAGATTTATTCTCAAGTATTTTACTTTTTTGGTAGCTATTGTAAATGGTATTGATTTCCTTATTTCTTTTTCAGCAATCTCTTTGCTGGTGTGGAGGAATCCAACTGATTTTTGGATGTAGATCTTGTATCCTGCCACAATGCTAAATCTCTCAATTAGTTCCAGTAGATTTTTCACTGAGTATCTTGGGTTTTCTAGGTATAGGATCATATCATCAGCAACTAGGGATAGTTTGACTTCTTCCTTACCAATATAAATGTCTTTGATTTCCCTTTCTTGCCTTATTGCCCTACCTAGGACTTCCAGTACAATGTTGAATAGAAGTGGTGATAGCGGGCATCTTTGTCTGGTTCCTGTTCACGAGAGGAATGGTTTCAGTCTCCATCAAGAGTAATATTGGTTGTTGGTTTTCCTTAGATGCTCTTAATTATGTTGAAGAATGTCCCTTCTGTTTCTATTTGGCTGAGAGTTTTTATCAGGAAAGGTGTTGGATTTTATCAAATGCCTTTTCTGCATCAATTGATATGATCATGTGCTTCTTTTTCTTTGTTTTATTTATGTGGTGGATGATGTTATTTTTCTAATGTTGAACCATTCTTGTATATTTGATATGAACCCCACTTGGTCATAATGAATGATTTTCTCGATATTTGTAGTCTATTGGGTAGGATTTTTTTTTTTTTTAAAGTTTTTGCATCTATATTCATGAGGCATATTAATTAGTCTGTAGTGTTTTCCTTTTGAGTGATGTCTTTGCCTGGTTTTGGTATTAAGGTTATGTTTGCTTCATAAAATGAGTTAGAGAAGATTCCATCCTTTTCTATGTTTTGGAATAGTTTGAGTAGGATTGATGTCAGTTCTCTGAATGTTTGGTAGAAT
>NW_006921725.1:4987971-4997526 GCF_000298275.1 Orycteropus afer afer | reverse complement strand
CTTCCAAAATTCTTCTAGGGTTTTGTCTGTGTTTTCCTTGAATATTTAAAGCTACAGTGTCCTCTCAGATTCCAGGGACTTAAGAATAGGCTCCACTTGCTGGAAACACCTCAAGGATATTCCAGACACAAACAACTAGAAAGATGTAATATTCCCCTTGTTACTCTTTACTCCACACCTTCAATTTTTTGAAGATACCTAAATATAATTCTTTTGAATTCCTTATCAGAGAGTTCTAATGCTGCTTCTTCCTCAGAGATGTGTTCTGGGTCTGTATCCTGCTCCCTTGTTTCTACCCTCTTATCTTGCTTCTTTGTGTGAACTGTGATAGTCTGTTGTCTCTGAGACATTGTGACATTGTTGTATTTAGATCTCTGTTAACTGTTTGTGAAGAACAGCTAAAGGTGAGTTAGAATCTTCTTGGTGGTTGTTTATCATTGGCCCATTAGTGGAGAAGGAAGTGATGGTTCTCACTCAGTAAGTGAAGCTGCAGGAGGTATGGGTGTAGTTGTGTCTTATGGAGACTGTTGCTGTCTCCCACTTGTTACACAAAAATAACAATTGAATAACCACTGAAAAAGTAAAAGGAAATGAGCAAAAAAAAAAAAAATGCCATGTTATCATACAGGAACAGTAACCAAAAAAAACATAAAAAGAAAAAAAAAAAAAAGCACATTATCTGGGGAGAGGGCAATAAGAGAAAAAAGGTAGAGAAGGAGAATAATGAAGAAAAATATGGGAAAAATGCAAAGAGAAAAACAAGGAATGGGGTTAACCATGAGAAAGAAAAAAAAATTGCAACCAGGAACAGGAAATAGAAAATAGCTGAAAACTAGAACCTGGGAAGGGAAGGAAAAAAATGAATAAATAAAAATGACAAAAGTAATAATAATAATAATAGTCATTTTAAAACAGACAAAAACAAACAAACTAAAAAAAAAGAAAAAAAATTGGGGCAGGGTGGGGCAGGGCACCCAGGCTCCATCCAAGCACACAGACTGGGTTGGAATTCCTGCCGGCCTAAAAGGTGGATTGGACTAAGGGATGGCCACACCTCCATTCATCAAGAGGTGTGGGGTAAAGAGTAACAAGGGGAATATTGCATCTTTCTAGTTGTTTGTGTCTGCAATGTTCTTGAGGTGTTCCCAGCAAGTGGAGCCTATTCTTAAGTCCCTGGAATCTAAGAGGACACTGTCACTTTAAATATCCAAAATGGTCAAACCACTTGTAAACATTCAGAATGGCTGTGCCCTCCAGACAGGCTGTCCACAGGTCAGCCTGCCTTCCTCTTTGCTGCTTCCTCTTTTATTCACCAGCCACCAGAGCAGTCCTCCATGCAGTTCATGGCTAGCAGGGCTGATTTTTAGGTCAATTTTTAGGTCTGACTACCACTCGGCAATATCCAAGCTGTCTGTTCTGTAAGGATTGCTGCCAGACCTGAGCTCGGTATGTCTCCTTTTTTGGTGTTTTCATGCAAATTCTTCTGCTAATTGGAGTTTAGTCTACTTCTATATCCTGCTCGTCAAAGCTCAGGGGTCCAGGATTATCTTCTGTATCTATGTTTATTGGTGCCCCCCCCCCTTTTTTTTTTTTGTTGAAGAGGGTCTGGGCAGTCTTTCTGCCTATTCTGCCTTCTTACTGGAACTCTGGAAAATAGATATGATTTTTAAATTCTGAAAATTTATCAGGAAAATACTCTTCATTCTCTGTAATGAGAATGGCTAACATTTATTGAGCACTTATTGTGTGACATGGATTTTACATGTATGTTATTTAATTATCCTAATAATCTTATGGGTAGATGCTACCATTATCTGTATCGTACCAATGAGAATACTGAGGCACAGAGAGGTTATTTGCCCCTGAAACAAAGCTATTAAGTAATAACAGTGTGGTTTGGATCTAGACAGTGCAACACTAGAGCCCATACTCCTCTGTGTCAAGCTGAGGTTCATTTTCTATGGGAAATGAACCTTCTTCATTTTCTATGGGAGCCATAGAGGGATCTAGGGTTTGCTGTTGTACTTTACACTTGCTTTTATTTGTTGTTGTTGTTGAGAAAATACACAGCAAAATATCTGCCAATTCAACAATTTTAACCCATACAATTCAGTGACATTGATTACATTCTTCAAGTTGTGCAAACATTCTCACCCTCCTTTCACAAATTGTTTCTCCTTCATTAATGTAAGTTCACTCTCCCCCCTAAATTTCCTGTCTAATCTTTGGGGTTTCTGTTGTCCGTGTGATTCCATGTAAGTAGTTATTAAAAAAGCACAATGGTCAAGATAGGCATTCTTTACTAACTCAACTAAACTGTTATAATTTTTTCTTATTTGATTTTTTTTGTTTGTTTCATTAAACAGAGCCTTTCAAACTACAGTATTTAAAATGAAGAGGAAGAGCTTATGGACTTTCTACACAATGGAGGTAATATTTATGAAAATCTATGGAAGAAACATAAAGTCCCAATTAAGCAGACATTCTCGATCTGAAAAGTGAATAATGAAGAGGAACTTCACTCACCTAATAACTCTGGAAAAAAAAAAAAAATCACAAAATGAACAAAAGTGAATTTAGGGTTTTTTTTTCGTTTTTTTCTTTGAGTGGTGGGGAATATTAACCACGTTGTCTCAATTAACCCCATTTAGTACATAATGTATGGAAATCACCATAGTGAATATAGTAAGAGGTCTCAATAAGTAGTAAAGCTAATATAACATTCTAGTCAGTCCTTGATGGGTATAATTATATTTGTATAAGTATGCAAATTTTTTATTCAGTCTTCCATCCTTCCATCCATCCATCCATCCATCCATCCATCCATTCATTGGCAAATTCTCATGGGAACCCATTGGGGACCAGTTAACCACGGGGTATCTATTTCTATATAACAAGAATTGTCAAAATAGTGAAAGGTTGCCTTATCTCTGGAAAAGAACTAAAGACTATATACAGCTTATAAATGAAAGAAAACCTAATAATTATATTTCTTTTTCGACTTCAAAAAGAGTATCATATGTTTTCATATCAATTCAAGTATTTACTCTTTCAAAACATACATGTCATGTCATGAGAAGTTTTTCATTCCCATCAAGTATCACTTCAGAACATTAATATTGGTCAAAAGATGGATAAGACTGTATGAATAAAATAATAAGGATTCTTTCTTTCTCCTTTCAAGATTCATGTACTGCTTTTAGAATAAAGATGCATGGGGGACAAAAAAAAAGCTAAGACCACCATGTAATTTTATTGAAAATTGTTCCTTGGTATGCTGCATAACTGTTAGAGGTACCGTTAAATACTTAGCAAATACAGAATGTTTTTCTAGAAATATATGTTCGATTAGAGCTCAGGCCTTTAATGGCTGAAGTGGCTGCTATCAAGAATTGATAGGTTCATTACAATTCTTATGAATTGTGTATTTCACCATTTAGCACTTTAAAGTAGGCCTAGAACGTTAGGAAAATTTCTGGAGTCATATGATTTTTTATCAACCTCATCAATTAAAATTGTGCCTAGTACCTTGCCTAGTAACAAAGATATAATTTTCTACCATATGAGATTTCAGAGAGTTAGTACAGAGAGTCCATTAACACAATTACACTGGTGAAGATAATGAATTATTTTTCAAGGTTTTTACCATTTCTCATTATTTTGTTTACATGGACACACTTATTAAGACATTTTATTTGTGAGTACAAGAATCCCATAAGCCATTCTTTTGCAGCCTCCATTTTTATTCCCTTCATGAAAATATAAAGTCCTCACAGCTGCTTTAGAGATATAAAAAGCTCTGATTTGTTTGAAAAAGCTTCAGTACACATAGGCGATGTTTAAAGAGGCTTTGGCAAAATAAAAAGTAAAAAGCTTTTAAAGCAGCTGTAGGGATTCTGTCTACTGAGAAGGGAGTCCAAGATGGCAGTGTACATTGGAAAACCACCCAACTTGAGCCACAGGTAGGTTCTTGAGTTTTGTCTAACAGTTGGACCTTGTTATCAACTCAGGGTCCTCACTGACCACGGGAGAGAATACAGCCCTGTCTCCAGTGTTTCTTGAACTGCTTCGCTAAATAACTGTGATGGTCTAATTTAAGGACAAAGTAAATAACTATAATTCCTCAATTGCACATATTTGGTATAGGCAATAAAAATTGTTTCTAAAATGTCAGAAGGCCTTTAAGTCATGAGGTGAATTAAAATCATGTCACATTATTTTTATTTTTGTGTTTAAAATAATTTTGCTTTTAAGTATTATTTCGATGTCAATATGTATATATAAGGTTTCAACTAAGAATAAGAGAGTTTATGCTTGCTTGTTTATTATATATTTACTGAATGTCAATTTATGTCCTGTGCTAGATGCTAAAACCATAAAACTTAGAAGAAAATCCAGAAGTAGAGGAGTAAAGCTTTAGACGTTGGTTTTGACAATGGATTTTCAGATATGACGCCAAAAGCATAAGCAACAAGAGAAAAAAAGGTAAATTAGACTTCATAAAAATGAAACAGTTTTGTGCATCAGAGACTTTATCAAGAAAGTGAAGTGAGAGAAAATATTTGAGAATCATGTATCTGTATGAGTGTAATACCCAGAATATTAAAGACCTGTTTTTATATAAATGCATGAATAATATAAACACATAAAAATTATGTACAAAAGAATATATAAAGACAGCTCAACAAGAAAAAGACAACTCAATTAAAAAATTAAATAAAAGCTAAAAGGACTTGAAAAGACTTTTCTCCAAAGAAGATACCCAAATGACCAGTAAGCACATGAGAAGATGCTTGTGGTTGTTGGTCATCGAGGAAATGCAAATCAAAACCACAATGATGTATTATTTCACACCCACTAGCATGGTTATTAACAGAAAAACTGGAAATGAATATGTTGGGAGAATGTAGAGAAATTGGAACTCTCCGTCCACTGTTGGTGGGAATGTAAGTAAAATGAAGTTGCCACCATGGAAAAAAAGTTCCTCCAAAATTTAAAGATAAAATTACCATCAAACTAACTGCTGTTGAATCGATTCCAACTCATAGTGACCCCCATTGGGTTCCTGAGGTGATAAATCTTTATGGAAGTAGACTGCTCCATTTTCCTTCCATGGAGAGGCTGGTGAGTTTGAACTGCTGACCTTCTGGTTAGTAGTCAAATGCATTAGGCACTGCTCCACTGGAGCTCCTTAATGTTACCATATCGCCCATCAATTCCACTCCTAGGCATACACCCAAGAGAACTGACAGCAGAGACTCAAACAGATACGTGTGCACTAATGTTCATTGAAACATTATTCACAATAGCCAAAGTTTGAAATAACTCAAGTCTCCATCAACAAGAAATGGATAACCAGAATGTGGTATGTACATGTAATGGAATATAACTCAGTCATAAAGAGAAATGAAGCCTGATACATGTTACCATATAGATGAACCTTGAAAACAATGTGCTGAATGAAATAAGACAGATACAAAATGCTAAATATTGTATGATCCTAATTATGTAGAATGTCTGAAATAGGGAAATGCATAGAGACGAAAGATTACAGGCTCTTTTTGGAGAATGGAATGGGAATGGGTACTGAATTTCTACTTTAGGTAATTGTTTTGGTTACCTAGTGCTGCTCTGACAAGAATATAAATAGAATGGCTTGAACAAACAGGAGTTTATTCTCTTACAACTTTGGACGCTAGAAGTGTGAGTTCAAAGTGCCAGGTTCTAGGGGTGGGGTGAAAGACACTCAACCTTGGGCTTCAGCTCTGCCTCCTTCTCCCTACCCACTGAAGCTGGAGGCTTTTCTTCCCTCAGGCAGCTGCTTGCTGCTGATGCTGACAAAGCCAAGGTTGACAAGTAAAAAGGCACACTCCCAATGTTACCAAACAACATGGCAGGTCACTAATTCAAATCTGGAAGAAGCTCTAAGAGCCACAGGGCATGGTAGGCTGTTGAACAATGGCTTGGCTACCTGCAGGGTTCAAGCATGCCAAAAAGCTGGAAACCTTCCTCAAAGTTGCTTCTTATATACTGGAAGAAGCCTATATCCCTAAAGCAGCTACTCAGCTGGAGTTATTTATCAGTCTCACCGTATGGGGATAACTACATCCAGCTGCCCAGCGACTCAACCAGGCCCAGACAAGTTAACACACAACCTTAACTACCACAGTCATGTAAAAATTTTGGATGTGAATGGTGTTGATGATATCACAACATTATTGTTGTTGTTGTTATGTGCCGTCGAGTCGGCCCCGACTCATAGCGACCCCTCCTTGGGTTTCCGAGGCAGTATCACTACGGAAGTAGGATTGCCCAACCTTCCTTCCGAGGAGTGGCTGGTGGGTTTGAACCGCCAGCCTTCATCACAACATAGGGAATGTAATTAATGTCACTGAATTGTACCCTTAATTTATTTTTTAAATGACAAACTTGTTTTATATATTTTGCCACAATAATAATAATGTTTAAGTTTACATTAGGAGAAAAAAAACACAATGAGTTAAAACCCTGCCTTCAAAGATCATATACTTTCTTTGAGGAGGAAAGAAATGCATAAATAAATAATTAAATAGCAATTGAAAAATCTGTAACAAATAAATTGAGTTCTTTGTGCTATAAATGAAGATAACTATATCCCAGAGTGATTTACATAGGCAATAATCATCTTAGAATATTATAGGAGGAGTCAGATCTCATAAGAAAGACAGTCAAGATGGAAAACAAACACAAAAAATCAGGATTTAATGTCTGGTTATGACATTCACAACGTGGCTCACCTTGATTTTCTTGAGATGATGATTCCTACCTTGCTGTTCTTGTTGTTGTTGTTGTTAGGTGCCATGGAGTCGTTTCCAACTCATAGCGACCCCATGCACAGCAGAATGAAACACTGCCCGATCCCATGCCAGCTCCATGATCCCTGCTATACCTGAGCCCATCATCACAGCCACCATGTCACTCCATCTCGTTGAAGGCCTCCCCCTCTTTCGTCGACCCTCCACCCTACCAAGCATGACATCCTTCTCCAGGGAACGGTCCCTTCTGACAACATGACCAAAATAGGTGAGACAAGTCTGGCCATACTCTCTTCCAAGGAGCATTTCGGGTGAACTTCCTCCAGGACAGATCTGTTAGTTCTTTTAGCAGTTGGTGGTACTTTCGTATTCTTGGCCAGCACCACAACTCAAAAGCATCAACTCTTCTTTGGTCTTCCTTATTCATTGTCCTGCTCTCACATGCATACCAGACGATTGGAAATATCATGACTTGTGTCAGGCTCACCTTGCTCCCCAAGGAGACATCTTTGCTCCTCAGCACTTGAAAGAGTTTCCTCACTGTTGACTTTCCCAATGCTACACGTTGTCTAATGCCCTGACTGCTGTTTCCATTGGCATCGATTGTAGAACCAAGTGACGTGAATTCTTTGACAACCTCAATCTTCTCTCCATTTATTGTGATGCTGCTCCTTGGTCCAGTTGTGAGGACTTTTGTTTTCTTTATATTGAGACATAATCAATATTGCATACTGTATCCTACCTTGCAGGATCCTCTTATCATTGAAAAAATAAAGACCAAACCTCAGGCATCATAAATTAGGCTCTCTCATTTTTGTTTCCTTGTTTTGAGTGAGACAATATGCATGCATGAGGACTAAATTGATATAATTCAGAGTCCTTTTTTTAACACTCTTCTTTTATTAAGAGAAGCAAGAGAGAAAAGGAACTGGAAGGAGGTGATCTAATATTGAGTATTTAAAAGGATGATCAGATGACAGATGTCTTCTAGTTCATTACTACTCTAAATTCAATCTGTGGACCAATGCTGACTCATGAACTGCTTATTTTGAAATTAGTATAGAAACTGAGTTAAGTATTAGAATTTTTTAATAGCAATTCGACAGACTAAATCTATATCTGTCAATTTCAATTTAATTATAAAAATTTTAAGTTTTATTATGTCTTCATTTTTTCTAATAATTTATTTTTATTGTATTTTACAGATATATCAATCTATAACTGGTTCTTTCTTCCAGCAGGTTTGAAAAAGTCTGCTTTTGCAGACAGTTTGAATTCTATTAATGAAAAGTTGGTGTTTATCACAGTGAATATTTAACTAACTGCATAGTTCCTCCTGTTTTTCAACTGTGATGCCCACAATATGTAATTGAGATGGTGATGTTTGCAGATGAGGATTCAAGGACTGCCCTGCACTACTCTGTCTGTGACAGAATGAAGGACTTCTGGGAGGCAGAAAGAATACAGAGATTTCTTTTGAGGTTCTTAGATGAGATGAGAAACTTGTAAACAAATCAGTGAAGGTTTAATAATACAGAACATTGCAGCAGCATGGGAATAGCAGTTGTCTAACAAACAACACTGAGACAAATGTCAGGCCCCAGAGAAACTCACAGGATTATGGACACGTTGATTCAGTCCAGCTGATGCTACTCAGGTACACATCAGCAGTCAGCATTTCCTTCCCTGGTGACTTACACAATCCAGTCTTAGAATCTGATGAATAACTAGTGAAAGTGAGGACCAAAGAAGAAACTTCTGTCATTGTAAGTAAACAAGGTGGGAAGGGCAAGAAAGACATCTATAACCAAAATCTGTCAGTGTCCTGCTCCCATTTCCTCCTTTTCTGTATTTGTTAGTGGGCGGTAGTGGTGTGGTGGTGGTGGTGGTGGTGGTGTGTGAAGCTCCCAGGCACAATTGATCCCTGACTCCTTGATTGTAGATGTCAGGAGTCAAGGATGAGCCATTTTTAGATTTGGTGGCTGGAAGTCAGCACTAACGACATTCAATCTTCAGATTGCAAGTGAATTGTCAATGAAGGCTTAATTGTGGAGCTCTGGTAGCATAGTGCCGAAGGCACTTGACTGCTAACCAGAAGGCTGGCAGTTCAAACCCACCAGCCACTCTTCAGAAGGAAGATGGGGTAATCTACTTCTGTAGTGATACTGCCTCAGAAACCAAAGGAGGGGTCTCTATGAGTCAGGTCCGACTCGATGGCACATAACAACAACAACCTTACCCAAGAAGCAAATAATTGCACAAAATAATCTACTTGACTATCAATTCTAAGTCTTTATTTTACAAAAAAAGATTTTCAATAAATTGAATGGAGCCTGCCCCTATTGAACTTATAATTTCCACAAGTACGTTTTTATTTCAGGATTTCACTAAAGTCTCCATTTTAAACAAGAAAAGCACCTATGAATGCCAGAAATTATTTTAGTGCTTCATTTTAATTTTTATTTTGAGATAATTTTAGATTCACATGCAGTTATAAGAAATAATACAGAGAAATCCAGTAGACTCTTCTCTCAGTTTCTCCTAAACATCTTGTGTAACTATAATACAATATCACAACCAGATAATTAACATGAATATGATCTACAGAACTCACTCAGATCTCACTGATTTCACATGTACTTACTGGTGTTTTATTTATTTATTTATTTATTTTTTATTAGGATTTGGGTGAAGATTTACAGAGTAAATTCACTTTTCATACAGCAGTTCACATATACTTTGTCTCATGTCATTGACCAAA
>NW_006921725.1:4981166-4982256 GCF_000298275.1 Orycteropus afer afer | reverse complement strand
TTGAACTGCCAGCCTTCTGGTTAGCAATCAAATACCTTAGGTACTATGCCACCAGAGCTCCCTTATATAAATGAGGGTTGAAAATGTTCATCCCTTAGACAATGCCTTGGGTTTAAGGGCTGAATTGAAGGTGAAATGGGGAAGGGGAAGTCAACTTGGGAAGGAGGAAGCTAAATGTAGAATCTAAATCAGTTGCCATGGAGTTGACTCTGACTCATGGCAACACTGTGTGTGTCAGAGTAGAACTGTGCACCATAAGGTTTTTAGTGGTTGATTTTTCAAAAATAGATTGAGAAATCCTTCTTCTAAGTTGCCTCTGGGTGGACTTCAACCTTTCAGACAGCATCTGAGCCATTAATCATTTGTACCACCCAAGGACTTGAAATGTAGAATCTAGGTTTGATGGATTCACATAGTTCCCTAAGGGTGTTGGTTTTTATGTGCCGGTCTGTCTCCTATACCGGGAGGGAACATCAGATTGCCCTGGGCTTCTCCTCAGAATCTAAAGATCAATCTCCCTCTGGGCACAAAGCTAACTGTGCATAATGCTTAGCCTGAAATCATGGGAATGACCCCAATTCCTGGGCAGAGTAGCAATGTGTAGGCAGTAAGTATGTAGGTCCCCAGCTCTCCCGGAATTCAGGCAGCAAGTGGGTCAAGAAGCTCTATATTTACAGAGATGTCAGTGGAGTGGCTACCAGGGAGATAAGATTTATCTTTTTTTTTTCTTTTTAAGAAAATGTATAGCCTTGTTTGGTCAATCCCAAAATACAGAGTCCAAGGCCAGCACACTTGGTTGAAGTATAGAGCGACAGTGGGTGAGGCACAGGGAGGAAAGAAGTGAAGGATGATACTCAGCAATTAAGAGATTAGTAGAAGCCAGGGGAAGTTAGTGCTGCAACTTGAGGAGAACATAGTGTTGGTTGGTTCAGGTCAAAAATGTGAGAGATGGATAGTGAAAGAGGGAACAAGATGGATGTCACCAATACACTTTCAGTCTCTCCTGTTCTTTTGACTCTTGAGGGAACTACAATGGTCACCGTAAATTCTTGGGTTGATAATTTCATCAAGTTATTTTCAATAAGTTTTT
>NW_006921725.1:4979362-4980656 GCF_000298275.1 Orycteropus afer afer | reverse complement strand
CCAGCCTTCTGGTTAGCAGTCAAGTGCCTAAGGCACTATGCCATATGGTTCATGTAAATGATCCAAATGAAGATGTTGTATTGTTTTATTATGTTGTTTTTTGCTCTAATTGCAGCTGTGAAGGCAAGAATGTAGACAGAAAAGAAGGGGAAGATGCTGTGTGACTGAATGCTGTTAAACCAGCCAAAATCCATTTGTCTGAGTAGGGCAGCCTGTGTGGTGAGGAGAGGGGGGAAGACAGGAATGAGATTTGAACAGGCAAGGAGCTCTAGAAGGTCCCTGTGCTCAAAAAACATTCCCTTCAGTGAACTGAAGATTTCTTTATAATTGGAGGGTTTCCCTTAGGGAAGAATTAAACACCTTAATGCTTACTGCATTACTCACATCCTTATTAAGAGATCTGTAAGGGAGTTGAGCTTTGGTGAGCAAGTGAGGGGCATAAAGGACAGTGAGGGAAAGGCAAACTGGGCTGAAATGCAGCCAGCAGAGGTCAGGCTTTTACTCTCCTGCTCTGGGCTACCCCATTACTTTATTGGTCTTTTAAGGATGCCTGGCTTGTGGAAACCACCTCAGGAAAATCTAGAACAAAGTGCCTTTATTATCATTCTGTCCTAACGTTAGATATAAGTGGCCGCTGATAAAAAGAAGTTTATGGGGAAATTACTCCTAAAGAAGAAATACATTGTCTAACGAAAGCAAACAATTTTATCTGAATCGGAATCAAAGCAATACTCAGCAAAAAGCTTCTTTCAAAATGACTCTTTTCACTATCTTTTTAAGTGTCTAACCCAAGAAATATGTCTTTTATGCTCATTAAAAGAAAAGCTTTGACATGCATTTGTTTCCAGAAGCTTCACATCTCATTTTTATTAATTTTCAGTTTTTTTAAAAAAAGATCTTTCACAAGCTGTCAAATGTTAACAGGTATTGTATTTTTCTTGTGCTTGGTGGATATTCTGATAAGCCTCAATGAATAAGTTGTAACAGTAAAATATGCCTTCTTATTATTTTACTATTTCTGATTATTTCACTATTTACCATTTATCACTTAGAAGAGCAAAGCAATTCACACATACTAAGAAGAAAAAAGAATACATAGGAAATATTCTATTTGTGAAATAGTCAATTAATATAATAAGGTCAGTTCATGTTGATATAATATTTACAGTAAACAAATTATCTGCTATTATAACATACCATGGAAGACTTCAAACAAATATGCAAGTTTATTTTTATTTCAAATGAGGAAATAAGCTCAGGCTGCACTAACACTTTTGACTCTTTTTTTTTTTTT
>NW_006921725.1:4973246-4973772 GCF_000298275.1 Orycteropus afer afer | reverse complement strand
CAAATGAAGGTTGGGCAATTTACTTCCATAATGATACCACCTTGCAAACCCAAGGAGGGGTCGCTATGAGTTGGATCTGACTCCATGGCAGTGTGGTTGTTTTTGTTTTCATTGCGTTATACTTATTACTTGGTAACAATTTGTTGTACATTGTCCAAATGGTTAGTTTTGGACACATCATCAGGAGAAATTAATCACTGGAGGAAGACATCATGTTTTGTGAAGTAGAAGGTAAAGGAGGGTGATGGATACCCTGAGTGAAATGGATTGGCTCAATAGCCACAACGACGCATTGGAACATGCTGGTGATTGTGAGGATGATGTAGGAATGCACAGCACAATGTTTTCATTCTATTGCACATAAGGTTGACACAAATAGGAGTCTATTAAACAAAGGAACTAACAACAGCTTGTTAGAATTGAAGCATCAGATAAAGTACTAAGAGGGATCCTCAGAGTGACAGTCCAAGAATCCTATTCACAGTTCTTAAACTCTTGACCATTTTCAGAATATAAAAGGGTATAG
>NW_006921725.1:4971034-4972361 GCF_000298275.1 Orycteropus afer afer | reverse complement strand
TTCTTATAGAATTGTCCATGTTTTTAATGTTTGTTTGTTTTTAGGGTAGGGGCTTACTATCATTCCAATTTTTATGGCAATTTACATGTATTAGCTTATTACTGTCCTAACCTTAAGTTCAAATTGTACTGCTCAAAAATATTTATAAGAGAAAATATTTATTTTACCTAAACTAATTTTGAAGATTATCTTTAAAAATAATAGTTAATTTAATAGGTGAAAGTTTTCATTGTAGCTTTGATTTATATTTCTTTGTTAACTAAGGGGGGCTAATACCTTTCTAATTAATACTAGATGGCTTATTCCTTTTGTTTTACTTATTAAAAGTACTTTTCCCCAATGTGAAATGATTATAAAAAGACACAAACCTTAATAGACAGAAGGTAAAAGACCATAAATACATATCACATTAGGGAAGAATTATGATGATTAAATGAACAGATAGGAAAAGTGTTAAATGTCAATAGTTATCAAATAAATGCACTTAAGAAAATGGTGAGGTTCAAATGATATTTTCTATTTGTCCTACTTGGTACAAATTTTAAACAAACATTTTCCTTACCTTTTAATTTCTACTAACTTTTTACTACATGCAAGAATTTTTGTCTGTGGAATTAGATATAGGATCATCTCCTCTTGATTATATTTGTTTGTTTTATTAGAAAATAGCCTCTCTCTCAGAAAATGGTTAAGTATTCAAGTCAATGTCCCCTAATTTTATTTATGATTACTTAATTTTTAATTTGGCAAGAATTGATTATGCTGTATGCTAGGAACTGTATGCTAGGAACATGAGCCTTCAATCCCCTGCTTACTCTCACATAATGAATCCCAAGGTATAGTAAGGCCATTTATGGAAGGATCCTTCCATTATTCCTTGATTTGTGATGCCACTTTTCTCATGTTAACAAAAGCCCATTGCCATTGAGTTGACTCATGTGACCCCATGTGTGTTAGAGTAGAATTTTGTTCCACAGGGTTTCAGTGGTTGATCTTTTAGAAATAGATCATGAGGCTTTTCTTCTGAGTTGCCTCTGGATTAATTCAAAGCCCAAACTTTAGGCTAGTAGCCAAACAACCATTTGCACCACTTTTTCTCATATATTTAATATAGCTTCTTTTTAGCCATCTGTTCTGTTCCAAGGGAGCTCTGGTGACACAGTGTCTAAAGCATTTACTACTAACCAGAAGACTCGTGGTTCAAACCCACCATCCACTCCTCGGAAGGAAGACTGGGCGATCTACTTCTGCAGAGATACCGCCTTGGACCCTGAGGAGGGGTTGCAATGTGTCGAATTGACTCAACAGCAGTCAGTTTGGTTTTTTT
>NW_006921725.1:4966640-4970718 GCF_000298275.1 Orycteropus afer afer | reverse complement strand
AACAATATTGAGAAATACAAAAAAATAATGAGGGTATATTTTTTTCTCAGATACAAACATAAAATATTTTTTAAAAGCTTAATTCATATAGATAATGCCCTCTTATTCATTGGGATAATTTCTAGTTGATGTAATGGTTGCTTTTTCAAGTGAGAATTCTTAAATTTTTTATACACAATTGGAATTGATGTTTTTAGATATACCTTTCACTCTTCCAATTTGCTGACTCTATGAACTCTATTTTTCAATTGATTATTTTTCTAGTATTGTAATCAGATCTTCTGCAATTAAGAAAAATGTTTCCTTTTTCCTTTTATTATATTTTTACTTGTTTTTGGTTCATAAATCCTGAAGTTGATCAGAATATTTTAAATATCAGTAGTTTTGGATCAGATAATGGGCTTTTGTCTTTGCTACTGATTTGAAAGGAAAAACCTTCAACATTATTCCCTGCTAAGTATGATGTTTGATGTTGGTTTGGAATAAACATTGAATCTATCCTTGTCCCTTTAAAAGATTATAAGGTATAAATGGCCATAATATTTCATCAATTGCATTTTTTGCCACCTCATTAAAAGGATAAGTCAATTTTTCTTATTTATCTTTATGTGATATATGATGATCATCAACTTTATAAACTTATTCTACTTTTAATTCCTCAGATGAATGTCCTTCAACATAATAAATTGTTTACTTCTATTCCTGTTGTAAGGAGCTCTGGTGGCACACTGCCTAAGGTATTTGACTGCTAACCAGAAGGCTGGTGATTCAAACTCACCAGCTGCTCTGCAGATGGGAGATGGGACAATCTATTTCCATAAAGATTTACAGCCCCAGAAACCCAATGGGAATCGCTATAATCCAGAATTGACTCGATGGCAGTGAAGTGTTTTTGGGTTTTTTTTTTGTTATTGTTATTCCTGTTGTGCAAAAGAATTACAGAAAACACGACTAGCAACCAAAACGCAAACCAAATGCCCTGCCGTTGAGTTGAATCCAACTCATATCAGCTGAGTAGATTTAATACGTTGTTTATGGGGTTATTTATTTATAAACAGAGTGGGCACAGGAAAAATATTTTTACAAAAGAAAGCTATTGCCATCACTTCAATTTCAACTCATGGTAACCTTATGTGTTATATAGTAGAATTGCTCCATAGGGTTTTCTAGGTTGTAGTCTTCATGGAGATTCACTGGAAGCAGTTTGCCAGGCCTTTTTTCTGCAGAGCCACTAGGAGGGTTCAAAACACCAATTTTTATGTTACTAGTTTGTCATAAACAACTTGTGCCACTCAGGCACTGAGGGCATAGGCAGATTCCTCAAATCTCAGGTATCCACAGTTCAGGGGAGCACAGATGGGGGCATGCACTGTGGCTCATGTGTCAGGAGAGATAAGCCTAATCATGCCATACTACATTAAGGGCCAGGGAACATCCTTTTGACTATAAAACGATGAAAGCAACTTGTTCTGGAGAGCCTTTCAGAAAGGGGACATACTAGATGTAGTTGGTAGTGTCTGCCTGTTCTTCCTTTGCATGAACTCATTTCTCCTGAGCCTTTTCAGATAGCCAAAAGAAGAGAGAATGAATTGCAAGATCCACACAGATTTGTCTTGTCTGTTCCCTACTACACCACTTATAATTTAAGTGTTCATATTCATCAAGAAGTTTGAGCCACATTATAACAGTTTTGGTTGAAGACTTATGATTTTTAATTGTTTTATTTTGGTACAAACATAGGTAACAAAATATTTACTGATTCGATATTTTTTTGCATGTAAAATTCAGTGGCATTGATTACTTCCTTCATGGTGTACGATGATCACCATTATCTGTATCCAAATTATTCCACTACCAGTAACAGAACCTCAGTGTTCCCCAAACAAAGACTCCCCATTTCTCTCTCCCTCTCATGCCTGGTGACAACTAATAAGCTTTCATCACAATGCATTTGCCAGTTCCACATAAGCAGAATTGTGCATTTGCCCTTTTGTGACTGATTCATATCACTCAATCACTCAGTATGTTTTCAAATTTCCTTCATTTCTAGTTATGGCTGAAAAATATTCCATTTTATATATATATATATATATATACACACATACTATATATATATATATATATATATATATACACACACACACACACACATACGCATATATATACATATACATATATACACCAAATTTCTTTTATCCATTTATCTGTTCTTGAACATTTAGTTGTTTCCACTTTTTGGCTCTTATAAAAAATTGTGTACAAGTTTTTGTTTGCTTTCCTGCTTTCAGTTACTTTGGGTATTGTTTCAGTTATCCAGTGCTGCTATGAAAAATACACACACAGACAAATGGATGCCTTTAACAAACAAATTTATTTTTTTCACAGTCTGTTGCTGTTAGGCACTGTTGAGTGGGTTTCAACTCATAGCAACTCTATGTACCACAGAAAGAAACACTGCTTGGTAATGCGCCATCCTCACAACTACCATGCTCAAGTCCATCATCACAATCACTGTGCCAGTCCATCTTGATGAGGGTCTTCTGTTTTTTTTTTTTTTTTCTGACCCTCTACTTTACCAAGCATGATATCCTTCTCTAGGAAATGCTTCCTTTTGATGACATGACCAAAGTAGGTGAAACAAAGTCTGGCCATTCTCACTTCCAGGGAGCATTCCAGCTGCACTTATTCCAGGAGAGATTTGTTAGTCCTTTCAGCAGACCATGGTACTCTTAGCATTCTTTGCCAACACCACAACTCAGAAGCATCAACTCGTCTTCAGTCTTCCTTATTCATTGTCTAGCTCTCACACTCATAAAAGGTGATTGAAAATACTGTGGCTTGAGTTAGGCACACCTTAGTCTTCAAGGAGACATCTTTGTTTGTTGTCACTTGAAAAAGGTCTTTTGCAGCAGATTTGCCCAATGCGTATCCTTTCAATCTTTTCTTCATTTATCATGAACCTGTTTATTAGACCAGTTGGGAGGATTTTCGTTTTCTTTATATTGAGGTGTAATCCATACTGCAGACTGCAATCTTCAATCTTCATCAGTAAGTGCTTCACGTCATCCTCACTTTGAGCAGGCAAGGTTGTGTCATCTGTGTATTGCAGGTTACTAATGAGTCTTTCCCCAATCCAGATGCGACGTTCTTCTTCATATAGTCCAGCTTCTCAGATTATTTGCTCAGCATACAAGTTGAATAAGTATGTGAAAGGATACAAACTTGACGCAACCCCTTCTTGATTTTGAACCATGCAATATCCCCTTGTTCTGTTAGAACATGTCCTGATCTATGTACATGTTCCTCATGAATACAATTAAGTGTTCTGGAATTCCCACTCTTCTCATTGTTATCCAAAATTTGGTATGATCCGCACAATCAAATGTTTTTGCATAGTCAATAAAACATAAGTAAACATCTTTCTGGTATTCTTTGCTTTCAGCTAAGATCCATCTGACATCAGCAGTGATATCCCTTGTTCCATGTCCACTTCCGAATCCAGCTTGCATTTCTGGAAGCTCTCTGTCAATATACTGCTGTAACCGTTTTTGAATTATCTTCAGTAAGATTTTACTAGCATTTGACATTCATGATATTTTTAGATAATTTTCACATTTTGTGGGATCACCTTTCTTTGGAATGGGTACAAATATGGATCTCTCCCAGTCAGTTGGCTAGGTAGCTGTCTTTCATATCTCTTGGCATAGCCAAGTGAGTGCTCCAGCCCTGCATCTGTCTGTTGAAACAACTCAGTGGGTATTCTGTCTATTCCTGGAGACTTGTTTTTGCCAATTCCTTCAGTGCAGCTTTGACTTCTTCCTTCAGTACCATTGATTCTTTTATTTTTTTTTTAAATTGTGATCTGGGTGAAGGTTTACAGAGCAAATTTTCCATTCAGCAGTTCACACATACTTTGTCTCATGACAATGACCACAGTTTACCACAATGCAACAGCTCCCCTCCATATTCCTCCCCACAGTTACCCTTCCCTGTGTCCATCCCTCCATGTACTCCTCCCTGAGCTGTCTCCTGTGCATAAGCAGCCCTTCTTTCTCCCATGATTGTTCTCTCCAAGGAG
>NW_006921725.1:4957747-4964802 GCF_000298275.1 Orycteropus afer afer | reverse complement strand
TCTTCTTTTGATGTTTCCTGCATCATTCAATATTTTGCCCATAGAATCTTTCAATACTGTAATTTGAGACTTAAATATTTTCCTCAGTTCTTTAGTTTGAGAAATGCTAAGTGTGTCCTTCCCTTTTGGTTTGCTAACTCCAGGTCTTTGCACATTTCATTAGAGTAATTGGCTTTGTCTTCTCAAGTTGCTCTTTGAAATTTTCTGTTCAGCTTTTTTATCCTGTCATTTCTTCCATTTACTTTAGCTGCTCTCTGCTCAAAGGCAAGTTTCAGAGTCTTTTCTGACATCCATTTGGGTCTGCTCTTCATTTCCTGTCTTTTTAGTGAACTCTTGCTTTCTTCAAGGATGATGTTCTTGATGTCATCCCACATTTCCTCTTGGTTTCATTCATTGGTGTTCAATGCATCAAATCTATTCTTTAAATGGTCTCTAAATCCAGGAGGGATATTTTCAAGGTCATATTTTGGCTCTCATGGATTTGTTTTAATTGTCTTCAACTTCAACCTGAACATGCATATGAGCGGTTGATGGTCTGGTCCACATTCAGCTCCTGGCCTTGTTTTGGGCAAAGATATTGCACTTCTCCATTGCCTCTTGCGACAGATGAAGTCAATCTGATACCTGTGTGTTCCATCTGGTGGAGTCCACACTTATAGCCATCACTTATGTTGTTTAAAAAATGTATTTGCAATGAATAAGTCATTGGTCTTGCAAAGTTCTATTGTGATATCTCCACCACTATTTCTATCACCAAGGCCATGCTTCCCAACTACCAGTAACTCTTCTTGGTTTCCAACTTTTGCATTCCAGTCTCCAGTGATAATCAACACATCTTGATTGTATGTTTGGTCAATTTCAGACTGTAGAAGTTGGTAGAAATCTTCAATTTAATCATTTTTGGCTTTGGTGATTGGTGTGTAGATTTGAATAATAGTAGTATTAACTGGCCTTCCTTGTAGGCATATGGATATTGTCGTATCACTGACAGCATTGTACTTCAGGACAAATCTTGAAACAGTCTTTTTATGATGAATGCCACAGCATTCGTCCTCAATTTATCATTGCTGGCATAGTAGATCATAAGGTTGTCTGATACAAAATGTCCAAAATCAGTCCATTTCACTAATGACTAGGATAGGAGCTCTGGTGGCATCGTGCCTGAGGCATTTGACTAACCAGAAGGCCGGCAGTTCAATCCCACCAGCCACTCCTCAGGAGGAAGGCTGGGCAATCTACTTCCATAGTGATACTGTCTTGGAAACCCAAGTCACTATGAGTCAGATCCCACTTGTCAGCGGTGCATTTAATGCCTAGGATATCAATCCTTATGCATTCCATTCCATTTTTGACAACTTCCAGTTTTCCTAGATTCATGCCTCCAGTTATTAGTGGATGTTTGCATCTGTTTCTACTCATTTTTAGTTGTGCCATACCAGCCAATGGAGGTCCCAAATCTTTACTCTATCCATATCTGTAAGATCATCTCTACTCTGAGTGACCTTTTGGTTTCTGAGGCAATAAATCTTTACAAAAGTAGATTGCCAGTTTTCCTTCCACAAAATGGCTGGTGGGTTTGAATTTTCAACCTTGTGATTAGCAAAGTGCCTTAGGCACTACACCACCAAGGCTAGAGGTCCATAGTACATTCAATATTCTTTGCCAACAGCACAATTCAAATGTATTAATTCTTCTGTTGTCTTCCTTATCTCTTGTCCAGCTTTCACATGTATATGAGGCTATTGAAAATACTATGGCTTGGGTTAGGCTAAGTAGTCTTCAGAGTGACATTTGTGCTCTTTAACAGTTTAAAGAGGTCTTTTGCAGCAGATTTTGCCTAATGTAATACATTGTAATACGATATAATACATTCTTAAATTTCTTGACTGCTTCTTTTGTTGATGTTGATTGTGGATCCAAGTAAATCCTTAGCAACTTTTATTTCTTCTCCATTTATCATGGTGTTGTTTATTTGTCCAGTTGTGAGTATTTTTGTTTTCTTTATGTTGAGATGTAATCTATGTAGTCTTTGATCTTTATCAGTAAGTGCTTCAAGTCTTCTACATTTTCAGCAAGCAAGCTTGTGTCATTTGCCTATCTCAAGTTGTAATGAGACTTCTTCCAATCCATATGCTGTGTTCTTCTTCATATAATCCAGCTTCTTGTATTATTTGCTCAGCATACAGATTGAATAAATACAGTGAAATGATACAACCCTAATGCACGTTTTCTGACTTTAAACCAGTGCAGTATCCCCTAGTTCTGTTTGAACAACTGCCTCTTGGTCTATGTACAGGTTCTTCATGAGTATAATTAAGTGTTCTAGAATTTCCATTGTTCACAATATTATCTGTAAGTTTTTAGTATCATGTGGTTGTTAAGGTTATGTGTCAACTTGTCTGGGCCTGGTTTTTATTACCTGGGCAGCTAGATATAGTTATTCCTCATGGTGAGATTGGTAATCAACTCCATTGTGAAGTCTTCTGGAGCAACTGAGTAGCTGCCTTGGAGATGTGGTATTCTTTGAATATATAAGAAGCGGCTTTGAGGAAGGTCTCAAGCTTTTGGCATGCTTGAACCCTGGATGTAGCCAAGTCTTCATTTAGCAGCCTGCCATGTTTCCTGCTGATCTTGGGACTGTCTCTGGACATGAACTAGTGGCCAATGTCATGTGGTAATCTTGGGACTGTGCCTTTTATTTGTCATCCATGGTCTTATTAGCATCAGTAGCCAGCAACTGCCTGAGTGAAGAAAGCCTCCAGCTTCAGTGGGACAGGAGCAAGAAATAGAGCTGAAGCCCAAGGTCCAGGGACTTTCACCCAGTCCCTAGAACCCAACACTTTGAAACTCGAACTTCTAGCCTCCAAAACTGTAACAGAATAACTTCTGTTTGTTAAAGCCATCCTGTTTGTTGTATATTTTCTGTTAGAGCAGCACAAAGTAACCAAAACAGTAAAACACAGTCAAATGGTTTTGACTAATCCATAAAACACAGGTAAACATCTTTCTGGTATTTTTTACTTCCAGTCAAAGTCTATTAATAATTTAGAAGGCTGAAAGTCTGAATTCAGGGTGCTGGCTATAGGGAAGGTGTGGTAGTTATGTTTGTGTGTCAACTTGGCTGGGCCTTGTTGAGTGGATGAGCAGCTGGTGGTAGTTAGTCACCATGATGAGACTGGCAATCAACTCGATAGTGGGATCTACTACAAGCAGCTGAGTAGCTGCTGTTGAGTATGTGGTCTGCTTCCCATATATAAGCAGCAGCTTTGGGAATGGTCTCTAGCCTATGGCATGCTTGGACCCTGCATGTAGCTGTGTTGTTGCTCAGCAGCCTGCTATGCTCTGCCGACCTTGGGACTTACAATGGATTTAAGTTAATGGCCTGCCATGTAGTTTGGTAACATTTTTTACTTGTCAATCTTGGGGCTTCTCAGTCTCAGCAGCCAACAGCTGTCTGAGTGAAGAAATGCCTCTAGCTCCAGTGGGCTGGGAGCAGGAGGCAGAGCTGGACCCCAAGGTTGAGGGGCTTTCACCCAGCCCCTAGAGCCTGGCACTTTGAACTTGGACTTAAAGCCTCCAAATTGTAAGAATAAACTCCTGTTTGTTAAGGCCATCCCATTGGTGGTATGTTCCTGTCAGAGTGGCACTAGGCAACCAGAACAGAAAGCTTTCTCTCTTTGTTGGCTTTGGAGGAATGTCCTTACCTCTTTGAGCTCCTGGACACTCTTCGTATGAGTTGGCATATGTCTTCCCCTATTTCTACTCTGCTTGCTTGTTTAATCTCTTTCAGTTTTCAAAACAAACTGGCATAAGGCACACTCTATTTACACTAATCCTGTCTCAGTGACATAACAATGACAACCTATTCCCAAATGAGATTATAACCAAAACCATAGGGGTTAGGATTTACAACACATATTTGGGGGAAAACATAATTTAATATTCCACACTTTGGCCCCTATAAATTCAAGTCCTTGCCACATGCAAAATACATTCACCCCATCACATCCTTCATCATTGCTAAAGTCTTAAATCAACTCCAAGTCAAAAATCTAATTTTCTGAAGCATCTAAATCAAATATAGGTAAGACATTAGATGTATTCCTTTCTGGGGCAAAATTCCTCTCCATCTGTGAACTTTGGAAATCTAGACTACAATGACCTATTTCCAAAGTACAACGGTGGAACAAGGTAGACATTTACATTACAAGTGGGAGAAATTGGAGGCAAAGAAGGGATAAAAAGCACAAAGAAACTCTAAAATCCATCAGAACAAATTACATTAATTCTAAAGTCTTCAAAATAATCTTCTGTTCTACGAGACTATCTGGGCAACAGCTTTCCTTCAGATTCTGGGTGTTGGCCATGCACTCTGAATTCTGTGTGTAAGCCCCTCTGCCTTGGGCTTCAGTTCTGCCTTCCCAGCTCTCTGGGATGGCAACTCTGTTCTTTCAGCTTCAGGCAACTTCATTCTCCTTATCTATCTGAGTGGTAACCCCACCTCCTCACCCTTACAGGCTCTGGTTTTCTGCCCTTGGGCATGGCAGCCCCCCACCCCTAAGCTTTGGGCTGTGACCTCATCCTCTTAGCACACCTTAATGGTGGCTCCTCATTGTGGAACTGATTTGGCAAAGATGTGACTCTTTGAAAGCTGGGAGGCTGTTGGCCCACCATTGAGATCCAGTAGAATGTGGCTCCACGTTTTGAAACTGAGTAGATTGTGATTCCTGTGCTCCTTCCAACAGTTCTGCTGATCTCTGTGCTGCTTCAGAGATGGTTCTTTTTTTTTCCCCCTTGGAGGACATCACATGTAACTCCTTTGGCCTATTTTCTGCATCTGAAATTGTAAAAGGGAGATAGCATTCTTCCCTTTTGTTCTTTCTCTATTACCATCAGTCTAAGCTGATGTGTTTTTTTTTTGCTGTGGTAGTTAGTTTCAGCCATCAGTCACAGGTTTAATCTCTTTAGCAAAAGATGTGCAGCCATGTCTTCAGTGAAAATTCTAGGATATTTTTTGTTTGTACAAGAGAATTTTCCAAAACTTTATGTTTTGTTTTCATTTTACAAGTTCATTTTTGAATAGATCTCTTTACTCTTGCATTTTACTGAGTAGTAAGGAGAAACCATAAAGCTCCTTTGAGATATTTCTTAGAAATCACCTCAGCCAGGTATCCAAGTTCATCACTTACAACTTCTACTTTCTAACAAATATTTGAACATAATTCAGACAAGTTCCTTTCCACTGCCTTAAAAGCATCACCCTTCATCTATTGTCCAATCACGTGCTCATCATTTTCTTTTGACATCTCACCATAAGCACATTTATGTCCACATTTCTAGCAACATTCTGTTGCTGGTGCCGTATGTATTCTCTAAATAGATAGAGACTTTCTTTAGAGCCCTCCTCATTTTCTTCTGAGCCCTCATCTGAATTGACTTTGCTGTCTATAATTTTACCAACAGTCTCTTCAAGGCAATCTGTTGTTTTGTGCTGACAAGTAAGCTCCAAATCATAGTGACCCTATGGATAACAGAGCAAAACACTCTCTTATCCTGTGCCATCCTCACAATCTTTGATATATTTGAGTCCATTTTTACAACTACTCTGTCAATCCATCACGTTGAGAACCTTCCCCTTTTTCACTGACCCTCTGCTTTACCAAACATAATATCCTTCTCTAGGGAATGGTCCCTTCTGACAACATAACCAAAGTAGGTGAGACAAAGTGTAGCCATTCTCACTTATAAGGAGGATTCTGGCTGCATTTCTTGCAGGACGTATTTGTTTGTTCTTCTGGCAGCCCATGGTATTTTCAGCATTCTGCATCAACACCATAATTCAAAGTCATCAACTGTTCTTCAGTCTTCCTCATTCATTGTCCAGCTTGCACACACATATGAGGCTATTGAAAATACCATGACTTGGATCAGGTGCACCTCAGTCTTCAAAGTGACATCTTTGTTCTTTAACAGTTTAATGAGGTCTTTTGTATGAGACATCATCTGATTTTTTGACTGTTGCTTTCATGGGCACTGACTGTGGATTCAAGTAAAATGAAATCCCCTACAACTTCAATCTTTTCTCCATCTGTCATTTATATTGTTCCAGTTGTGAGTCTTTTTTTTTTTTTTCTTTGCATTGAGGTATAATCCACACTAAAGGGTTCAGTATGGATTTTACATTAGTTACCTTAAAACTCGCCTTATTATTATGGATAAAGTAAAGCTTTAGAGACCTCCATTTGCTGACATGGTATGACTCAAATAGAGGAGAAACAGTGGTAAACATCCATTAGTAATCAGAACATGGAATGTATGAAGTATGAATCTAAGAAAATTGGAAGTTGTCCAAAATGAAATGAGACACATAAAGATTGATATCCTAGGCATTAGTGAGCTGAAATGAACTGGCTTTGGCCATTTTGAACCAGAAAACCATATAATCTATTATGCCAGGAATGACAATTTGAAGAGGAATGGCATGGCATTCATCATCACAAAGGATGTTTCAAGATCTGTCCCAAAGTACAATGTTGTCAGTGATAGGATAATATCCATATGACTACAAGCAAGACCAGTTAATATAACTATTATTCTAATTTATGCATGAACCACCAAAGCCAAAGATGATGAAATTGAAGATTTCTACCAACTTCTACAGTCTGAAATTGACTGAATATGTGATCATTGTTGTTGTTAAGTGCCATCGAGTCTGACTCATGGCAACCCCATGCACAGCAGAACGAAACACTCCTCAATCCCGCATCAGCTCCATGATCCTTGCTATACTTGAGCCCATGGTTGCAGCCACAATGTCAATGCATCTCTTTGAAGGCCTTCCCCTCTTTTGTCAACCTTCTACCTTTCCAAGCATGACATCCTTCTCCAAGGAATGGTCCCTTCTGACAACATGACCAAAGCAGATGAGACTAAGTCTGGCCATTCTCACTTCCAAGGAGCATTTTAGCTGCACTTCCTCCAGGACAGATCTGTTAGTTCTTTTAGCAGTCCATGGTACTTTCAGCATTCTTCGCCTTATTCATTGTTTGGCTCTC
>NW_006921725.1:4956270-4956807 GCF_000298275.1 Orycteropus afer afer | reverse complement strand
GTAGCTGTCTTCCAAATCTCTTGGCATAACTGAGCGAGTGCCTACAGTGTGGCATCCGTTTGTTGAAATATCTCAGTGAGTATTCCGTCAATTCCTGGAGCCTCGTTCTTTGCCAATTCCTTCATTGCAGCTTCGACTTCCTCTGTCAGTACCATTGCTTCTAGATCATATGCCATCCCTGAAATGGATGAATATTGACCAGTTCTTTTTGGTATAGTGACTCTGTATATTCCTTCCATCTTCTTTTGCTATTTCCTGCATCATTTAATATTTTGCCCTTAAAATCTTTCAATATTGCAACTTGAGGCTTCAATTTTTTCCTGAGTTCTTTCAGCTGGAGAAATGCCTAGCGTGTTCTTCCCTTTTGGTTTTCTAACTCCAGGTCTTTACACATTTCATTATAATAATTGGCTTTGTCTTCTTGAGCTGCTCTTTGAAATCTTTGGTTCAATTCTTTTACCTTGTCACTACTTCCATTTGCTTTAGCTACTCTCTGCTCAAGGGCAAGTTTCAGAGTCTCTTCTGTCATCCATTTTG
>NW_006921725.1:4953939-4955640 GCF_000298275.1 Orycteropus afer afer | reverse complement strand
AATTAACACATCCTGATTGCATGTTCGATAAAGTTCAGACTGCAGAAGTTGATAAAAATCTTCAATTTCCTCATCTTTGGCTTTGGTGGTTGGTGCATAATTTTGAATAATAGTCATATTAACAGGTCTTCCTTGTAGGTGTATGGATATTATTCTATCACTGACAACATTGTACTTCAGGACACATCTTGAAACAGCCTTTGTGATGATGAATGCCACACCATTGCTCTTTAAACTGTTATTCCCAGCATAGTAGATCACACGGTTGTCTGATTCAAAATGATTCAACCCTCTGGTTAGCAGTCAAATGTCTTAGGCACTGTGCCACCAGCACTCCTTTTCTCTGTTTTGAAATTTGGCTATCTAAATGGAAGGAGTCGCTATTTAAAGTGGAGGAGTCAGGGACCCAGGGGAGGAGAGGGAACCCAGGCCATGCCCCACAAGTAGTGAGGCGGGGAGGCAGTGAGAGGACAGAAAAGGCAAAGGGGACCAGAACAGATCAGCTGAGGGGACCCAGGTCCGGAGACAGAACCCAGACTACACCCCACAAGCAGCAATGTGGGAAGGCAGGTAGAGGACTGAAAAGGCAAAAGGGACTGGAACAGATTGAGGGGTAAACCCCAGGGACCCACGTGAGGAGATGGAATCCAGGCCACATACCACAAACAATGAGGCAGGAAGGCAGGTAGAGGACAGAAAAGGCAAAGGGGACCAGAACAGATTGAGGAGTCAGCCGCAGGGATCCGGGTAAGGGTGGTTGGAGAGGTTTCCAACAGCTAAGGGAGACAAATTTGTCTGTCTGTTTGTCCTACAGTGGTGATAATGTTGCTGTGAGTCTTGAGGCTGTGCCACTGGTGTTTCAAACCCAGTGGGGTGCACATGGTGCACAGGTGTCAGCCCGGCTTGCAGACTGAAACAGACTAGGAAAAAGGAGGCCATTCACTTCTCAAAGAATTGGCCAGGGAAAACCTTATGAATAATAGAGAAACACTGTCTGATACATTACTGTGCAACTTTATGAATAGTCTGAAAACATTGTCCAATATAGAGAAGGAAGATGAGTCACTTAGCTTAGAGAGCTCTCAAAGTAGGACTGGGTAAGAGCTGCATTATCAGTGTAAAATCAGCCTTACTCATATGGATAAGGTAAAGCTGTCGAGACCTCCATTTGCTGAAATGACACCACTCAAATTGAGGAGAAACAGCGGCAAACATCCACTAATAATCAGAACATGTAATATACCAAGTATGAATCTAGGAAAATTGGAAGTTGTCAAAAGTGATATAGAATGCATAAAGATTGATATTCTAGGCATTAGTGAGCTGAAATGGACTGATTTTGGCCATTTTGAATCAGACAACCATATGAACATGTGATCAGCATGTGTTAATTATCACTGGTGACTGGAATGCAAAAGTTGGAAATGAAGAATCACTGGTAGTTAGAAAATTTGGCCTTGGTGACAGATATAATGTTGGAAAGCATATGGTAGAATTTTGTAAGACCAATGATTTATTCATTCCAAATACCTTTCTTCAACAACACAAATGGCAGCTGTACACATGGACTTCGCCAGATGTAACAGACAGGAATCAGATTGACTGCATCTGTGGCAAGAGGTGGTGGAAAAGCTCAATATCTTCAGCCAAAACCAGGCTAGGAGCTGATTGTGGAACAGACCATCAACTGCTCATATGCAA
>NW_006921725.1:4952783-4953292 GCF_000298275.1 Orycteropus afer afer | reverse complement strand
ACTGTACCAAAAGAACCGGTAGATCTTCATCCATTTCAGGAGGTGGCATATGATGAAGAACAAATGTTACTGAAGGAGGAAGTCAAAGCTGCAATGAAGGAATTGGTGAAGAACAAGGCTCCAGGAATCGATGGAATACCCATTGAGATGTTTCAAAAAATGGATGCCCCACTGGAGGCACTCACTTGTTTATACCTGGCCAACTGATTGGAAGAGATCTATATTTGTACCCTTTCCAAAGAAAGGTGATCAGACAGAATGGGGATTATCCAACAATATCATTAATATTCCATGCAAGTAAGATCTTACTTAAGATAATTCCAAAAAGGTCGCAGCAGTATATTGACAAAGAACTTCCAGAAGTGCAAGCTGGTTTCAGAAGAGCACATGGAACAAGGGATATGATAGATCTTCTGTCAGATGGATCTTGGTTCAAGGCAAAGAATACCAGAAAGATGTTTACTTGTGTTTTATTGACTATGCAAAGACATTTGATTGTGTGGATCATG
>NW_006921725.1:4941642-4951988 GCF_000298275.1 Orycteropus afer afer | reverse complement strand
AATGCTCCTTGGAAGCAAGAATGGCCAGACTTCATCTCACCTACTTTGGTCATGTTGTCAGAAGGGACCATTCCCTGGAGAAGGATGTCATGCTTTGCAAGGTGGAGGGTCAACAAAAGAGGGGTAGGCCTTCAACAAGATGGATTGATACGGTGGCTGTGACGATGGGCGCAATAGGTGATTAAAAATACCATGGCTTTTGTTAGGTACATCTTAGTCTTCAAGGAAATATATTTGCTCTTCATCACTTGAAAGAGGTCTTTGGCAACAGATTTGCTGAATGCAATACATCTTTTGATATCTTGACTGCTGCTTCCATTGGTGTTGATTGTAGAACCAAGTAATATGTAGTCTTTGACAACTTCTCTCTTTGAGAAAAGAGATATGTCATGGTGCTGCTTATTGGTTCAGTTGTGAGGATTTTTGTTTTCTTTGTAATGAGATGTAATCCATATTGCAGACTGTAGTCTTTAATCTCCATCAGTAAGTGCTCCAAGTCATCTTCACCTTCAGCAAGCAAAGTCGTGTCATCTGCATATCGCAGGTTGTTAACGAGCCTTCCTCCAACCCTGACGCCATGGTTTTCTTCATATAGTCCAGCTTCTCAGATTATTTGCTCAGCATATGGATTAAATATGTATGGTAAAATGATACAGTCCTGACACAGTCCCTTCTTGATTTTCAATTATCTGATGCTACTATAAAAGGAATATCACAAAAGGGGGAACTGTAATACAGAAATTTATTCTTTCGCAGTTTAGGAGGCTAGAAGTTCAAATTCAGGGTACTGGCTCAAGTGGAAGGCTTTCTCTCTCTGTTGGCTCTGAAAAAGGTCTTTGTCCTTTGAACTTCTGCTCATGGGCGATCTTCATGTGACTTGGTATGTGTCTTCCTCCATCTCTGTTCTGCTCCCTTGTTTAATCCTTTTTATATCTCAAAAATGTATGCACCCTTCACTTATTCTGTCTGATTAACATAACAAGGACAGATCATACCCAAATGGGACTATAAAAACAGGCAGAGAAGTTAGGATTTACAACACATATTTTTTTGGGGGAAATAATTCAATCCATGCAGGTATATACCTAGGGTTGAGGTTGTGGAGGCATATGGTTGGTTTTGGCTCCCTGGGTGGTAAAAATAATTAATTTTTAAACTACTACCCAAAAGTTTGGAGGTTTGAATCCACTCACAGGTGCCTTGGAAGGTAGGACTGGTGATCTACTTCTTAAATAACCCAAAGGGTTGCTTCCTTGAAAACCCCAAGGAGCATTTTCACTCTGCACACACAGATCACCATGAGTCAAAATCAACTGACTGGCAACTAACAACAATATGGTCGTTTTGTGTTTGGCACTGTTTTTCCCAGTGGTGCAGTATTTTACAATTTCACCAACAATCGATGAAGTTTCTAGTGTCTCCACATTCTCACAACACCTATTGTTTCTGTTTTGATCCTAGTTCTTCTAGTAGGGAGATGGGTAAAGTAGATATTTCATTGTGGTTTTGATATATTTTTAAAAATGTCTGCATAGTCTTACATTTTATACTGTACTCTTTCTTTGAAATAGTTATTTAGTTTTATTCCAATTCTTGGAAGTATTTTTGTTTGGACCCCATTTTTAACTTTGAATTTAATTTTTGTGTAATTGATTATATTTGGAACAGGGCTTAAGTGCTCTGTTGCTAACTAAAAGATCAGTGGTTTTTGTAATGCAGAGTTGCCGAGACACCAGGACACAGTTATTTCAGAGAAGTAGTTTATTAGCACTCCCGGGAGAGGTTCTCGTGCCCTAGCATCAAGGCCAGAGAAGTCGCATCCACGGGCAGGGGGGATAGATTCTTATACACACAGAGAGGACTTAATTGGGGACACTAAGGAAATGGCAGGGTCCAATTAGCTGTTGGTACAGGTCTGTGCTTAATTAGCATGAGGGGGCTTCACAGGAGGAAGTTTGTCATCATGTGGGACTTTCCAGCCTGGGTAGGTTTTCTCACCTTGGTTGTATTATCAGGCTGTCTCATCTGGGCCTGACACCCAGAGGAAGCTGTTAACTGAAATGTTGGTCGCTTGAGTTTACTCGGGCCTAACAGTTTTAACCAGCCAGATTCTCTGCAGAAGAAAGATATGGCTGGCTGTTGTGGTAACGATTAAACAACAACAACAACAAAACAACCCAAACTCACTGCCATCGAGTCACTTCAGACTCATAGTGACCCCCTTTGAATTTCCAGGGCAATGAGTCTTTATGGAAGTAGATTACCCACTCTTCTTTGCATGGAGTGCCTGGTGAGTTTGAACCTTCAGCACTACACCACCACAGCTCCTTGGGTAATTATTACTGGCTTGGAAACCTATGGGACAGTTCTACTCTGTCCCATAGGGTTGTCATGAGTTGCAATCTACTCAACAGCAATAGATTTTTGGTTTTCTTTGTTTTTTCCAGATCTGATTGTTTTAACTTATTTATGCCTCTATTAGCCAAGCTGTTGCTTTTCTATTCGGTGTTTTGTTAGAGTTATACAGAACGTATTTTGTTCTTATCTTATCAGTTATTTGGAAGATGGATACTTTGATTTTAATTTAATTAGTGGCAAATTTAACAATTTCCATGTTGTTGTTGTTGTTTGCCGTTGAGTCGGCCCCGACTCATAGCGACCCCTCCTTGGGTTTCCAAGGCAGTATCACTACGGAAGTAGGATTGCCCAACCTTCCTTCCGAGGAGTGGCTGGTGGGTTTGAACCGCCTGCCTTCTGGTTAGCAGTCAAGTGCCTTAGACACTATGCTACCAGAGCTCCCAACAATTTCCATAGATTTCTTAAATCTGTATTTGCAATTTTCTTATGAAAAGAAAATATGATAGTTCTGAAATCCATTTTATTATATAAAAAAGGGAGTATAGTGCTTTTGTTCCCCTTTTTTTCCCTACATTTTTCACTGTTTTTATCAATGTAACAGTTGCAAACCCTGTTGTTTAAGAAAAAGTGTTCTTTTTAAAGCATTTTCTTTCTGTCATTTGCATCCTTGTTTGTTACCATAGATACACCAATAATCTAGACTTATCAGTGTCAACCTTTCCTTCAATAACGTTTAATGATTTTTTACTTATTTTTTCTTTCTGGTTCCAGCATTTACAGCTAGGTCTTTTCTACCACATCTTCCCAATGATAGCATTTTAAATTTGATTCATTTGCAATTTCCAGTGTGCTAATTAACATCTTTAAAGTAAATAGTATTTGAGTATATTTTGGGAAACTTTGAAGCTCTGATGTTGCTATTCTGCCAGGAATGCAAGAATGACAGCTTCTCCGGTCACCATGTTTTTGTGTCATCACTTCCCCTAATTTGCATTGCCAAAACTCAAAGATATTTTTCTATCGCTTTCTGGAGAGAAAAGAACAAATAATTGAACTCTTCCTGATTGTAGATTAATTATTGAAGGATTATCATTTTTCAGTTTACAAAGATCCAGGATAGCTTTCTTTTTGGAAATTAAATAATAAACTTAACAAGAAACACAAAACTTAATAAATTTGCTGTGAACACTGTAAGATTTTGTTCCATTGATAGCTGGTTACTTCTCCATAGTTTGTTTTTTTAAAATTATAATAGAAATTTAATTCATTGTTCTTCTTATTTGAGGATCACCATTGGATCTCTGTAATTTACCTTCCATATCTGCTATCTTCTCTGACCTTTATATGTCTTCATTCTGGATTCTAGGTTTACATTACAAGCTCATCCTTTTTCTCTTCAAATGATTTTTGTTCTATGTCAATCCTGCTATTTAGTTCTCCTATCCAGATTTTACTGAAATTCTTAAATTTTAAAAATTAGGTCTTATTCCTTATTATTTTTGCCTATTTGATAGAAGCATCCCTTTATATCTCAATGGGAACACGTATCAGAAATATTTAAATTTTGTTTCCTATTTCCTGGTTGAAATCTATTTTAAGGAAGGATTTTTTTTTAATCTTTCAAAATTGCGTCATATAAATTATACAAACAAAATGTATAAAATGTATGTACAGTGTAAGGTTGGGCAATCCTACTTCCGTAGTGATACTGCCTCGGAAACCCAAGGAGGGGTCGCTATGAGTAGGGGCCGACTCAACGGCACATAACAACAACAACAACACAGTGTAACTTAACCCCCACAGAGCTCCCATCTAGTCAAGAAACTGAACATGGTCCACATTCTATAAGCCCTTTGCAGGACATGATTTGCAATGCCAACTACAAAATGAAAACAAGGCTCTTGTTGCCAATTTATCCAGAGTTTCAAAATAACAATAGCAGAATTTTAAACCCAAGACAGTGCCTTTCTGAGTATGCAGTCATGCACAACTGTCCAAGTGGCATGTCTAACGTTCAGGAATACTATGAGTGGAAGTGAGACAGTGTGTTTGTGGGCAGTGTGTTGAATAGGCACGATGTTTGGATCTTTATCAAAACTCAACTTCATTTCCTTATCTCCCACAGTCACTGGGAATAATCTCATTCCCGTGGATAAAAACTTAGTAGGTTCTAGAATATTAAGCAGAATCATAGATGAGACATAGTCCTGGAATCACATAGTCTGAATTAAATAATTGGAATATCTGGGTCTCTAAAATCATCAAAATTCTAAGCTTTCTTAGCTTAACTCTTCCTTCTCTTAGTGTGGGTTCAATTCAAGCTGGGGACCTACAATGGAGAAAATAGGAGAGTTCGTCTCCCCTTTATTGTTGTTAGGTGCAGTTGAGTCACTTCTAACTCATACTGACCCTATGTATAGCAGAACTAAACACTGCCCAATTCTGTGCCATCTTCATAATTGTTGCTATGCTGGATCCCATCATTGCAGTCACTGTGTCAATCCATCTTATTCAGAGTCTTCCTCCTTTTTGCTGACCATCCACTTTAGCAAGCATGATATCCTTCTCCAGGGACAAGTTTCTCATGACAATGTGACCAAAGTATGAGAGGTAAAGTATAACCATCCTCACTTCTAAGGAGCATTCTGGCTATATTTTGTCTAAGATAGATTTGTTTGTTCTTCTAGCAGTCCGTGGTATATTCAATATTCTTCAGCAATACCACAACACAAATGCATTAATTCTTTGATCCTCCTTATTCATTGTCCAGCTTTTGCATGTATATGAGATGATTGAAAATACCATGGCTAGGGTAAGGCACATCTTAGTCTTCAAAGTGACATCTTTGTCTTCAATACTTGAAAGAGATCTTTTGTAGCAGTGCAATATGATGTCTGATTTCTTGTTTGTTGCTTGCATGGGTGTTGATTGTGAATCCAAGTAAAATGAAATCTTTGCCATCTTCAGTCTTTTCTTCACTTACCATGATGTTGCTATTGTGAGGATCTTTGTTTTCTTTTTATTAAGCTGTGATATGGAAGGCTGTAATCTTTGATTTTCATCACTAAGTACTTCAAGTCTTCTTCACTTTCAGTGAGAAAGATTTGGTCATCTACCTCTCTCAGATTATTAATGAGTTTTCCTCTAATCCTAACACTGCATTCTTCTTAACATAGCCCAGCTTCTTGGATTATTTACTCAGCATACCTATTGAATAAGTATGATAAAACAGTGCATCCTGACACACACCTTTCCTAGTTTTAAACCATGTAGTATCCCCTTGTTCTGTTTGAACAACTGCCTCTTTTTCTATGTATTGCTTCCTCATGAGCACAACAAAGTGTTCTGGAATTCTCATTCTTTGTGCTATTATGCATAATTTGTTATAATCCACAGTATAATTTTTTTGCAAGGTCAATGAAACACAGGTAGACATCTTTATGTATTTTCTGCTTACAGCCAAGATCCATCTGAAATCACCAAAATGAATATCAGAAGAGACTCTGAAATTTATTCTTGAACATAGAATAGCTAAAGCAAATGGAAGAAGTGGTGAAGTAAAAAAGCTGAACAGAAGACTTCAAATGGCAGTTCAAAAAGACAAAGTAATATATTATAATGAATTGTAAAAAGAACTAGCATTATAAAACCAAAAAAAAAAAAAAAAAAAAACAGAACAAGCTTGGCTTTTCTCAAACTGAAAACCTGAAAAGAAAAAAAAAAAAAAATTCAAGCCTTGAGTTTAAATATTGAAAGATTCTGGGGAAAATATTAAAAGACAAAAGAAGTATCAAATGCTAGAAGGAATACATAGTCATTGTACTAGAAAGAATTGGTTGATGTTCAAACATTTTAGGAGATAACATGTGATCAGTAACCAGTAGAAGGTAGAGGTCTAAACTGCACTGAAGACATTAGTGAAAAACAAGGTTGCAGGAATTGATGGAATACCAATTGATATATTCCGACAAATAGATGCAATGTTGAAAGTGCTCATTTGTGTATGCTAAGAAATTGGAAGACAAGTACTAGGCCCACCAACTGGAAGAGATTCGTATTTGTGCCCATTCCAAAGAAAGGTGATCAAACATAATACAGAAATTATTGAACAGTATCATTACTATCACATGCAAGTAAAATTTTACTGAAAATAATTGAAAAATTATTGCAACAGTACACAGACAAGGAAGTGCCAGAAATTTAAGGTAGATTCAGAAAAGGACATAGAATGGGATATATCGTGGCAGATGTCCTTTGCTATTCTTTCTCTCTGCCCAGGTATAAGTGGGGAAGAGACTGAGAACCTAAGACAGTGTTCATTCTGTGACTTAGATTATTGGCTTTGGCAGAATTTCCAAGTTGCCTTCTTTTCTTATGGTGTTTTATGTTTTTTTTCTTTAATATTTTTCTTAACTATGCTAAATATTTAGGTAACAAACACTTGCCATTTTAATAAGCTTGTCTTGTGGTATGTTGAATGAGTGCTTATGAAGTTGCGGTGAATTAGAATTGACTCTAAAGCAATGAGTTTGGTGTTTTGTTTTTGCTTATTTCAGTTCAAAGTTTCCCTGCTAATAATCTCTCTTCTACTGTTCCCTAAAGGATGCATCTCAACACAGTGGTTACTTGTCTCTTTGTTAGCCCACCTGGTATTCACCAGTATCTATTTCTGCATTGTTCTGATGTAGTCTCCTTAAACATCCAGACAGTACTAGTAGGAACATATGACCCAAGATGAGCTCAGGCCAGTCTTCTCTTCTACATGGCCCATAACTGGTCCCTAAGCAACACTCAGTATTTCCTGCTCTGATGAACTCCAAGAGAGTTCATACTCTCAGCAATAATATCAACACATCAAGCTTCTGTGGGCTGAGCCACCTAGTCAATTAAGCCCTCCCCTTTCTGTAGTTCTCCACGTTCCCACATTGCCCAGATGAGAGCCAGAAGTCAGTCCCAAGTGTGCTGTGTGCATAAGGCAGGCACAGGTCCTCTAGAGCTACCAGATGTTGAAACACATTCCCAAACACTTTGATTAGTTCCATGGAAGACCATTCTATCACCTCTACACCATCCTTCCCTACCAACCACACTTGGAGTTAGGAAGGACTCACAGAAGGGCAGAGCTGACTCCCAAGATAACATACTGAAGTTTCCACAGTAATGCAAAAGT
Organism: Orycteropus afer afer; assembly: GCF_000298275.1. NCBI lineage: Eukaryota > Metazoa > Chordata > Mammalia > Tubulidentata > Orycteropodidae > Orycteropus > Orycteropus afer. The sequence continues at coordinate 4,944,460 of NW_006921725.1, read as the reverse complement.
TTTGTCCCAGAACTCAAATGCATAAAATATGAGGTCATGTTGTTACAAGTTTAATATAGAATAATACTTGTTTATCAGGTTCAAAGACAGTGAAATTTATCCTGTATAAAACTGATCCCTTGATGTCACAAATGATTGGGAATATTCATTTACTACCCAGTCTTATATCTTCTTTTGGGCTTTTTGAAAATGGAAAACTAGATAGAGGATGGGACCCACTTACAAGGAATATCTGAGTTTGTGTTATCTTGGGGTGCTTATCACATTTTTGTCCTTACCAGTCTCATTGAAGCCCTTCTTGCCTACTTTTTATAAACTTAAGGCTTCCAGGAATCATGAAACAAGTTCTTCTGTATCCCTTTGTAAATCTTGAATAAAATGAATAGTCTTACTTTCACTTTCTGCCTGGTATCTCTTGATTGGGATCTTAAAAACCAAACCAAACCCTAGTCAATTCTGACTCATAGCAACCCTATAAAACAGAGTAAAACTATCCCATATTCCTAAGACTGTAAATCTTTACGGAAGCATGGTGCCACCACTTTTTCCAATGAAGAGGCTTGTTCTTGTTGTTAGGGGCCATGGAGTTGGCTCCAACTCATAGTGACCAGAATGAAGCACTGCTTGGTCCTGTGCCAACCTCACAATCCTTGCCTCAGCCCATCATTGCAGCCACTGTATCAATCAATGTCATTTGGGGTCTTTTCCTTCTTTTCTGACTCTCCACTTTACCAAACATGATATACGTCTCCAGGGAATGGTCCCTTTTGACAACATGACCAAAGTAGGTGAGATGAGGTCTGGCCATTCTTGCTTCCAAGAGGCATTCTGTCTACACTTCTTCCAGGACAGATTTGTTCATTCTTTTGGAAGTTCATGGTACTTTGAGTATTCTCCAGCACCACAACTCAGAAGCTTCAACTCTTTTTTGGTCTTCCTTATTCATTGTCCAGCTTTCACATGTGTATGAGGTGATTGAAAAAAAAAAAAAAAAAAAAATGCCTTGAGTTAGGTGCTCCTTAGTCTTCAAGGAGACATCTTTGCTCTTCAGCATTTTAAAGCAGTCTTTTGCAGCAGATTTGCCCAGTGTAATATGTTTTGATGTCTTGACTGCTGCTTCTATTGATGTTGATTGTGAAACCAAGTAATATGAACTCTTTTACAATGCCAATCTTTTTCCATTTATTTTGATGCTGCTTATTGGTCCAGTTGTGAGGATTTTTGTTTTCTTTATGTTGAGATGTAATCCATACTGCAAACTGAAGTTTAAGCGCTAGTGGGTTTGAAGCCGACCTTTCAGGTAGCAGCCAAGTGCTTAACCACTGCATCATCAGAGCTCCTTATTGGAGTCAGTTTCTAATATCCTGAGAGATAAATAAAAATTTTAGAGTAATCAATATACTGAACGGCCTTGACTTCCTACATAGACCCCCTGCATTTACTTGGTTCATTGGGAGAATTGTGGTTAACCATTTCATAGTGTGCCTAGGTGGGAAATGTTTCTTTCAAATACTTTCTTTTTAAGGAAAGTTAGTATTTATTGCCTCTGAAACAGGTGTGGTGCACAGTAGACATTTTTAAATTGCCATTTCTTCTTTCTTGGGAACATAAGGGAATTTGAGAATATCCCAGGAGGAAAAGCCAGGAGATAGAGGTAGCTTATAATTGTGCAGCATGATGAATTCCAAAGTTTCCAGAATTAAGAGGTAAAAAGAAATTTCAAATATGAGAATTTTTATGGAACTTGAAAGCAAAATAAAATTTGGTCTGAGGCAACTGAACTGCTATCCTAAGAGGTGGATCTCCAAGAATGGTTATCTTGAATAGACAGGATAAGCAGGGAAGTGAAATTAAGAGTGCAGTTTTCAAAAGGGAGCAGATTCTTAATCTTTATTCATGAATAAGGCATAAGGAGGATTGTGTCAAACCCTAGAAGAACACAGCATTTCCTAGATTTTTTTTTTCTTCTAATTGAAGTGCATAGAAGATTCTTATAAATATAGTTTTATGAATATTTCAGTAAAAATTTTGGAAAGAGATTTCTGAAACATCTTTTCTAGGGTTCTTCTCATACATCAGAAGTTGAAAAATAACAAAATAATAATAAAAGTAATTTTTGTTATATTTGATATCAATGTTCACTCAGTAAACTATATTAACTTGATGGCCAATTATTGAGCTTCTTCTATCTTGTGCCAGGCACTTTGTAAGTGCAGAAGTGCAAGAGATGCAACAGTGAACAAAAACAGATGAAGTCCTGTTCTTGTAGACCTTGACTTCTAGTAGAGGAAAATCAAGGATAAATTAGTAAACACATAGACATGTAATATTTCTAGTGGCCAAGTAGTTAAGCACTCAGCTGCTAAACAAAAGGTTGGCAGTTCAAACTGACAAGCTACTCAGTGGCTGTCTGCTTCTGTAAAGATTTATAGCCTTGTAAATACTGTGGGGCCATTCTATTCTGTCCTATAGAGACTCAACAGCAATAGCTTTAGTTTTTTGAGGTTTATAGATTATTGTGCAACCACAACAATTAAGAAACAGAACAATTTCATCATCCCAAGAGTTCCTCATGCTATCTTTTATAAATATTCTACCTCCCTCCTTGTTCCTGCTACCTTCATCCTTAACCTCTGGCAACTACAAATCTGTTATTCTTCTCTATAATTTTACCATTTCAAAAAATCTTATATAAATGAAATCTTACAGTATGTAGCCTTTTGATATTGACTTTTTTCACTCACCATAATTCCATGTTATTGTTTATATATATGTACCAGAATTTGTTTAATCATTGTGGTAGTTAAGTTTGTGTGTC
>NW_006921725.1:4910016-4941212 GCF_000298275.1 Orycteropus afer afer | reverse complement strand
TGGACTTAAAGCCTCCAAATTGTGAGAATAAACTGTGGTTTGTTAAGGCCATCCCATTTGTGGTATGTATTCCTGTCAGAGTGGCACTAGGTAACCAAAACAATCATTTACCATTTAAAAGGTATCTGGGTGTTGTCAGTATTTGATTATTACAAATAAAGATGCAGTAAACACTTGTACATAAGTTTTTACATGAATATAAGTTTTTAATCCTCTGGAATGATTGACCAAAAGTAGAATTGCAGCATCATATGATAAACATGTTTAGTTTTGTAAGAAACTGTCAAGCCGTTTTCCAGAGTTACACAATTTTACATTATCTCCAGCAATGAATTAACAATGCAGTTGCTCTAACTTCTCACTAGTAAATTTATTGTTATTATTATTATTATTGATTTATTTTAGCTATACTAACATAAAGAAGCTCTGGTGGTGTAGTGCCTAAGGCACTGACTGCTAACCAGAAGGCTGGCAGTTCAAACCCACCAGCCACTCCTCAGAAGGAAAGTTGGGCAATGTACTTCCATAATAATACTGCCTCAGAAACCCAAGGAGGGGTCACTATGAGTCAGGTACAACTTCATAGCAAACAACAACAACAACAACAGCATACTAATATAAAAAAATAGATTTGATGCACTGAACACAAGTGACTGAAAACCAGAGGAATTGTGGGATGACATCAAGAACATCATCCATGAAGAAAGTAGAAGGTCATTAAGAAGACAGAAAAGGAAGAAAAGAGCAAAATGGATGTTAGAAGAGATTCTGAAACTTGCCCTTGAATGGAGAGTAGCTATAGCAAATGGAAGAAATAAAAAGATAAAAGAGCTGAACAGAAGATTTCAAAGAACAGCTCAAGAAGGCAAAGTCAATTATAATGAAATGTGCAAAGATCTGAGGTTAAGAAAACCAAAAGGGAAGAACACACTCAGCATTTCTCAAGCTGAAAGAAATGAGGAAAAAATTCAAGCCTGAAGTTGCAATGTTTAAAGAGTCTATGGGCAAAATATTGAATGATGCAGGAAACATCAAAAGAAGTTGGAAGGAATACACAGAGTCACTGTACCAAAAAGAATTGATTGATGTTCATCCATTTCAGGAGATGGCATGATCAAGAACCAACAGTATTGAAGGAAGAAGTCAAAGCTGCACTGAAGGAATTGGCAAAGAACAAGATTCCAGGAATTGACAGAATATCTATTCAGATGTTTCAACAACTGGATGCCCTGCTGGAGGTACTTACTTTTCTATGCCAAGAAATTTGGAAGACAACCACCTGGCCGACTGACTGGAAAAGATCCATATTTGTACCCATTCCAAAGCAAGGATATCCCACAGAATGTGGTAATTATCGAACAATATCATTAATATCACCAAAAACAAAAAACCAAACTCACAGCCATCAAGTAAATTCCAACTCATAGTGACCCCTCCTTGGGTTTCTGAGGCAGTATCTCTATGGAAGTAGATTGACCTGTCTTCCTTCCAAGGAGTGGCTGGTGAGTTTGAACCACCAGCTTTCTGGTTAGCAGTTAAATGTTTTAGGCATTATGCCACCAGAGCTCCTCATTAATATTACATGCAAGTAATACCTTGCTGAAGATAATTGAAAAATGGTTGCTGTAGTATATTGACAGAGAACTTCCAGAAATGCAAGCTGGTTTCAGAGGAGGACATGTAATGAGGGATATCATTGCTGATATCAGATGGATCTTGGATGACAGCAAAGAATACCAGAAAGATGTTTACTTGTATTTTATTGACTCTATGAAAGGATTCAATTGTGTGGGTCATAACAAATTATGGATAACATTGAGAAGAATGGGAATTCCAGACCACCTGATTGTGCTCATCAGGAACCAGACTGTCATTTGAACAGAGCAAGGGGATGCTGAGTGGTTTAAAATCAGGAAGGGAATGTGTCAAGGTTGTATCTTTCACCACACTTATTCAATCTGTATGCTGAGCAAATAATCCGAGAAGATGGAGTATATGAAGAAGAACAAGGCACCAGGATTGGAGGAAGACTCATTAACAGCCTGCAATATGCAGATGACACAATTTTGCTGGCTGAAAGTGAGGATGACTTGAAGCATTTACTGACAAAGATGAAAGACTTCAGTCTGCAGTATGGATTACACCTCAACATAAATAAAACAAAAATCCTCCCAATTGGACAAATAAGCAGCATCACAAAAATGGAGAAAAGATTGAAGTTGTTAAAGAGTTCATATTTCTTGGTTTCACAATCAACACCAATGGAAGCAGCAGTCAACACATCAGATGACATATTGTACTGGGCATATCTGCTACAAAGGACCTCTTTGAAGTGCTAAAGAGCAAAGATATCTCCTTGAAGACTTAACCTAACCCAGGCCATATTATTTTCAATTGCCTCATATGCATGTGAGAGTTGGACAATGAATAAGGAAGACTGAAAAGAGTTGATGCTTTTGAGTCATGATGTTGGTGAAGAATACTGAAAGTACCATGGACTACCAGATGAACAAACAAAACTGTCCTAGAAGAAGTGCAGCCAGAATGCCCTTTGGAAGTGAGAATGGTCAGACTTCATCTCACCTATTTTGGTCATGTTGTCAGAAGGGACCATTCCCTGGAGAAGTATATCATGCCTGGTAAAGGAAAGGGTCAGAGAAGAAGGGGAAGGCCCTCAACAAGACAGATTGACACAGTGGCTGCAATGATGGGTTCAGGTATAGCAAGTATTGTGAGTCTGGCACAGGACTAGGCAGTGTTTTATTCTGTTGTACATAGGGTCGCTATAAGTCGGAGCTGACTTGATGGCACCTAACAACAACAAATACTAATGTATGTTACTTTGTTTTATATTTTACTATACTTAAAAATTCTAAAAGCCTTCTTCATTTTTAAGCATATTATTTTGATTTATGTGACTTATTATACTGATAAGGAGCTGTGGTGGTATAGTGCCTAAGTGCGTTTGGCTGCTAACCAGAATGCTGGTGGTTAAAACCCACCAGCCACTCTTTGGAAGGAAGACTAGGCAATCTACTTCCGTATTGATGTTGTTGTTGTTATGTGCCGTCAACTCGGACCGGACTCATAGCGACCCTTCCTTGGGTTTCCGAGGCAGTATCACTACAGAAGTAGATTGCCCAACCTTCCTTCAGAGGAGTGGCTGGTTGGTTTGAACCAGCAGCCTTCTAGTTAGGAGTCAAGTGCCTTAGACACTACGCTACCAGAGCTCTGTAGCGATACTGCCTAGGAAACCCAAGGAGAGGTCATTATGAGTTGGATCCAACTTGATGGCAGTGAGTTTGGTTTAGTTTTTTACTTATACTGATAAATCTAGAAAATTCTAGCAATATATTTAAGGGAACTTTTAATAAAGTTTGTTCACATTTGTACATTTTGCTAATCACTTTTTAAGATTTTAAGCTGTATTTATATATTTAATATCATTGATTTTCTTTTTCAATTTTGTGACTGAAAATGAAGACTTCTGAATACTTAACAAAATCTAATAAATTAAACTTTTAAATAAATTAATTCAGAACTTCTTTAAATGTAAAGCTTATTAAGTTTGCACATGTTAGATTGATGCTAGTTTGTTGACAAGTGTGTAAGAGCAATTCAATGCATATAGATAGTTTTCTTAACAAACAGTACTGAAAAATTGGGCATAAGTCCTCAAAAAAACAAAAAGCAAAACAAAACAAAAAAACATGACCTAAACTTTACTCACATATTCAGCAAGAATGAACTCTAAATGTGTTATTGACCAAAACGTAGAACTATACAACTCTAGAAGAGAATGTAATAGACGTTCTTCAGAACATATTGTTAGGCAATGGGGTCTTAGACATGACAACAATGCACAAGTAACTTTAAAATAATTAGTAAATCAGGCTTAGTCAAAATAGAAACTTCTGCTCTGTGAAAGACTGTTAAGATAATGAAAATATAAAGTACTCACTGGGAGAAATTATTTTCAAATCCTGTGCAAAATCCAAATCACAAAGAACCCATATTCAAAATATATAGAGAGCTCTCTAAACAATTAAAAACAAAAACAGAAACAAAACCCCTCAAGTAATCCAATTAGAAAAATGGCTGAAATTTGAATAAATACTTCACCAAAGAGGATAAATTGATGGCAAATAAATGCTTGAAAATATGTTTAACATCACTAGCCATTAAACCAAAAACCAAACCCACTGGTGTTGAGATGATTCCTACTCATAGTGACAGTATAACTAACTGCCCCATAGTATTTTTTAGGTTGTACTGCTGTGGATTCCATTCCGACTCATAAGGACCCCTCCTTGGGTTTCCAAGGTGGTATCTCTATGGGAGCAGATTGCCCAGGCTTCCTTCTGAGGAGTGGCTGGTGGTTTGAACTACCAGCCTTCAGGTTAGCAGTCAAATGCCTTGGGCACTATGCCACCAGAGCTTCCTAACATTACAGAAGGAGATAGCCACATCTTCCTCTTGCAGAGAAGCTAGTGGGTCCGAACTTACAACCTTTGGTTAGCAGCCAAATGCTTTAACCACTGTGCCAATAGTGCTGCTTCACTAGGCATTAGGGAAATGCATATTAAAACAAGTATGAAATACTATTTCATATTTATTAAATAGACTATAGTTAAAAAAAATACTGAGTCTCCCATATTGTTACTATTTTATTAGGTATTTTTATTATTATTGTGGTATTATAAATGGTATTATTATTATTTTAAATTGCAACTTATCAGTCTGGTATACAAAAATTAAGTTTTTTTTACATTAATCTTGAATACTGGGACTTTGGTTTAATCATTTAATAGTTTGAAAAGTTTTTTTGTTGCCAAGGTGGAGGGTAGATTCTCTGGGGTTTATCACAGGGACAACTGTTAACTGCAAATATACTTTTATTTCTTCATGAGAAATATTGGTCTGTAGTTTTCTTTCCTTGTAATGTCTTTATTTGGTTCTAGCATTGAAATGACAGTGATCTCATGGAAGTGTTTGCTCTGCTTCTATTTCCAGGAAGAGATTGTATATGTTTGGTATTATTTCTTTACTAAATGTTTGATAGAATTCTCGAGTATAATCAACTGGACTTGATTTATAACATTTAATTATTAATTCATTTTTTAATAGATTAAGGACTATTCAGGTTATCTCTTCTTGCATGTGTTTTGGTAATTTTTCTTTCAAAGAAATGGTCCATCATATCTAAGTCATCAAATTTATGGGCATAGATTTATTTATAGTATTTCCTTATTATATATTAAATGTCCATAGGCAGTAGTGATGATACTTCTTTCATTTTTGATATGGTAATTTACATATTCTCTTTTTTTCTTGGTTAGATTAGCTAGGGGCTTATCAATTTTATTGATCTTAGAAGAACTAGCTCTTGATTTTGTTCATTTTCTCTGTTGGCTTCCTATTTTTAATTTCATTGATTTTGCTCTAATTTTTTATTATTGCTTTTCTTCTGCCTGCTTTAGGTCTAGTTTGCTGTTTTTTCTCTTTTTCCCAAAAGTAGATGCTTATGGTGTTGATTTCAGATTTTATTCTATTCTAATATGTGCATCTACATATTTGAAGGGTCCTTTCACCGGATGTAGAATTCCTTTTTTTTTTTTTTTCCAACACTTTAAGTATTTCACTTTACTATCTGATGGAAAATATGGTAAAATTCTTATATGTACTCCTTTATAATTAAGGTGCTTCTACTCCCTCCCTCACTTAGGATTTTTTCAAGATTTTCTATTTTTCTGAAAATTGAATGTGATGTCCTGAGTTACCATGGTATTTACTTTGTTTTGTATTCTCACTTCCTGGATCCATCGTTTGGTGTCTGTCAATTAACTTAATCGTTATTATTTCAAATATTGGTCCTGCTCTGTACTCTCTTACTTTGCCTCTGGCATTCTCATTGTGCACAGTTACATCTTTTGATTTTGTCCCACTGCTGTTGGATATTCTATTCTCTTCACCTCAGAAACCTGGTGGGGTTCTTAGAGGTAAACATTACGAAAGTGTGGGGCCTCCTATGCTTATGGGCTCAGGAGTTTCCCAGTCTCACTGTGGTACACATTCAGTCTCCAGACATTCATCAAAATTATCCTTTAAGTGTTTCTAACAGTTCCTACCAGATGGCTCCACTGGCTTCTGCTCCAGGTATGCAAATCTCAGTTGGTATTGTTTAGATTTCAAAGTGGCAGTTTGCCTCATAAGCTCAATTCCCTGCTGGGTCCAAGAAAATCATTGATTTAAGTTTGTACATATTTTTGTTATTATAATAGCAGGAGTGACAACTTCCAGATTCTTTACATGTTGGAACTGAAACCAGAACTCTCCAAAGTACTTATTTAAACACATCCATATTTAATACCAAATTGAATGTGTTTGAAAGATGTTTACTGCTAGGAAGTAAATTACTGCTTTGATAACTGATATATTCTACCACCGGAGAATTTGGCAAAATGTGTTACCTGGAGCTTCAAATGTCTGGGCCTTTTTTTCTTTTTTTAATTGACTATGCTACTTATCAAATATAGCAAAGATTGTGAGACTGGCGCAGGACCAGGCAGTGTTTCACTCTGTTTTATGTATTGGGAGTCAGATCTGTGAGTCAGAGCTGAGTTGGTGGCTGATGACAACAACAACAAATTCTAGTTATACCTTCTCCCCCTCACACACATTTTTTTTAATAGAAAATATGTCTAGGGCTTAAAATTTCAAGAGTCCAGTGGTCATGTAATGCAACCTTTAGCTTAGCCTCAGTCCTCATCTATTTCCACCACTCATCTGTCAGTTTCTTGTACTGTAGTGGTTTGTGTGTTGCTGTGATACTGGAAGCTATGACAGCTGGTATTTCAAATACCAGCAGGGGCATGCATGGTGGATGCATTTCAGTGGAGCTTCCAGACTAAGATATACTAAGGGGGACCTGGTGATCTACTAAAAATATTGGCCAGTGAAAACCTTATGAATAACAATGGAATATTGTCCAATCCAGCCAGAAGATGAGCCTCTCAGGTTGGAAACCCATTGCCATCAAGTTGATTCTAATTCATAGTGATCTCCACTGAGTTTCCAAGGCTGTAAATCTTTATGGAAGTAGATTGCCTCATCTTCTTCCTACAGAGAAGCTGGTGGGTTTGAACTGCCAACCTTCTGTTTAGTAGCCAAATGCTTTACCCACTAAAAATAAGACTGAAGAGGAGCTGCCTCCACAAAGAAGAGTTAACCTCAATGATGTGGATAGAGTAAAGTTTTTGAGTTTTTGAGACCTTTTTTTTCTGATGAGGGCTCAATTCAAACTGAGAAGAAACAGTTGCATACATCCAACAATAATTGGAATGTGAAATGTACAAAGTGTAACCTAGAAAACTGGAAGTCATAAAAAATGAAATGGAATGAATAAAGATCTATATCCTAGGCATTAGTGAGCTGAAATGGCTTGGTTTTTTTGAATCAGGCATTTTGAATCCTTATTTTGAATCTGACAAATGTATAATCAACTATGCCAGGAATGAAAAACTGAAGAGGAATGTTACCACATTCATTGATTAAAAAAAAAAAAAAAAAATTCCAAGATCTATCCTGAGGTACAAAACTGTCAATGCTATGATGAAATCCATATGACTGCAAGGAAGATCAGTTAATATGACTATTATTCTAATTTATGCAAAAAGCACTATTTCCAAAGGGGAAAAAATGGAATATTTTTGCCAACTTCTGCAGTGTGAATTTAATCAAACATGCAATCAAAATGCATTGATAGTTATTGGTGATTGCAATGGAAAAGTTGGAAACACAGAAGGATCTGGCAGCTGAAAAATATGGTTTTGGTGACAGAAATGACATTGGTGATCATATGAAAGATGTGAAACCAACGACTTCAAATATCATTTTCAGCAACATGAGTGGTGACTGTACACATGGATCTCCCTGGATGTAACACATGGGAATCAAATTGATTATAATTGTGTAAAGAGCTGCTGGAGAAGCTTGATATTATCGTTTAGGACAAAGCCAGGGACCGACTGCAGAATAAAACATCAATTGTTCATATTCAAGTTCAAATTGAAGTTGAAGAAAATTAAAACAATTTCATGTGAGTCAAAATACAACCTTGAGTATATATTCCACTTGAATTTAGAGACCATCTCAAGAATACACTTGATACATTGAACACTAATGACTGAAGACTAGATGAGTTGGGGATGACATCAAGGACATCATACATTAAGAAAGCAAAAGGTCATTAAAAAGACAGGAAAGAAATAAAAGACCAAAATGGATTTCAAAAGAGACTCTGAAACTTGTTCTTGAACAGAGAGTGGCTAAAGCAAATGGAAGAAATGACGAAGTAAATATTTCACAAAGATTTCAAAGGGTGGTTTGAGAAGACAAGATTAAGTATATGTGCAAAGACCTTGAGTTAGAAAACCAAAAGGGAAGAAAACATTGGCATTTCTGAAGCTGAAAGAATTGAAGAAAAAAACAATCAAATCTTGAATTGCAATATTGAAGGGTTCTATGGGCATAATATTGAACTATGCAGGATGTATGCAAAGAAGATGGAAGGAATAAACAAAATCAATGTTCAATCATTTCAGGAGGTAGCATATGATCAAGAACTGATAGTATGGAAGAAAGAAATACAAGCTGCACTGAAGGTATTGGTGAAAAGTAAGGGTCCAGGAGTTGATGGAATATTAATTGAAATGTTTCAATAAATGAATGCAATCCTTGAAGCATTAACTTGTGTATGCCAAGAAATTTGAAGACAGCTACCTGGCCAAATGACTAGAAGAGATTCATATTTGTGCTCATTCTGAAGAAAGGCAAAAAGAATGTGGAAATTATTGAACAAAATCAATATCACAGAAGTAAAATTTTGCTGAAAATAGTTCAAAAACAGTTGCAGCAGTACATCAACAGGGAAATGCCAGAAATTCAAGCTGGATTCGGAAGTGCACATGAAATGAAGGATATCATTGCTGATGCCAGATGGGTCTTTAATGAAAGCAAAGAATGCCAGAAAGATGTTTATTTTGTTTTATGAACTATGCAAAGGCATTCAACTGTGTGTATCATAACAAATCATGGATAAAATTGTGAAGAATGGGAATTCCAGAAGACTTAATTGAGCAACCTATACATAGATCAAGAGGCAATCTTTTGGACAGAACAAAGGGATATCACATAGTTTAAAATCAGTAAAAGTATGAGTCAGGATTGTATCCTTTCACCATACTTATTCAATCAGCATTCTGAACAAAGATTCTGAGAATATGGACTGTGTGAAGAACAGAGCATCAAGATTGGAGGAAAAGTCATTAACAACCTGAGATATGTGGATGAAAAACCTTGCTTGCTGAATGTGAAGAGAACTTGAAGAACTTAATGATAAAAATAAAGAACTACAGCCTTCATTAAGGATTATACCTTAACATAAAGAAAATTTAAATGCTCACAACTGGCCAAGAAGCAATATCAATAAATGGAGGGAATATAGAAATTTTCAAAGATTTCAGTTTGCTTGGCTCTACTTGGAAGCAGTAGTCAAGAAATAAAACAACCTATTGCAAATTTGTTGCAAAAAACCTCTTCAAAGTGTTAAAAAGCAAAGATGTTACCTTGAGGACTAAGGTTCATCTACTTAACCCATGGTGTTTTCAATCACCACATATGCATGAATGAGGTAGACCAAAGAAGAATTGATGCTGTTGAATTATGGTTTTGGTGAAGCATATTGTATATACCATGGAGTACCAGAAGAATGAACAGATGTGCCTTAGAAGAGGTACAGTCAAAATGCTACTTAGAAGCAAGGATGGTGAGACTTTATCTCACATATTTTGGACATGCTATCAGTAGGAACAAGTCCTTGGAGAAGGGCATCATGCTTGATAAAGTAGAAGGTTAGTGAAAAAGAGGGAGACCCTGATTGTGATGGATTGATATACTGGCTACAGCAATGGGCTTAAATATAGCAATGATTGTGAGGATGGTACAAGGCAAGTCACTGTTTTGTTCTGTTGTACTCTGAGTCTGAACTGACTCAATGGCACCTAATAACAACTTTATCTATTCATGGAAGCCCACCAATCCTCTAAAGTTGATCACTTTATTGGATTTTGCATTTTTAAAATCCCTTAAAATGTTTAAATATAGTCATGAGTAGATGTAACAGTCTTAACTTGACAGCAATTCTAAGATATGAAAAGGTATTTTCTCCCTGATGTTAAAAACCTTTGACCTTGATGGAATCCTGTATTATAAGGATCACAAACTTTTGTGGATGTTGAAAATACAGCTAACCAGATTTAGGTTATTTTCTCTTGTTTTGTCTAATTTTTCATCACAATTTATGAGGTCTTTTGTTGAAGGTGTAATCATTTTGTCAATCCAATGAACAAGTAATGTTATTCCTGTTTCCACATGGTAATTTGATACTAAGAGAAGTTAAATAATTAATTTTTCCTAACGTTCAAAGCTAGTTATGAGTTAGAGCTGGGATTCAAAATAAGTCTTCTGACTTTAGATTTTAAACTTAATCACTACAGAGGTGAGATGAGCCATAGCCAGAAATATTCATAACATAAGACACAGTGAGCTATGTATCATGTGATATTAAAAAACAACATACCATTAGGGTTGTAAGGATGAAGTTATTCGTCACATCTTAGTGGGGAGATTTGGAAAGTGTGAAAATATCATTTCTGATACATGCAAACAAAGTTTATATCTTCATGTATAACAGACTTCACCCCTGAAAGGTATGGCAATATAGCTGTGGTTATAAATATTTAAATGTTTAAATGAATATGATATTTAGCTTTAACAACTTCACACTAGCAACCTTCTTCTACTAAAGTTAATATTATGTTTCATTAAAAGTGTGAAAGTGTGATACTTTTTTTTTTTTTTTGGTACTTTTTGCAGTGGTAAGGGTCAGACTGAAAAAAAAAAAAAAGTAAGCTTTTTTGTACTTACCTGAAAAGGATAATATCCAATAGTAATGAGCTCATCTAACATTCAGCTCTTGGTTTCCAAATGTCATTCTTTATTTAAAGGAATCAGGACTCATTGAAGAAATAATTTCCTCTAGGTCTGAAGCAGGGAAAGTACAGGGTAAGCCTAGAACACTTTGAATCAAAAAGAAATGATATATTGAAAAATGTATGGGGACACATCACAAGCACATAGGAGGTGGCCTGAACAATCTTCCACTGGCCATATTTCAGAAAATTTGAACTTCAAAATGGATTATGGTAGTAATGGATTATAGCACATTGAATGAAAAAAAATAAAAGAATCCATGAGTCCATGATATTTTCCCAAAATAAAGGAAAAGCTCTCCTTTATAGAATAATACCAGCTAACAAATAAAATGATAAAATAAAAAATTATCATTTTTACCTACAATACAATAATTATATAAAGCAAGGGTCATAAGTAGATACTAAAACCATTAGGGAAATGTTGTTGGGGAGAAACATATTCACATTATGACAAAATATCACTATTATTTAATACTTTTATGGGAAAAAGTTACACGCTTAATAATATTTGACAAACACTACTTTAGCATTACCAGTAATGGGACAAATTAACATATGTCCCATGATGTCACATACCCAGAAGGACACAACATTATCTACTGTACCTTTCTGGCCCCAAATGTTTACAGTGAAATTAATTACCCATGAGATTAAAAACCAGACAAAATCATATTCAAAGCATTCAACTAATCAATTGACCTGGGTGTTTTCAAAAAGGTCAATGTTATAATGTGAAAAAAAAAAAAAAGGAAGAAAGAGCAGGGTAACTTTCTTAGATTAAAAAAGAATAAAGAGATATGACAACTGAAAGCAATGCATGACTTGATTGAATTCTATCATGAATGTAATTGGTAGGGTCATTGTGGACATTTGAATCTTCACTCTATATTATAAGAGTGCTACTCAAAGTGTGAGCCTAAGAGTGCTGCCAATGAACTATTTATTTTTCATTGGTCCACAGTAGGTAAATATAGAAATTGAGAGCAGGCATTCAGAAATTTCTGTAGTTATTTAAAATTGCGGCATACTGGTAGTTGCTCAGTTTTTAGTAATTCATTTTTATTTTATTTTACAAAAATACTGTTTCTCAATGGATTAGAAATAAGAAATCTGATACTTCTCCACAGATAATGTTAGAAGCACTCTATTAGCTAATAATCAATGTTTTATATTTTCAATGTGATAATGGAATTGTGGCTTTGAAGGAGGATATCCTTGTTTCTTGCTTCTTTAGAGACTGTTGTTGTTGTTGTCAGAACAGAACACTGCCTGGTCCTGTGCCAGCCTTACTATCCTTACTATACTTGACATCATCATTGCAGCCACTGTGTCTATCTATCTTGTTGAGGGCCTTCCCCTTTTATGTTGATCCTCCACTTTAGCAAGGAGTTTTAGTGGCGTAGTGCGTAAGGCACTTGACAGCTAACCAGAAGGCTGGCAGTTCAAACCCACCAGCCACTTTAGAGAGTATGATATCCTTCTCCAGAGAATGGTCCTTTCTGACAACCTGACCAAAGTAGGTGAGACGAAGTCTGGCCATTCTCGCTTCCGAGGACCATTCTAGTTGCACTTCTTCCAGGACAGATTTGTTAGTTCTTTTATCTTAGGAGATACATGCTAGCATTTCAAGGTGAAAACTTACTTACTTGCTTGTGGTTCAGCAAAATATGTGTGGGTCTGTATGTGTACATGTGGTAAAGTATTAAAATTTAGTGAATCTAGATGAAGGGTATATGGCACTATTCATCATACTATTTTCCTCTAAGCTTGAAATGAAAAAGATAAAAACAAAAGAAATCTTGAGACAAAGGAAATCTTCTGACCTTTCCAATCCACAGATCCTTGGATTTTTATAGCTCTAAGAATGTATCTCACTCTATAAAGAATATATTTCCTTTAGCTTATAAAATCATTGTCTTGTTTTAGAGTTGTGAATTTTTAAATGAATAATAAACTTTATAACTTCAATGATATAATCATTATTAGAACATAAGGTGTACCAAACTGAAGTGGAAATGATATCAGAAATACATTCAGAAATGACAAGAATAAACATCTCTGGTGGCGTAATGCCTAAGGCATTTACTGTTAACCAGAAAGCTGGCAGTTCAAATCCACCAGCCATGCAGAGGAAGGAAGATGAGGCAATTTAGTTCTGTAAAGATCTACGGCCTCGGAAACCCAGTGCTGGTCACTATGAGTCAGAATACACTCGATGGCAGTGGGATTTCTTTTTTCCTTCAATTTTATGATCTGGATGTAATGCTATCACTATAAATAATAACTGAGAAAACTTTGAAGTTGTTTCTATAGCTGCTTTGTTTCTAATATAGTTTGCTATTGAATTCAGAATTATTTTATTTCTTTATAATCACTTTTTATGAGTCATAGTCCTCTCCATTAATCTTTATACATTTTTATATTATAATTTGCTTCATAGTTGGTTTCTCCCAACCTTCCTGTAAGGTAAATTAGAATAATTTTGGCTACTGAGGCATAGAACGGTTGAGTGACCAGTGCTGTGACATGCTGAGAACTAATTATACCGGCAGAATTTAAAGGTGTAAGTTTTGAAGTTTTAGTCAACAGAAACATAGTACTACGAGGGAAATATCACATTTTAAAACCAAACCTGATTTTCCCAAAACAAAATATTAGTGACAGTTCTGGTTTGACTCATTTTTTGGCTTTTAGAATTAAAAAAAAAAAAATGAATTCAAATACAACATTCATATTATTTAAGACATGCTATTATGTTTCAAGGAGCTCTGGTAGCATAGTGCCTAAGGCACTTGACTGCTAATCAGAAGGCTGGCGGTTCAAACCCACCAGCCACTCCTCAGACGGAAGGTTGAGCAATCTACTTCCGTAGTGATACTGCCTCGGAAACCCAAGGAGGGGTCGCTATGAGTCGGACCAACTTGACGGCAAATAACAGCAACATTATGCTTCATGTCCTGGGAGGTAGAAATAGTTTGTTCTCAACAACTAACCAGAAGGTTGGAGTTGGAACCCACCCAGCAATGCCATGGAAAAAAGCCCTAGAGATCTGCTTCTGTAAACATTGCAGCCAAGAAAAACCTACTCTGTGACTGATAGGGTTTCCATGAGTTCAAATCTACTCAATGGCAGTGGGCTTGTTTTTTTTGGTATTCTATGTCATGCCTGGTGAGTACCAAGTTGCATAAGACAAGGTTGATGATCACGCTGAATGAGAAATTTATGAAGAAGTGCAATGTGCTATGTGCTAGGCATGAGGTTTGAACAGAATAAGAGGGAAGTGGTCAAATACCCCTGGGTAAGGAGAGTAAGACACCTTCAGGCTTAATACTCATACTCATTGAAACTTTATAAGAGTTATTACTGGTTGTTTGAAGAAATACAAATATCTTACTTAATTACTACAATTCTTCAAGTCTAACTGAGACCTTAAATTGTAGAAAATAGAATTATAAAATTTAAGATTATGTGGAGCTAAGCATGTGTTTGGGAGCTCTGGTAGCATAGTGCTAAGGCAGCATAGTGCTAAGGCACTTGACTGCTAACCAGAAGGCTGGAGGTTCAAACCCACCAGCCACTCCTCAGTTGAAGGTTGGGCAATCTACTTCCGTAGTGATACTGCCTCGGAAACCGAAGGAGGGGTCGCTATAAGTCGGGGACGACTCGACGGCACATAACAACAACAAGAAGCATGTGTTTGGTCCAATGATATGCCTAAGACTTGCAATTCATTTGTATTTATATGGAAAGTTTTCAGTTAAAGAGCACTCTGCAAATTGGGACAGTTACTTCCATTTGTACTAAGGATTTTCCAGTCTAATGTCTGAATGTGTCCCATTGATATATAATATTTTGGTCCTTTCAGTTTACACAGAACTGCACTAATCCTTCTTCCAAATGGCAGTTCTTCGAGTATTTGAAATTTGAATTTCTTCTCTTTAGGCAGACCAGTCCTTGTTTCTTTATCCATTTCTCATTTGCACATTACCTACCTTAGTCATTTTTCTTTGAAGTGGTTCTAAATTATCTATCTATCCCTCTTACAACATGACCTTCAAACAGAGCATTTCATCTGTGACTGACATGCAGACTATTTTTCTCTTCATCATTTGAGAATGTAATATATGTGAGTGGTATCTTTATAAATACCTTGCCATTGAGTTACTTTTGACTCATAGTGACCCAATATGTGCAAAGTAGAACTGTTCTCCATAAGATTTTCAAGGCTGTGACCAGTCTTCTAAGGTACCTCTGTTGTTGTTGTTGTTATGTGCCATCGAGTCAGACCCGACTCATAGCGACCCCTCCTTGGGTTTCCGAGGCAGTATCACTACAGAAGTAGATTGCCCCATCTTCCTTCTGAGGAGTGGCTGGTGGATCTGAACCGCCAGCCTCCTGGTTAGCAGTCAAGTGCCTTAGCCACTATGCTACCAGAGCTCTGCTGACCTTTTGGCCAGTAGTTCAACTCTTAACCACTTGCACCAGGAGACCTATTACCTAAAATAGATTTTCTCAGATGGTGTCAAGCTCTGACCTAGTGGGACTTAGCAGGCATTTGACAAATATATACTAAATGAAAGGAGCTCTGATGGCATAGTGCCCAAGGCATTTGACTGCTAACCAGAAGGTTGGTGGTTCAAACCCATCAGCCACACCATGAAATGAAGAGTAGGCAATCCACTTACATAAAGATTTACTGTCTCAGAAATCCAAAGGGGGTTGCTATGAATGGGAATTGATTCAACAGCAATGAGTTTGGTTTTGATTTTATAGTACGTGAAACAAATGAATGAAAAGACCAAGACAGTAGTTCTCGATTTGTGTTTGACTTAATTTTCTAGTTTTAGATTTTGGCAGCTCATGCAAAAGGACTAAAAGCCTTAAATAACATAACCAAAGTAGGCATAATTATAATGCTACCACTGCTAGGATATGACAGTGTCTTGATGTTTATAAAAGTGGTTTGCTCTATCTCTTTCCAGCATGGTGTTACCTCTTGAAAAGAGCCTTTTGCTTTCCTGATTGTGGTGTCTTATTTCTCCCCTTGTCCTGTGTTGATTCTTTGGTACCAGGCAGATATTTTATTGTGTTTTTGATCTCTTATTCACGATGAATAAATCCACACACTGCATGCCTAGCTCTGCAAGTGCTATTTCTGGTATGCATCATATTTTGTCCACTTTAAGATATCAAATAAGCAAAACCTAACCATTAAAAAAAAAAAAAAAAAGACAGTAAAAGTAGCTATACACATTTTTTCTCAGTAGAAGTACCTAGTTCAGATTTTGACACATGCTAAGTTCTCAATCATGCTTCTGGAGTAAGTAGGCGATGAATAAAGTGTGTAGCAATACTTTTGCGTTTTTGGATGACTGAAAAAATTATTACAGAAGGTGGTAGGAGGAGGATTTGAAGGACATTAATTATTAGAACATGGATGATTACAGTAAAAGATTTGCTAATATTTGTGGAAGGAGAATAGTTAACAAACTACCTGCAAATACAGAGAAATAATCACTTCTATTACATATATCTGGGAACTCTGGTAGTTGACTGCTAGACACTTGACTGCTAATCAGAAGGCTGGCGGTACAAACCCACCAGCCACTCCTCTGAAGGAAGGTTGGGCAATCTACTTCCGTAGTGATACTGCCTGGGAAACCCAAGGAGGGGTTTCTATGAGTCGGGTCTGACTCCACAGCATATAACAAGAACAACATTACAAATATATATATATATATATATATATATATACCAAACCAAACCTACTGCCATGGAGGGTCACTATGAGTCAGTCCGACTCAACGGCACATAACAAAAACAACATTACATGTATATATAAACCAAACCAAATCTACTGCTGTGGAGTTGCATCTGACTCATAGCAACCCCTGCTTGGGTTTCCAAGGTGGTATCTCTATGGAATGAGATTGCCCAACCTTCCTTCAGAGGAGTGGGTTAGAACTGCCAACCATCTGGTTAGCAGTCAAGTGCCTTAGGCACTACGCTACCAGATTTCTATCTATATATCTATATCTATATCTATATCTATATATCTATATCTTCTAGGAGCTCTGGTAGCATAACGCCTAAGGCACTTGACTGCCAACCAGAGGGCTGGCAGTTCAAATCCACCAGCCACTCCCCAGAAGGAAGGTTGGGCCATCTCCTTTCGTAGTGATACTGCCTCAGAAACCCAAGGAGTGGTCGCTATGAGTCAGGTTCGACTGGACAGCAAATAATAGCAGCATATATATCTCCCCCCCAAAAAAGCAAACTCACTGCCATCAAGTCTATTTCAGCTCATAATGACCCCCCCCCTGGATTTCCAAGACTGTAAATCTTTGTAGAAGTGCATTGCCCATTTCCCAGTCTTCCTTCCCCAGAGTGGTTGGTGGGTTTGAACCACCAACCTTCTGGTTAGCAGTCAAATGCCTTAGGCACTAAGCAACCAGAGCTCATGTATATAAAAATTCTTTTATTTTTTTTCCTTCATGGCTTAATAGTGATTGATTACACCTATATTTTCCTTAAGAATCACTTCTTTGCAACAACTGTTCATCCTGATGTGAGGTTATGTCAAAATGGTTGCTGACTTAGAAGGTCTTGCAATACACTTTATTTTGTACCTAATGAGAGCTAACATTGTATGACTGAAATATAAGACACTGCTTCAAAATACCTTCTGAATCTGTACTTGGGTAGGAACTGCTGAACTAATATAGCTTCACAGTGAACCAATTCTAAAGCATTTGATTGAATATAGCACTGCTTTTTGATTATAGATTTATTTTAGGCTTGGAAGTCATAAGCCTTGATGTAGCAATAAAAGCACATTTATAAAGATAATTTTAAAATGTAATAGCAGAGATAAACAGTCATCAGTCAAGAGTTTTGTTATTGTTGTTTTCCAGTGTGGTCTTTCCAGTGACCTGGCTGTAATTGCAGTGGGATGAATTTAGAATTGGTAAGAATTGTGAGCTCCTCATTTATCTCCTAAGATTCTGGGCTAGCCAGATTATTCACAGCAGTAAACTTGGAAGATGGAGGTATGGTTTGTTTTCAGTATATTCTGATTTTGAACAAGGTTACAGACACTTAACAAACCATGATTAGCATGGTCTGACAGGTTGACTAAATGATATCTCAGAGAGTTGGTATGGATGAGCTAAATTCTGTTTGGAAGCAATTTTCCTTAATTTGGTCATGTAATGTTAGTTAAATGATTCTAAAAACCAGCTTATTTTTGTGGGTGCTAGAGAAAGTCCAAGATGAAATGTGAGATAAATCCTTGTATACTGTCACTCAATGGCTCTGGATTCAATGTGTTGAAACTGACAATATACTCTTTGGCAGACAAGAAGTTCTGTAACACACTATAGAAAAGATAGAAAACAGGTATTATTTTCCATGATATCTTGAAAAAGAGCAAAAGAGATTTTTTTTGAGAGAATTGTGGAGGGAGCAATGCTTTTTTAAAATGTGTTACTTTTGCAGAAAGAGCCCTAGATATGCTGGTATCTTGGGCTTTTAAATTAGGTTGAGTGAAAAAAATTAATAAGGAATCTTTTGGTTAATTTAACTTTGATATTAAGTGGTATGTTTCCATTTCACTAGTGTCAATGAATAATTTGTATTAAAAAACCCATATCCATTCAATGTGTCTTCACACCTTTCCCAGAAGACTAAAATGTTTCATCTTTTCTAAGTGAACAATAATGTAAATTGGGGGATAGGCAATTGATTTGTTTAAAATATAAAATCTGTTCAACTCATTACAAATGCCAAGGAAGAAAACACAAGGTCCATTGAGCACTATACAGTAGGTAGTTCTTTGTTTAATAATTATTAAAGAATAGTGGAAATGTAATGATACTAATCTTTGTATCTTTTATGTGAGCATTACAAAATTAGTCACAGATAATTGCTCATCTACCCTGTAAAGTGAAAAAGACTGCACTTTGGCCCTGAGTTGAAAGTTGTATTAAGAGTATACTAGAATTAGTCACCACTCTGAGGGAATTAACTGAAAAACTAGCATTTACCAATACTCTTACCAGGTGTTTTTGTTACCTGCGCACGAGTCAGCCCCACGTCTTGGTGACCTCATACACAAAAGAATAACCTGCTGCTTGGTTGCAGTGTAGTAAATTACTTAGTATGGCTTTTCTACCCATAAGTCATTGTAAATTCAGTGGTGGAATGAGCAACTGAGGAGCTTCTGATTGTAAATGTTATCCACCTGGGTTATTTCTGTTGGGTGTGGCACAAAGCAATGTTCTGGGAGGTTCCCACTCTCTCTCAGGTGCTTAGAGTTCTGATGCTGTGATTGTCTAGTTTGACCACCCTGCCTGGCTCAAAAGGAGACCTCCTAGAGGCAGAACTCTCTCTCTGACTGCTGGTTGAGGAAGACGTGCTGCTGCAAGAGACACATGCTCCTGAAAGAGACATACGCTGCTGGGAAAGAGACACAAGAGATGTGCATTGCTGAGTGAGACGCCAAGGGACACTCACTGCTGGGAGAGAGACTGTGAGAGACTGTTGGCTGAGGGATGGTGGGCTGGGAGAGAGACTGAGCGTTCTTCCTGAACTTGAGTTGTAGCCTTGTGCTTCCCTAATAAACCCCGTAATCCATGAGTTCTGTGTGGTCACTGCAGTGAATTATCGAACCCAGGAGAGAGGTTGGAGAAAGGGCTGGAGGGAGGCAGCATGTCTGGCCTCGCAGGAATAGGCCTTGGGCTGTTGATGGTAATTCTGTCTTCCTCTTGTGGGATTAGAGGAGGTCAAAACATGTGGCCTTCTTGCCGGTTTTGCATTGGTCCTGTATCAACTCCACAAGCTCTTGCAGATCAGACCATTAAGAGCCATAGGCAAATTTTCAGAAGTAGATCTCCAGGTCTTTCTTCCAAGTTTGTCTTAGTCTGGAAGCTCCAGTGAAAACTGTTCAGCATCACAGCAACACACAAGCCTTCACGGGCAGACAGGTGGTGGCTATGCATAAGGTACTTGGTTGGGAATGGAACTGGAATCTTCTACATGGAAGGTAAGAATTCTACCACTGAACTGCCTCTGACCCCACTCTTACCAGTAGTGTTACAGATTCTTCCTCAACCAAAAGTTGGATTTTACTAAGAACCTAGTTTTCTTCATGGAATCATTATAGGAAGTGTCAGTCAATAAGAGCTCTGGTAGCATAGTGCCTAAGACACTTGACTGCTAACCAGAAGGCTGGAGGTTCAAAGCCACCAGCCACTCCTCAGAAGGAAGGTTGGGCAATCTACTTCCGTAGTGATACCACATCAGAAGTCCAAGGAAGGGTCATTATGAGTTGGAGCCAACTCAACAGCACGTAACAAGAACAAGAACAACAGTCAGTCAATGAGGGGCTGAGCATGTCAGGAGGGAATTGTAATTCCATGTATGTGATTGTTTCTTATTTGGATTTATTATTATTTCTTTAGTGGTATATTTAAGAGATTTATCATGTTCAAATTTTTTTTTTTCAGCAATAGTTGAATGATAACCACCTGTTTAAGTCTAGTCTGCCTCATATGTCATCATTATTTTGTTTCTTATGTCTTTTTAGAAGTCTTAAACATTTCATAGTAAATTATTGAAAAATAACTGGATAGCAATTAGTCAGTATTAATCCACTCTCAAGTACCATTTGGGGGAAAAAAATAAAGACTCCATTTTGGAGCTGAAAATTTTGGTCTCAAACTATTTTAATCATCTTCTATTTAAGACATAAAATGTTGAGCACTGTCAGATTCACACCCCTTACCATCTCACAGTGCTCACCATTTTATGTCTCTGGGCCTTTGCTCAGGCTTTTTTCCCTTTCATACAATATCCTCCATTTCAGGAAATCTCAAACATGTTTTTTTTTTTTTTTTCCCCCTCACTCAGCTCCTATGTTTCATATACCACTTTATATTTCCTTTATAGGGCAAATTCTCCTCTATCACAAGGGGTCACAGTGAGTTGAAAATTATCTCAATAGCTCCCCAAAACCACAAAAATAATACAGGGAAAATTAAGTTAAGCCTTTCTGGTAGCGTAGTGCATAAGGCACTTGACTGCTAACCGGAAGGCTGGTGTTTGTTCAAACCCACCAGCCACTGCTTGGAAAGAAGGTTGGGCAATCTACTTCCATAGTGATACTGCCTTGGAAACCCAAGGAGGGGTGTCTATGAGTCGGGTCCGATTTGACGGCACATAACCACAGCACAACTTTCTTCTGATTTTCAGCCATGAAACAAACCTCGGCACACTTTTGCATTCTCCCGAAAGAAAAACCTTCTACAAGGTGTTAGGGAGATAAAACATATGCTGAAACATTCTTAGGAGAAATTGAGGAAGATTTCTATATCACAAGTAACACAAATATTTCACCTTCAGACCCATGGGTCTATCTTGTCTCTGCTGCCAGTCACTGTGTTTCCCTTTTTCAATCCTTCTTTAACCCCAGTGTCAACATTTCCTCTAATGCTAGTAGGCACCTGGCTGCATCCCAAGTCTGCCAATCCTAGTTGTCAGACTAGACTCAGAGCAGACTTACCAAAACATTACCTCAACAAATGATGAACTACCACTCTATCCATTAAGAAAAACAAGGTTTGACTACATACTACTATCATAGCATAAGTAGTTATAGTATGTCTCTCTCTTTTACTAGACTGTGTGCTCTACAAGGACAGAAAAATATAGCACTAATTTCTGTAACCCATTTTCTTCTTAATGAGTAACTTGTCTCAGTAAAAGCCCTTATAACCCATTCAGTAACCAAAGTTAAATATCTTTTATGCTTCGTTCACTACTTCCCAGATTCTAATTAGCTACCGGGTGTGCTTTACCTTCAAAATTCTCTCTACATTCTAATTACTACTGCTCTAATTATAACTTCATTAAAACCAGTGCCAATGAGTCAATTCTGACTCATGAAAACACCATGTGTGTGAGAGTAGAACTTTGCTCCACAGGGTTTTCAGTGACTGATTTTTTGGAAGTAGATCACCAGGCCTTTCTTTTAAGGTATCTCTTGATGGAATTTAACCTATACCCAGGTGAGAGTGTTAACTGTTTGCACCACTTGTACAGACGGCTTCATTAGATTCTTGTAGTAAATTTCTACTGATCTCTCTGCCTCTCAGATGCCCCCTCTGTCCGCTCTCCATGTTGTTGTTTTTGTTAGGTGCTATCGGGCCAGCTCTGACTCATAGCAATCCTATGTACAATAGAATGAAACACTGCCCAGTCCTGTGCCATCCTCACAATCCTTGCTATACCTGAGCCCATCATGACAGTCACTGTGTCAATCCATCTTGTTGAGGTTCTTCTCCTTTTTTATTGATCCTCTACTTTACCAAGCATGATATCTTTTTCCAGCAATGGTCCTCCCTTCTGACAACATGATCAAAGTAGGTGAGATGAAGTTTGGCCATTCTCACTTCAATGGAGCATTCCGGCTGCACTTCTTCCAGGACAGATTTGTTTGCTCTTCTAGCAGTCCTTGGTATTTTCTTCACCAACACCACAGTTCAAAGGCATCCACTTTATATGTTATCACCAATACAGTTTGCAAATACTGCATACAATGTGAAAGAGAGTGAGAGGCAGAGATCCCATTGTGTTTGGGAAAAAATGCAATAAAAATATTTTGCATAAGGAGACTTCTGGCAAATGGCAGAATAGGCAGACAAGTTACCCAGACCCTCTACAACAAAGAAATGAGAAACCAAATGAAACAGATATAAGGAATAATACTGGAGCCATTAGCTTTGAAGGAAAAGTTAAAGAAGTAGATCAGACACAGAATCAAAAAAGAAACTGAATGAAAACAGTGAACAAGGAGATACACAGAGCTGTGAACAATCAACTATCCAGATAGTATGACCATTTTGAATTTATGCAAGCAGTGTTCCATTTGGAGCAGCAACCTGATAATTGGCTCTGCTTGCAGAGGATTACACAGGCACCCACACCAGTATCTGGCAGCAATATTCTCATTATTCCCCATACACTCCTACTGGCCAGAGTTGACACCATCTCCAAACCCTATCCACCTTTTGGACCAGAAGAAATTCCATTCCCACACTGAACATCCTGCCGAAGTTGCCTTCAGAGAAAGCAGAAACTCATTCTAATACCAGCTTCCATGCCCCTAGTCACATTTTAGGCTAGGAGGAACTTCTTCCAGAGTATGACATCCAACCCTCAGCTGTATTTTGGACAGTGGAATATCATTCTGAAATCAAGTGTCCTGGCCCTGGCCACTTGCTAGGCAGTCAGAAACTCCTCCTGGGATCAGTTGCCAACCCCTCAGCAGCTTTTTGGGCTGGCAGAAACTTCATTCAGCTCTAGGCACCCTGCCACCAACAACCTTTGGGTTGGGCAAAACTCATTCAGGAGCCAGGTACCTGGTCCCCAGGAGCCTTTGGGCTGGTAGGAATTCCATCTAGGAAAAATTGCCCTGCTCCCCACCACCTGCTTGGCCAGTAGGAACACTGACCAGATCCTACCTACCCACCAGTCCTTATCTTTTTATTATTCATTTTTTTGTTATTCCTTTTTCTTTTCTTTCCTCTCCCTAGGTTTTTCTTCTGTTCTTGATCCCTTTTTTCATTTTTCTAAACTTTCTTTTTTTCAGTTTTTCCATCCCTTGTTTTTCTTTTTTCAGTTTTCTTATTTTCCCTTTACTATTCTCTTTCTTTTGCTTCTTTTCTTTTTTCTCCCTCTCTAAAGTTTATGCTGTTTCTCTTTTTATCCTTACCATGCTTTTATTATTTTCTTTTTCTTTTCATTTAATTTTCTTTTTTTGTGGGTTGTAGATGTTTACAGTTTTTCCTCTTGTATTTTTCTTATTTTCTTTGTGTTGTGCTATTTGTACTTTTTTGTTTTCTTATTTATTTTTTTTTTGTTCTACCCAGAGGAAGTCAGCAACTATGCCTACCCTTTGCAACCACATCTGCATCTTCTGAAGCCCCACCCAGTGGGCAAGGGACACCACTTACTTCTGTACTAACTGCTCAGTGATCAACAGCAGCCAACAAAGGTTCAAACCACCCTCAAATTCTCTACACAAACAGTGAACAGAGAACTCTGCACAAATTCTCATCTTCCATCTCACCCACCAGGAAAGAGGTGGTGAGCACCTAACTACTGTAAAACTAGTAAACAGAGTAACACACCAATCCTACTTATTCATATATATCAAAGAAAAAGAAAACAAAAAATCCCAGGGTGAAATACACCAACATGTAATCATCAATTAAACACAAATACAACAACATCACAATGTCTGAGATACAACAGACACTCTCAGTTCAAATAGAGAAACTAGATCAAGTAGTACAAACAAGAGAGAAAAATACAGAGCCAGAAAACCACCCTGAGGAAGAAATGACATTGGAACTACCTGTTAAGGGATCGAAAGGAATTACATTTAGGTACCTTCAATAGATCAAGAAAGATGAAGAAAAACACTGAGAAAATCAAGGAACACACAGAAAATAAAAAAAAAAAAAAAGGAAGAATTCAGGAGAACAGTATAAGAAGCTGACAAAATAAATGAAAAATTAGGCACCACAAAAAAAAAAAAAAAAAAGGAAATAGAAATCCAGAAGGTTAATACTAATAATTCAGAAGAAAATAACATACTGAAAGGGCAAAAGAGTTCAGAGTACAACTGAATCACTGGAAGATAAAATTAGAAAGATAGAAGTCAAATCTCTCAATACTACTTTGTTAAGGGAACAATCAGAAAAAAGAACAATAACCAAAAAAAAAAAAAAGAAGAAGAAGAAGAAAAGCTTGTAGTTATGTGGGACACCACCAAGAGAAATAATTTACATGAGATAAGAATTCCAGAACAGGGAGAGACCAATAAAACTACAGAGAAAATTGTCAATAATTTGTTGGAAGAGAAATTCCCTGCTATGATGAAAAATGAGAAGATATTCACTTAAGAAGCTCAACAAACCCCAAATAGGATAGGCTCTAAATGAAAATCACCAAAACAATTTCATAATAAAACTCCCCCAAACCAAAGACAAATACAGAATCCTGATAGCAGCTTGGCATAAAAGAAAAGTTACCTACAGAGGCCAACAAATCAGACTAAGCTCTGATTTCTCAGCTGAAACTGTGCAGGCAAGAAGGTAATAATGTACACTAAAACATGAAAGGAAAAAAAAAAAAAAACAACTGCCAACCAAGACAAATCTTTATGGAAGTAGATTGCCCACTCTTCTTTCTGCAGAGTGGCTGGTGGGATTGAACCACCAGCCTTCTGGTTAGCAGTCAAATGCCTTAGGCACAATGCCATCAGAGTGCCTTAGCATTTTTCCAGATAAACATACATTAAGGGAAAAGGTTAAAAACCAGACAATCTTAAAGGAGTTCCTTCAGACAGAGAATCAAGAACAGCAGACAATAACCTGAGATTAACACAAATGACAATATCACCCAGAAACCAACACAGATGTAGAAGTATCTAAAGTAAAATGAAACTACAAGACTAAAAACAGGGAACCAAAAACACAAATTTATAAATGAAGACAATTACAAGCAAAAACAAGGACTAAATGATGTAGTTACAAAATTTCCAAATGGAGATGAAGTCAAGTCAAATTTGGTAAGAAAATATTATATCACAGCATAACCTCAAAGAAAATCAAAGAATATTCTCATCAAAATAAAAAAGAAAGTCATAAATATTTAGCCAATACTGAAATGATAGCAATGAAGAAAATAATAAGATAATCTGTGAACAAAATGGACCCATAACAGAAAATTGTATGGAACAAGGAAATCAACACCACAAACACACACACACACAACAAAATAAAGTCATACTTGTCAATAATTACCCTGAATATAAATGGATTAAATATACCAGTCAAGAGTCAGAAAGTTGTAGAATGGATAAGAAAACATGATCCATTAATATGCAATCTACAAGAGACATATGTTAGACACAAAGAGAAAAACAGACTAAAAATCAAAGGTTGGAAAAAATATATCAAGCAAATGGCTATCATAAAGGAGCAAGAGTGGCAATATTAATTTCTGATAAAACTGACTTCAAGGCAAAAACAAGTATAACAAACAAGAAAGAACATTATATAATGATTAAAGGGTCAATCAAACATGAGAACATAACCCTAATAAATATTTATGCACCCAATGAAGGAGCCCTAAAATACATAAATCAAACTTTAACTGATTGAAAAGAAGACTAGACAATTCCACAATAACTGTAAGATACTTTAATATACCACTTTCACTGAAAGATCAAACTAGAAAGAAACTCAACAAAGACACAAAAACTAAGCACAATCAACCATTTTGACCTTCTAGACACATACAGAACAGTCCAGCTAACAATAGTGCAGTATACATTCTTTTCCAGCACACACAAAACATTTTCCAGAATAGACAATATGTTAGGCCATAAAGCAAGACTCAAGAAATTTAAAAACATCTAAATATTACAAAGTATCTTCTCATATCACAGTGCTACATTACATATGAAAAATATGAAGACCAAGAAAAAAAGAAAGAAAAGTGAACACATGGAAAGTGAATAACAACCTGCTTAAAAAATACTGAGTAACAGAAATAATGAAAAATGGAAAAAAAAAAAAAAAAATCCTTGAATAGCACAAAAATGAAGACACAACATACCAAAATCTTTGGGACACAATAAAAGCAGTGCTCAGAAAGCAATTTACAGCAAAAATGCAAACATCAATAAAGAAGAAAGAGATGAAATCAACATCTTAACCTAATATCTCCAACAATTAGAAAAATTTCAGCAAAAAGCTGACAGTCACCAAAAAAAATGAAATAATAAAAGAGTCGAGCACAAATTAATGACACAGAAAAACAAATAGAACCAACAAGACTAGAAGTTGGTTCTTTCAAAAGATTAGTAAAATTTAACAGAGGAAAAGAAGGCGCAAATGCAATCACTATGAAATGAAATGGCTGTTGTCACAATGGAACCAACCAGAATAAAAAAGGCAATAATAGGATATTTTGAAGAACTGTACTTCAACAAATTTGAAAACCTGGAAGAAATAGACATACTTCTAGAAACTACTTACCTAAGCTAACATAGACTGAGGTAGAAAACTTGAACAGACCCATAACAAAAGAAGAAATAGAGCAGATCTTAAAAAAAAAAAAAAAAAACCTACCAATAACAAAAATTCTGGCCCAGGTGGTTTCACTGGCAAATTTTACCGAACGTTCAGACAAGAGTTGACATAAATTCTACTGCAAAAATTCCAGAGGACAGAAAATGAAGGAATACTCCTGAATTAATTTTATGAAATGAACATAACCTTAATTTAAAAAGCCAGGCAAAGACACCACTAGAATAAAATGATAGACCAATATCCCTCATGAACATAGATGCAAAAATCCTCACCAACATCCTAGCCAATAAAATCCAACAACTTATCAAGAAAATAGTACATCTTGACAATGTATGAATGATATCAGATATGCAAGTATGGTTTCACATTAACAAAACAATCAGCATCATCCACCACATAATTAAAACAAAGGAAAAGAACCAGGGATAAGAGCTGTGACATGAAGAGATATCACACCCATTTTCTTTGAAGCAGTATTGATAATACCAGAAAGATGGAAACAACCTAAATGCCCATCAACAGATGGATGGATGGATAAACAAATTATGGTACCCATAATGGAACACTATATAACAATAAAGAACAACAGTGAATCCGTGAAACATCTCATAACATGGCTAAACCTAAAGGACATCATGCTGTGTGAAATTAATCAATCACAAAAGAATAAATATTGTATGAGACAACTGTATTAGGCTGGGTCCTTTAGAGAAGCAAATATACATACATACATATGTGTGTGTGTGTGTATATACACACACATGTACACACACACACATATACATAGAGAGAGAGAAGGATGCAGTTGTAGAAGCGGGCATGTCCCAAGTCCATGAGTCAGGCATCAAGTCAGAGGCTTCCCCTAACTCACGTAGCTGCAATGGCTGATCAACCCAAGACTGGTGGGTGTTCTGGTTACCTAGTACTGCTCTGACAAGTTGTTGTTGTTGTTGTTATGTGCCTTCTAGTCAGACCTGACTCATAGCGACCCCTCCTTGGGTTTCTGGGGTGGTATCACATGGAAGTAGATTGCCCAACTTTCCTTCCAAGGAGTGACTGGTGGGTTTGAACTGCCAGACTTCTGGCTAGCAGTCAAGTGTCTTATCTACCAGAGCTCCCAACATACCACAGATGGGATGGCTTGAACAAACAGGAGTTTATTCTCTTACAATTTTGCAGGCTTTAAATCTGAGTTCAAAGTACCAGGCTCTAAGGGAAGGGTGAAAGCCCCTTGATGTTGGGTTTCAGCTCTGCCTCCTGCTCCCAGCCCATTGAACCTAGAGGCTTTTCTTCACTCAGACAGCTGCTGACTGTTGTGGCTGACAAGCCCAAGGTTGACAAATAAAAAGGTATAGTCCCAGTGTTACCAAATCACACAGCAGGCCATTCATTCCAATCCATTAAAAGTCCCAAGATCAGTAGAGCCATAATCCATTAAATGGGGAAGAGAATGTTTGTTTAATAAATGATACTAGCAAAACTGGATGTCCATTTGCAGAAAAATGAAACAAGATCTGTGCCTCACACCATACACAAAAACTAACTACAGATGGATCACAGACATAAATGTGAAATCTAAAACTATAAAGTTCCTCAAAAAAAAAAAAAAAAAACTAGGGGCAAATTTAGGGGCTCTGATATATGGCATAAATAGACTATCAAGCATAACCCAAAATGCACAAACAGCAGAAGAGAAACTAATGAATGGGACCTTCTAGAAATTAAATTTTGATATGCTTCCAAAGACTTCTCCAAAAGAGTCAAAAGAGAGCCTACACACTGGGGAAAAATATTCAGCAGTGACGTATCTGACAAGGAACTTATCTCTAGAATTTATAGAAAACTCCAACACCTCAACAACAAAAAGACAAATAATCCAATTTAAAAATGGGCAGAAGACATGAATAGATGCTTCACCAAAGAGGATATTCAGGTGGCCAACAAACATATGAAGAAATGCTTACAATCGTTAGCCATTAATTAGAGAGATGTAAATCAAAACAACATTGAGGTACTATCTTGCCCCAGCACTAGTAGCAAAGTTCAACAAGACAGAAAATAACAAATGCTAGCAAGGATGCTAAGAGATTGGGACTCTCATACACTGTTAGTGGGACTGTAAAATGGTACAACCACTGTGGAAAGCAGTATGGTAATTCCTTAAAAAGATGGAATTAGAAATACCATTCAACCCAGCCATTCCATTACTAGGTATAAATCCTAAAGAAGTGAGAGCCAGGACAAGAACAGACATATGCACACCCACATCCATCGCAGCACTGTTTACAATGGCCAAAAGATGGAAACAACCTTGGTGTCCGTTGACTGAAGAATGTATAACCAAACTATGGTACATACACACAATGAAATACTATGCAACTCTAAAGAATAATGTAGAATCTGCAAAACACTGTGTAACATGGATGAACTTGGAGGACATTAGGCTGAGTGAAATAACTCAGTTATAGAAGAACAAATATTGTATTAGTCCATTATTGTAAAAAGTCAAGGAAAGTTTTATATATGGAAGGAAATTTTCTTTGTTTTTTTACCAGAGGTGAGAGGGGAGGGGAGTGAAGGAACACTGTTAGATAGGTAGAGACAAGTATTGATTTGGGTGAAGAGAAATGTACCAAATGTGAGTGATCAACATGGTAGCATTGAGGAAGAGGAAGACATAGAGACGTGCATGGGAGGTACAGATAACAAAGATGAACCTTTTGCACATACAGTACTGCGTTGTCAGTGAAGGCAAACTCGGATATACAAGTTGATAGTTCGTTGGACAGACAGAACTATTAGTTATGTCTATGCAGGGGGCAGTGTGCTCAAGAACATATATGGGATTGGCAGACAATATTACAAATGTATTGGTATGTTTTGTAAGAATTCCCAGGTATATAGTAGAGCTGACAAGGGCCAAGGTCATAGTCACATCTTGGCCACAGCCAGCTACCCAGAGGGAGTGAGTAGTTGGATCTGTGGGCCCAGGACCATAGTCACAAGGGAAATCAAGCTCAATTGGCATAACAAACTACAGAAAACATTGTTCTACATCCTACTTTGGTGAGTAGTGACTGGGATCTTAAAAGCTTGCAAGTAGCCATCTAGATGCTACAATAGGTCTCCCCTCATCCAGAGCAAAGGAACATGAAGAAAACCAAAGATTCATGGAAACAATTAGTCCAAGTGACTGGTACAACATGTGATCCTCGGTCTATACGACTGTGAGACCAGAAGAAGTAGATGGTGCCTGGCTACCACTGCCGACCACTCATAGGGGGTTCTGTAGGAGATCATGGAAAGAGTGAGAGAACAATGTGGAACAAAACTCAAAATCATTAAAAAAAAGGGGGGGGGCAGTTTTGCTGGTCTGATAGAGCCTGATGGAACCACTGAGACTATGACCCCTAGATGCCCTTCAGGTCTGGAATTGAACCCACTCCTGTGGCTTCCAGCCAAACAAAAGAGGGGCTTATACAGTGCATATTTACATTAGATAGATACACTACTTGGAGAGAACAATCATGGGAGAATAAAAAGGCTGTGTATGCACAGGGAGACAGCTCAGGGGGCAGGAGTACATGGAGAGAATGACACAGGGAGGAAGTAACAATGGTTAAGAAGTTGGAGGGGAGCTGTTGCTTTGTGGTAAATTGAAGTCAATGTCATGAGACAAAGTGAATGTGAGCTGCTATATGGAAGAGCAGGAGAAAGGGGAGAAAAGCCAGGAACCTGGACAGAGGAGCAGTAAGCCTCAGGGACAATTCAGGGATGCCCAAAGAAGCAGGCCAGAAGGGCAGGAGAAAGGGGATTAAAAGCCAGGAAGCCAGACAGAGGAACAGTCAGCCACAGGGACCCAGGTGGGGGCGATACAAGAGGTCTCCAACAGCAAGACAAACTTGTCTGTCGGTTTGTCCTACTCTGGTGACATGTAGACGTGAGTTTTGAGGCTGAGCCTCTGGTGTTTAAAACCCAG
>NW_006921725.1:4894923-4906631 GCF_000298275.1 Orycteropus afer afer | reverse complement strand
GGAGATGATTACCAATCTCATCATGGGTAATACTACATCCAGCTGCCCAGCCACTCAACCAGGCCCAGCCAAGTTGACACACAAACTGAACTACCACAGTGGGCAATACCTCAGGCTGCTGGTTTTAAAGCCGGAGTAATCCAAGATTAGCAGGTAAAATAGAAAGCTATTGGTTCACAGAAGGTAAAAGCAACAATTCCAAGATCAGCAGGCAATATAGTAGGTCACTAGTTCAAGTCCAGATGATGAGGAGCCAGCTACAGGATCTTGAACAAAAGCCAAAGAGCTTTGCCATATCTTTCCCATACATACGGGAAGCAAGTCACATGCCAAAAGGAAACTCCCTTTTGATTGATTCACTGCTCAAAGTAGATTTTGTCATACAAAACCAAACCAAATTCAATGCCATTGAGTCGGATCCAACTCATAATAACCCCTCCTTGGGTTTCTGAGGTGATATCACTACGGAACTAGATTGTCCAATCTTCCTTCCAAGGAGTGGCTGGTGGGTTTGAACCACCAGCCTTCTGGTTAGCAGTCAAATCTTTTAGGCACTGTACCACCAGAGCTCCTAACTAGAAGGTAGGCATATATTAATTTTGGTGAAGGTGAGGGCCATATACAGTAAAGGTTAAATCAGCACAAAATGATCAAGGAAAGGAAGATGCTGGAATGAGTACAAAAGTTAATGGCAGCAGTAGTCATTTCTTGGCCACAGCCAGCTAAACAGAGGGAGTGAGTAGTTGGACCTGTGGGCTCAGGACCATGGTCACAGGGGACATCAAGCTCAATTGGCATTATATAGTACACAAAAACATTGCTCCACATGCTACTTTGGTGAATCGTGATGGGGATCTTAAAAGCTTGCAAGAGGCCATCTAGATGCAATGATGAGTCTCTCCTTTTGCAGAGCAAAGAAGAATGAAGAAAACCAAAGGCACATGGAAACAAGTAGTCCAAGAGACTGGTACACCATGTGATCCTCAGACTATACAACTATGAGACCAGAAGAGCTAGATGGTGCACAACTATCACTGTCAACCACTCGGAGGGGGATCTGTGTAGGAGTTTCTGGATAGAGTGGGAGAACAATGTGGAACAAAACTCAAAATCATTAAAAAAAAAAAGAAGAAGAAGGACCAGTTTTGCTGGTCTGATAGAGCCTGGTGGAACCCCTGAGACTTGGCCCCTACCTGCCCTTCAGATCTGGAATTGAACCCACTCCTGTGTCTTCCAGCCAAACGAAAGATAGGCATATGAGCTGAACGTTTACATTAGATAGATATATTCCTTGGTGATATCAATCATAGGAGAATAGAAGGGCTGTATATGCATAAGGAGACAGCTCAGGAGGCAGGAGTGCATGAGAGGGAAGGACACAGGGAAGAGGTAAATATGGGGAGGAAACTGGAGCAGAACTGTTGCTCTGTGGTAAATTGCACTCAATGTCATGAGACAAAGTATATGTGAGCTGCTGTATAGAAAATGAATTTGCTCTATAAACTTTCACCCCAATCACAATAAAACTTAAAAAAAAAATTAATGGCAACAGAAGTAAATACTAATACATACACAATCTTGCAATAACAGTAAAAACAATAATCAATAGTCAACAAGTGGATGCATAGAAACATGTGTTGAACAAGTGTGGAAAGGAGAATGGGACAGTAGAGCCTATTTCTACATATATATTTACATATGCTGCAAACATATCAAGGAATATAGAGAAGCATACAAGGGACAAAGTTATGAAAGTCAAAAAACCCAGAGAGAATAAGTCATTGGGCCTGGGAACTCAGAACCATAGTCTTAGGGGATATCAATGTCAATTGGCATAACATAGTCCACAACGACAATGTTCTAGAATCTACTATGATGAGTAGTGACTGGAGTATTAGAAACTTACGAGTGGCCATCCAAGATGCAACTGTGGGTCTCTCCTAGTCCAGAGCAAAGAAGTGTGAAGAAAACCAAAGACTCATGGAAGCAATTAGTCCAAAGGAAACTCAGCCTCCATGACCCTGAGACCAGAAGAACTAGAGGGGCCTGGCTATGTGTACTGACTGTTGTAAAACAGAGCACATTATAAGGTCCTGGATAGAATGGGAGAAAAATGTGGAAAATCATAAAAAACACCAAGTTTACTGGTTGGACGGAGACTGATGATGTCCCCAGGATTATGGCTCTTGGTGTTCCTTTGGACCTGGAACTGAACTTACTCCCTCAGCTCAATTTTCAAACAATAGACAGTCCTACAAGGTAAACAGTAACTCTAGGAAAGTAAACACTCCTAAACACAATCAACATCTGAGATCAAATGGGCAGCATTTGCCCAAGGACAAAGTTCAGAATGCAAGAAAGGTTAGGAAAGAAGATGGAAAGGAAAGGAGAAACAAAGGAAGGAAGTGGGAGGAGTGATGTTACATTGAGGTGATTGTAATCAGTGATATGAAACAAAATGTTTGTGACATGAAACAAACTGATTTGTTCTGTAAACTTTAACCCAAATCACAATAAAAATTTTTGGGTTTTTTTTTATTTTATTTTAAATTCTTTGCATAGCACTTCAGAACCTTGGTAATTGCCCCAGTCTATCTCTTTACCTTACCTCACACCATTCCCCTCCATAAACAGGTGTACTAGACAAAATTAAGTATTCATTCCAACTTCCTTGTCTTAATAATGTATGCCAGTACCTTCTTAACTTTGCTATACTTATATTATTCTTTGAAGTCCAGCACAATTGCCAACTCCTTGTTCCTTCCATGTAGAATTAATTGAATCTTCCTCTCCACAATCTTGTATGACACATTTATTTATCATATACTTATCACATTGCATTTTACTTTTTATTATTTGTCAGACTTCCTTTTCTGACAGATAGAAAATAAGTATAGAGATTTATTTATTTTTAAGACTTTTTAAGATTTCTATGTCATCTCAAGGAATCCTGGTGGTGCAGTGGTTAGACCCTTAGCTGCTAACCAAAAGAAAGGCAGCTCGAACCCACTCAGCAATCTGCGTCCATAAACATTAGCTCCTAGAACATTAGCTCCTACAAAACCCTATAGGAAAGCTCTGCTGTGTCAAATGGGGTCACCTGTCTTTTAAGCACCAAAATGGAGGTGTTAATTAAAAGAATAACTTGGACTTAAAAAACAAAACAAAACAAAACCTGCCAAGAAACCTTACAGGGTAATAACCAAAAGCATAAGCATGGATGAAATACCTGCAGAAGGAGGTGTTTATGTAAAAAAGCAAAGAACCCAGAAATAAGCCAACATTTAATCATCTGGTAGAGAGACTTGAACACATATAGAAGACAGAGCAGGAATGGCTCATATGATCAGTATTATTGCTATATAAAGGAAGCTGAGGGTTGAGGATGTTTCAAAAAAATGGGAGAGAAGTCAGCATCAAGTGTAAATACTACAGTTATTTACTTATATATAAATACTATAAAAATTCTGTTGAGTTTAAAACATGAAGGTCATTGGATTGAGTGATTGGAAGAAAATGAAATGTAAACAGTGACTATAGAAAAGTCTTTTGAGATGCTTTGTTGTGAAGAGAGAGAAAGGAGATCTAGTAGTACTTAGAAGGCCTAGGAGGTCAAGAGATGTTTTGTATTTACCTTATAGAAGAGAATTATAGCCTAATTACTTGCTAGTGGGCAGGATGAAATTAGGAGTGAGATTAGAGTTTAAAATACAAAAAAGGATTACTCAATATTCTAAAGTGTCTGAGGAATTTCCCATAAATGAGCTGATGAAATCAAAGACAATAAATAATTTAACATCTCAATTGTTTCTTTTCAGGGGCTGGAAGACCTGGCTCAGTGAGGACTGATGTCAGTTCCAACAATTAAAATCTCAGCTTATCCTGTGCAGTAGGCTGCATTCTCTAAAGGTGCAAAAGCAGCAAAGCATATGTAGAAATATATAAAGAGAGATGTATTTCAAGGAAAATGTCTCATGTAGTGTTGGAGGCTGGTAACTCTCAAATCCACCAGTCAGGAGGCTTCTCCTGACTCACATGGTTACAAGTTCTGACAAACCCAAAATCAGCTAGTCAGATGGCAGGTTGCTGGCTTATGTCCCAAGAGCCAGAGGTCAGAGGATGATGAGTTAGATGGAAGATCCAGAGAAAGTAAAGCTTTGCCAGAACATTTATATATATTGGATGCTATATATATATTAGTTTCCAAGGAAAATAATTGGCTTTCAAGTAACTGGCTCACATCAGATCACAAAATAGAGGATGATTACATTACATGACATTATTGAAGACAAGTCCAGTGTCTGCCAAACCACAGAGAATCATAGCCTAGTTAAGTTGTCACATAGCATTAACCATCATAGTACACCCCTTGTCAACTTGCCAGTTGTACACATCTCCTTAAACCATACATAATCTCTAAATAAAGACAATTAAAAAGTCATTATTTCACCTAACATAATACAACTGATGTGTATAATTGAAAAGAAAGTATCTGCATTTGCATCTTATATTTTATAAGTAATGAAATAAGGGAGGAAAGAAAGCAAAAAAATATTTTATATAGATATATGCATGTATAAGGAGATCTGGTGGTGTAGTGGTTAAGGCATTTGACTGCTAATCAAATGGTTAGGTCAATGGTTCAAACCCACCAGCTGCTCTGCAGAAGAAAAATGAGGCAGTCTGCTTCTGTAAATATATACAGTCTTGGAAACCGAAAGGGGGTTTCTATGAGTTGGAATCAACTCAGTGGCAGTGAGTTTGTTTTTTAATATGTACACACACACACATATATACTGGTGGGAGCGTTCCTTCCTTTGGAATAAAAACCTCTACAATTGCAAAGAAGGTTGCAGGGAGAGGAAGCAAAAATTTTGAGAGTGGGTCACTAGTGGTAATAGTGAGTGGTGCCATTCCCATTTCCACCTATTGCTTCTTGGACCTGGGAATCCTGGCTATTAGAGAAATACCACCATATATTGGATTTTGGTTTTGAGCATATATAGCCTCCTGGAGAATATTGCATCCTAGCTGGCACCAACATTGTGACTTTAGAAGACCATTCCATTGTTCTGTCACCTCAGCTGATTCAGGATGATGGGAACATGGTAAGACCAGTGAATTCCATGAGCATGAGTCCATTGCCAAATTCCGTTTGCTATGAAGGGAGTTCTTTGATCCTACACAATGATGTATGGGATACCATTATGGTGGATAAAATATTTTGTAAGTCCCCAGATGGGTCTTTTGGCAGATGCATTAAATGCAGGGAAGGGAAATCTATATCCAGAGTGTCTATCCCAGTGTGATAGTTAAAGTTTTGTGTCAACTTGGCTGGGCTGTGGTTTTGAGTGACATGGCAGCTGGATGTAGTTATTCCCCATGATGAAATTGTAATCATCTCCATGGTGGAATCTGTGATGAGCAGCTAGTTCATTATCTATAAGGTGTGGCCTGCTTCCAGTATATATGGGAAAGTTTTGGGGAAGTTCTCTAGCTTTTGGCACATTTGGATCCTGCATTTGGCTGAGTCTTCATCTCTAGTTCCTGGACTTGAACCAGTGGACTCTTGTGCTGTTTAGTGATCTTGGGATTGTGCTGTTCTACTTGCTGACCTTGGGTCTGTCAACCCCAGAAACCAGGAGCTGCATGAGTTAAAAGAAGCCTCCAGATTCAGTGGGCCTGGAACAAGAGGCAGACCTATAGCCCAAGTTCGAGGGGCTTACACCTGGACCCTAGAGCAGGCACTCTGAATTTGGACATCTACCCACCAGCCACTCCTTGGAAGGAAGGTTGGGCAATCTACTTCTGTAGTGATATTGCCTCGGACACCCAAGGAGGGGTTGCTATGAGTCGAATCTGATTTGACGGCAGTGAGTGAACCTGATAAACTGTAAGAGAATAAATTCCCGTTCTATCCACTTTTGTTATTTCTATTAAAACAGCACTAGAAAACCAAGAGGCCCCATAAAAATAAAGTACTGACCTTTCTGTGGTGGAAGTGGTCCAATGCAATCAACTTTACACTATGTTGCTGGCTGATCGCCTCAAGAAAGTACCATATCAGGGACTCAGTATTTGTCTCTTCTGTTGGCAAATGGGTACTCAGCAGTGGCGGTAGCCAGATCAGCCTTGGAGAGTGGAAGTCCATGTTGATGAGCATGTCCATAACCTCCATCCTTGCCACCATGGCTACTTTATTCATGAGTCCATTGGACAGTGATATGAGTGGCTGGGTAAAGAATATGACAGGTACAGGAGACATATTAATTTGCTCAAGCATTGTTACCACATCTGGAATAATAGCTACAATTGGAGTCACTGCCTAATTAAGATAATCTACTGTCATTCTCCAATATCCATCTTTTTATTTTCCACAGGTAAATTAAGTGAGTTGAATGGGAATATGGTGAGAATCATTATCCCTCTATCCTTCAAGTCCTTAACAGAGGTAGTGATCTCTGCAGTCCCTCCAGAAATGCAGTATTGCCTCTGGTTTACTATTTTCCTAAGTAAGGACACCTCTAATGGCTTCCACCTGGCCTTTCCTACCATAATAGACCTTACTCCACATGTCAAGGAGCCAATGCAGGGGTTCTGCCAGTTACTGAGTGTGTTAGGCTGGGTTCTCTAGAGAAGCAAAACCAGTAAAGATTATATATACATATAGAGAAAAAGAAATTTATCTTAGGAAAATGGCTCACACACTTATAGAAGCTGGAAAGTCCCAAGTTCTTGGATCAAATGTCAACATGGAGGCTTTTCCTGACTCACTCAGCTGCAAGGGCTGATGAGCTCAAGGTCAGCAGACAGCATGTACCAGCTGTTGACTCCAACAAATGACAAATCCAAGATCTCCAGGCCAAATGGTGAATTGTTCGCTCATGGACAGTTGTAGGAAGCACAACAGGATCCCTATCCACAGAAGAGTGTCTCTTTTCCCAGGATGTCCATAAATATATTGGAAGCAGGCCACACCCCTAGGGAAACTCCCTTTTGATGGATTGGCTGCTCAAAACATATACATCTGATCCCATCATGCAAATAACATACATCACAATTGCTTCAACCACAGAGAATTGTGGTCCATCCAAGTAGACACACAGCTCCAACTATCACACTGAATATGCCAATTCCAATTATACATTCTGAAATTGAAGGGATCTACACGATAGGTTCAGGGACCCATTGTGAGAGGTACCTGAGCTAGGACTACATTAATAATCTGACCTCCATACACACTCACTCTGAGTGTTGGGCCACAGTGACATTTTTGGTCTCTAGGAATTAGTGTCAGTTCAGAGTCAGTATCCAGTAATCATTGAAAAAATCTGATTATTCCCATTTCCCCAGTGAACAGTCACTCTTGTAAAAGGCCATAGATCCATTTGAGGAAGGCTGGGAGAAAGATTAACAGTATATGTTTTTTGGCAGTGTAGTGGAGTCCATCCTCAAGGGGACCTGACCTCCCATTCATTCAAGAGGTTGTGGGTCTGTAAATTGGCTCAAGTCTGGAAATTGATGGAGGGACCATGTTTCTCTACCTGGTAATTCAAGTTAGACTACCATTCACTTGATCCAGAACTCTACTTGTGCTGAGCAAGTAAATAGGTAAAAAGTAGATTTCCCATCTACTTCATTCCTACAGACACCATGACATATAGCCCATGCCATAAGCCCATAAAAGTCAGAATATTCTGATTACTGCTTTGACTCTGCTGTCCTTTGTCAGCCACTCTTATGATAAGACTCTGGGTTTGGTTTTTGGCAATATCAACCTTGTTACTATAAGAAATAAGGCTTTCTTTCAGGGCGCAAGTGACAACTTTCAGACATTTTATGTGGCACTTTAGCTGTTACTCTGAAGTCCTAAACTCATCTTTTTCTTTCACTACTTTTTCTAGTGAAAGATGGACCAACCAGCCAGCCTATATATGCTTCTTAGAAATGTTTTAAGATGTCAAATACATAATCCCCTAGGACTTTGTTTCTTATAAATATTTGATACAACGATGGTGATATTTTTCATATTTCTATTGCCACTTCATGCTATGGATTAGCAATGCCCTCTCGCCTACTAGAATTAGAGTCATCAGTGTATTTAGGTCTAGCAAGACTTGAGAACCAATTCAGAAAATTCATCCTTAAGATTTTCTCTAGAACATCTCAGTACGAGATGTCTCAGGCTGGGTTCTCTCTCTAGAGGAGCAAAATGATTGATGTGTATATATAAATATATATATAAAGAGAAATTTACTTCAAGGAAATGGTTCATGCACTTGTAGAGGCTGGCAAGTTTCAAATCAGTGGATTGGTTGTCAGACTGGAGGTTTCTCCTGAGTCACTTGATGGCAGGGCTAAGGAACACAAAATCTGCAGGTCAGACTTCAGGCTATTGGCTCATGTCCCAAGAAACAGAGGTCAGAGGATGCTGATATTGATACAGGATTAAGAGACAGTGAGCTTAGCCAGACCATTCATGTATACTGGATGCAGACAAAACTCCCAAGAGTACTGACTGGCTTTCAAGTGATTGGCTTTCCAATTGGTTAGCTACTTACATCAAATGACAAAATGGAGGATGGTTACATTATATTAATTATGGAAAACCAATCAGTCCAATGTCTGCCAAACCATTAAGAATCACAGCCTAGGTGATTTGACACATAACATTAACCTTTACATCCTGCTTGGGATTTTGACATTGCCAGTAGCTTTATATTCTACATTTACAGAGATCTGGCTATTAGGGATCCAAAATGTTGGTGCACAGCCTATACAAAAGGGGCTCCCATCAGTTAATATTCACTAGGAGTTCTGATTATCTAGTGCCGCTCTGAAAGAACATATCACAAATGGGATGGCCTTAACAAACAGGAGTTTATTCTCTTACAGTTTGGAGGCTTTTAGTCTGAGTCCAAAGTACCAAGCTCTAGGGGCTGTGTGAAAGTCCCTCAACCTTGGGGTCCAGCTTTGACTTCTGCTCCTGGCCCACTGGAGCTAGAGGCTTTTCTTCACTCAGACAGCTGCTGGCTGCTGAGACTGAGAAGCCCAAGGTTGACAAGAAAAAGGCACAGTCCTGATGTTACCAAACCACAAGGCAGGCCATTAATTCAAGTCCATTGTAAGTCCCAAGGTCAGCAGAGCATGGCAGGCTGCTTAACAATGGCATGGATGCATGAAGGGTCCAAGTGTGTCATAAGCTAGAGAGCATTCCCCAAGGCTTCTGCTTATATACAGGAAGTAGACCACATTCCCTAAGGCAGCTAGCTCCTCAGCTGCTCACAGTAGATTCCACCATGGAATTGATTACCAGTCTCATCCTGGGGAATACTACATCCAGCTGCCCAGCCATTCAACCAGGCCTAACCAAGTTGACACAAAAACATAACCATCACACTAGGCTTTAAATGTATGATAATTATACCTGAACTTGGAACTGGCAAAGAGGATTGAATGTCATTTTGTCTTAATCAATCCACTGCATCACTTATTTAAAAGCTAGTGATTTCCAGTGAAACTGAGAAAAATCCAAAGGCCTTCATTAAAGAAATAGAAAAACTAATCTTCAAATTTACATGGAATGGCAAGAAACCCAAATAGCTAAAGCAGTTAAAAGAGAAGAACAAAGTAGGAGGACTCACACTTCCCAATTTTAAAACATAGTATGTTGTTAGTAGTAATTGAGTTGGCTCTGACTCATAGTGACCCTATGTACAACAAAACAAAACACTGTCTGGTCCTGCGCCAGTCTCACAATCATTGCTATACCTGAGCCCATTGCATGATATTCTACCAAGCATGATATTCTTCTTCAGGGAATGGTTCTTTCTCACCAAGTAGTCTCACTTCCAAGGAGCATTCTGGCTGCACTTCTTCCAAGACAGATTTATTTGTTCTTCTGGCAGTCCATGGTACTTTCTGTATTCTTTGCTAACAACACAGTTGAAATGCATCAACTCTTCTTCCATCTTCCTTATTCATTGTCCATTTTTCACATGCAAAAGAAGTCTTTTGCAGCAGATTTGCCCAGTCAATATGTCATCTGATTTCCTGACTACTCTTTCCACTGGTGTTGATTGTAGATCCAAGTAATATGAAATCTTTGACAACTTCAATCTTTTCTCCAGTTATCTCAATGTGTATTCAATTAGTTCCTAGTTGTTGTTGTTGTTATTTGCCATCAAGTTGGCCCCGATTCATAGCGACCCCTCCTTGGGTTTCCGAGGCAGTATCACTACAGAAGTAGGAATGCCCAACCTTCCTTCCGAGGAGTGGCTGG
Organism: Orycteropus afer afer; assembly: GCF_000298275.1. Lineage (NCBI taxonomy): Eukaryota > Metazoa > Chordata > Mammalia > Tubulidentata > Orycteropodidae > Orycteropus > Orycteropus afer. The sequence continues at coordinate 4,896,349 of NW_006921725.1, read as the reverse complement.
TGGGTTTGAACCCCCAGCCTTCTGGTTAGCAGTCAAGTGCCTTAGGCACTATGCTCCCAGAGCTCCTGGAGCCTTGTTTTTTTTTTTGCCAATTCCTTCAGTGCAGCTTTAACTTCTTCCTTTAGTACCACTTGTTCTTGATCATATGCCATCTCCTGAAATAGATGAATATAGACAATTTTTTTTTTGTCCACTGACTCTGTATATTCCTTCCATCTTCTTTCAATGTTTCCTGCATTGTTCAATATTTTGCCCATAGAATCTTTCAATATTGCAACTCAGGGCTTGAATTTCTTCATTTCTTTTCAGCTTGAGAAATTCCAAGCATGTTCTTCACTTTTTGTTTTTTGTTTTCTAACTCCATGTCTTTGCACATTTCATTATGATAATTGATCTTGTCTTCTAGAGTTGTTTTTTGAAATCTTCTGTTCAGCTCTTTTCTCTTGTCAATTCTTCCATTATACCTTATTATACAGCTATGATAATCAAAATAACCTGGCACTGGTATAACAATAGGAACACAGACCAATGGAATAGAATTAAAAGCCCAGGATAAAACCACACATATTATCAACTGACTTTTGATGAGAGTGTTAAATCCATTCAATGAGGAAAGAAGAGGGTCTTGAAGAAATGATGGTGAAGAGCTAGACTTCCACATATTGAAAAAAGGAAACAGGATCCATGTCTCACACCATATAAAAAAACAAATTTATAATGGATTAAGGACCTAGTGTGCAAACTAAGGCCATAAAATTCTAAGAGGAAAAAGTAGGAGCAATGCTATCTATCAGGCCTGGCTCTCATTAAGGGACTATCTATATGATAACAAAAGCACAAAGAGCAAAATATAGAACAAATAAATGAGATCTCATAAAAATTAAAAACTTTGTTCATCAAAATATTTTACAATAAAAAAAAGATAAGCTATTGACTAGGAGTTAAGTCTTTGGAAACCAAATACCAGGCAGGAATATAATAACTAAAATAAATATGAAACTTTGAGAACTTAACAACAAAAAGATAGATAACTCAATCAAAAAATGAGCAAAGGACTTGAATAGACATTTCACCAAAGAGGACATTCAAATGCCCACCAAACACATGAAAAGATGCTCATTGGCCATCAGGGAGATGTAAAACAGAATCACAATGAGATATAGTTTCCCTCATAGAAGGATGGTTAAGATAAAATTGCCAGCACTGAGTATTTCAGCATTGACAAATTCATTTGACACTTGCATTTTCCTTTTTGAGCTTTCCAAGATTGATATTTTTATACTTACATTTCTCTTATGGTGCTAGCATTTACTGGATTGATTTGCATAAGGCACTTTACTGAGTATATTTTACCATTGTTCATTTTCATAGCAACCTTTGCCAATTATTTTTTCTTTCATATTTTGAATATAATTTTGATATTCAT
>NW_006921725.1:4886653-4894806 GCF_000298275.1 Orycteropus afer afer | reverse complement strand
AGTTAGGAACTCTGGTAGCATAGGTCCTAAGGCACTTGACTGCTAACCAGAAGGCTGGCAGTTCAAACCCATTAGCCACTCCTCGGAAGGAATGTTGGGCAATCTATTTCTGCAGTGATATTGTCTCGGAAACCCAAGGAGGGGTCACTATGAGTTGGGGCCTATTCAAAGGCACATAACAACAACAAACAACAAGTTTGGGAAAATATATTCTAATGATTTTCCGAGCGTGGAGTCAACAAAATATCAATATCACTCATGACCTTCTGATTTCACACTTAAAAAACCATTTGTCACTAGACAGCTCCAACTCATGGGGACCACATGTGTATCATAGGGGAGCTATGCTCTGCCTATCTTCTGAGACACGTATCGGTGGACTTGAACCTCAAAACCTTTCTGTTACCAGTGGAGCCTACAATTTATACTTATATTTTGCTCAAAATCAGTACAAAGTGCAGGGTTTAGCTTCTCAAGTGCTCTCCACAAGAAATCTACTCACACCAAGGCTTTTATGATTTTTTGTCAAATTTACTCATTTATGGTGTGGTAAATGATCTCCATAATCTTTTTTTATTTTTCTTTATTCTTGGCCTATCTCCAAATCATAAATTCCTTTACTGGATTTTTTCCTTCTTTTGGTTCCTGAGAATAACTTTGGGGTATCTCCCTCAATCTAAGTTATTTATCCAGCGAATTCTTCCACTAAATACACACACACACACACATATATAAACCAATTCTCATGAACCAGATTTTCTCTATTGCTTTTAAGGGTTAGCTTTGTGACAATAGTTTATGAAATTCTTTATCATTTACTTACATCAGGTATTGACTAATAAAAAGGAGAATTCTGTAATTAGAATTTCCAGGGTCTTTGTTTTAGGCACATTATATCTGTTTTTCTATCACCCACCTTAAAGAAGCCCATCTCAGAGTTGATGGTATGACGCCCAAAACACAAAAATACTCCTAAATCTTCTTTGAATTAATATATTTCTTCAAATTCTACCATGATGCTGAGTCATTCCTTTGGAAAATGAATTTGTGCCATTAGAGACTGCAGTGTAGTAAATTACTTAGTATGGCTTTTCTACCCATAAGTCATTGTAAACTCAGTGGTGGAATGAGCAACTGAGGAGCTCCTGATTGTAAATGTTGTCCACCTGGGTTATTTCTGTTAGGAGTGGCACAAAACAATGTTCTGGGAGGTGCCCACTCTCTCTCAAGTGCTTAGAGTTCTGATGCTATGATTGGTTAGTTTGACCACCCTGCCGGGCTCAAAAGGAGGCCTCCTAGAAGCAGAACTCTCTCTGACTGCTGGTTGAGGAAGACGTGCTTCGGAAAGAGACATGCGCCCTGGAAAGAGACACGTGCTGCTGGGAAAGAGACGCAAGAGACACACATTGCTGAGTGAGACACTGAGAGACCAGCACTGCTGGGAAAGAGACTGTGAGAGACCGTTGGCTGAGGGATGGTGCACTGGGAGAGAGACTGAGCATTTTTTCCTGAACTTGAGTTGTAGACTGTGCTGCTTCCTAGTAAACCCTATAATCTGTGAGCTCTGTGTGGCCACTGCAGCGAATTATCGAACCCAGGAGAGAGGTAGTAGGTGCTTTGGGAGGAATGGTTGGAGAAAGGGCTGGAGAGAGGCAGCATGTCTGGTCTGGCAGGAATAGGCCTTGGGTTACTGCTTGTAATCCTGTCTTCTTCTTGTGGGATTAGAGGAGGTCAGAACATGTGGCCTCCTTGTCCTTTTTGCAGAGACCATTTCTAAACAGTCATTATCTTCTATGTATGATATATTTCACAGAATGGAAACCATTGCTCAGTTCTGGAGTTTTGATTAGTCAAAAATGCTACAAAGTAATAAGATACTAATCGTCCGCTGTTCAATAAGTTCTCACTCAGGAACAAGGCCTTTCACAAATATTCATGTGAACTGTATCTGCATAAAGCATACATCTTAAGGTAAGAAATTACATTGTTATTCTCAAATGAAGTGATTGCATTATGCTTGCCACACTAAACACATACATTCTGAAGTGTTTGCATAAAAGCTTTGGCTTTAAAATGTAGCTGGTCACCTGGAAGAGATTTTGATTCTTAAAAGTCTGTAAAAGGTGTGAAACGCATGCCAATTTGCTGTCATAATATCCAAAGTACCTACTTTTCTGGGTAAGGGAACCAAAGAAGCCATGGTTAAGAGCTCAAATCATTTCATTGAGTCATTCTAGAGAAAACAATTTGTGATTCTTGGATATTGTTCAACATTTCTCCAAGTGCTCATAGTTCTAAATTAAATCTCTGTTGCCTGGGCACAGCTGCTTCCTTGTCACTTATTTGCAGCACCTCCAACTGACAGACATTATTGTTTCTGTTTTTTATCTCAGTTGAGTTTTAGGAATGTGCGGACAGAAACCTTATCTAAGCTGTCACAATTGTGCCTCATCACCCTCAACTGAATGGTGAGGCTGAAAGCAGAACACAGATAACTGAAGATTATTGAAGGAGATTGGCCAGTAAGTCTTGCCAAATTTCTCATTGTTTAACCTTTCACTTCATGTTCAACAAGAGGAATCCATCCTGCTAATTACTAATGGTTTGACATTGTAAGTTGTCTCAAACATTTCCCTCTATATTTAACCAAAGGCATATAAGAGAGATAAACATATTTTTTGAAGATTTTTTTTTTTTGGTCTATTTGTGTGATTATGCTTAGGCTGGAGAAGAAGACTCCAGACTAAATAATAGTCTACAGAGACTCTTTTATTAAGTTTTAAACAGGACAATACCCCCCGAAAAAAACTCATCCAAGTGAGGGGAACTGTCAGCACATACCCAGTACAGAGGCTGATGGAATCCAGTGAATCACAATGATGACATTTATTAAATATGGTAGAAAACAAAGGAAATCATCACAAGGTCATGATTGGTGGCAGGTAAATTCATCACTGTTAACAGGTGGGACTACAGAAGTGGGAAATGGACTATGGCTGGAATATGTGCATAACTGTATTTTAAGGAAGATTTCAGGATTTTTCATTTTCAGTAAATCATTAAGGACATGACTAGGCAAGTTCCTTAGTTCTTTCTATGAGTATCTTTCTGCATAATCTACTTTCAGCTACGTTCTTTCCAAGGACAAACTACCCTTCCCTGGGCTTGCCCCAGATTTATCTAAGCAACGCCACATTGCTGGTTTAAAGGCCAGCAAACAACCAGACCTATGTACACCTATGTTCATCTCAGCACAATTCACTATAGCAAAGAGATGGAAACAACCTAAATGCCCACCAAGGGATAAGTGGATTACCAAATTATGGTACACGCACACAGTGGAATACTATGCTATATTAAAGAACAATGAGGGATATGCGAATCATCTCACAACGTGGATGAGCCTGGAGGACATGATGCTGAGTAAAATAAGTCAATTATAGAAGGACAAATATTGTATGAGCCCATTACTGTAAAAAGACAAAAAAGGGTTTGCTTGGGTAAGGGAACTCACTTTGTAGGTTACTGGAGTGGGAAGGGAAGGGGAGAGATTAATTCTGGACTAGTTGGGGCCCACATGCTGAAGTGGGTAAGGGGAGGGATATATGGAAAGAATCTGTGAACACCGTGATAACATTAGGAAAAGGGAGAAAATTGTGCACATAGGAGATAGAACACAGATGCTAATACCAACCAGTGTGCCCACAATACTACATTACCATTAACACCAAACACCAGGCTACAGATAAACACATAAACACCTGAGAAGTTCAGATGAGGGTCAGTGAACAGCAGTGTACTCTAGACCAAGGATAGATTCAGCAGAGGCTAATCTTGCACAGATACCAGTGATACAAAGTACCTGCAATCCTTACAGAAATAACAGAAGAGAGACAAAGAGTAAACACTCATAGACACCCAGACACTGTGGGAGAGAGATCCAATGGAGTTATTGACTCAGGACCATAGTACTGGGGGACACCAGATTCAATCGGCACAATAAAATCCATAAAAGCCATGTTCCTCATCCTACATTGGTGAGTAGCAACTGGGGTCTTAAAAGCTTTCAAGTAGCCATCTAAGATGCAGCTAACAGTCTCCTAGCATTGGAAGTGAAGAAGAATGCAAAAAAGAAAAAAGGGGTATTTGGAAGCAATCACCCTAGGACACAATGGCCCTTGAGACTAGAAGAACTAGATGGTGCCTGGCTACCAATGCCAATCACTCAGGAGGGGATCAAATCTGGAGATCCTGGATAGAGTGGGAGAAAAACGTGGAACAAAATCCAAAAACTCAATAATGACTAGAATTACTGGTCAGATGGAGTGTGATGAGACCCTCAATATTGTGGTCCTGGGATACATTCTGGGCCTGGAATACCGCTCACTCCCAGGGGCTGGCTCTCAGTCCAATAGTAAACAAGATGTACATGCAGCCCACTCAACCCAGAGTGACACGCCCACATACTCTATGGAAATACATCCCTTGGAGCAATCAACCATGAGGCACCAGAAGGGCAACATTCACGTGAAGGAAATGCAGGACACACAGGAGTGTATAACTATGAGCAGCATGGGGGAGGGTTACTAGGCAAGAAGCGGGGGAGACTGGGTTAGGGTTGGGCATGATAAATGGGAAGTCAAACTAAATGTACACGTAATGTTGAATGTAAAACAAACTCTTAAAATAAAATTTTTTTATAAAAGGGATCATGGAGCCGATAAAGATTTAAAAAAAAAAAGGAAAAAAGTGCCAGCAAGCATTGAGGAAGTAACATAAAGAACTCATAAGGTGTCTGAATTTATGTCAAGATCCAAAATGGAGTTAGGGCTCCCACTATAGATCACAGCCTTCCACAAACCAAGTGCTTTATAATTTAATCTCCTATACATTCCCTCCTCTTGTTCATGGATTTTATTTAAAATCTTGTGTCACACTTAGGTCGATGTGCTTTCTTTTGCATGAGCTTCATGATGGCTGCTTGTTTTAGGACTGTCACAGACTGGGTTCTGGAATAATGACTGGAAAGTCAGCCTTAGCTAAGAAAGAAATTTAATAAGGGTATATTAACCTTGCAAGGTGGAGACATATGGGGCCAGAGGCAATGCCATGTGTGTCTCAGTGAGCCTTAGAAGCTAAGGGGTTTTATAGTAGTTTTTAAGGCCTTGGGGTATATGATTTCAAAAGACCTTGTGCTTGCAAGTATTTGTAAAATCCTGACACTTTTGGGAAGGTCAGGAAGCAAGATAAGGTTGGATAAGGTTGTGATAAATTTCTAGATAGACCTCAGCTTGCTTCAGGCTAGGTGCATGCACGGTCTCCTTCTGTGTGTTCCAGCATGGTTGCCACAATTTCTTTTGTGCAGATGTGTTCTGCTGTTTGTTTTTGGTTAGAGTCTCAGTGTCGTCTAGGATGGGCCATCTTAGTTTATCAGGTGATAAAGGAGGCAGGGGTGTGCAGGCTCCAAAACTGGTTAAGGCTGGCCACAGAGAGTGAGCTGGAAGACATCTCAAGAATGGACTGTTATCAGGAAATGCCATTTAAGTAGTAAATTTATATTTATATTATTTCTTTTGCAGTGTTTCTTTCTTAGTCTCATGATCTAAGAAATGTGGTTGTAGAGGCAGGATTCTTATAGCTATAAGTAGAATGTTTAATTTGAACAAAATTAGTAAGGGGTTTTAGGTTATGAAATTAGAACACATATTCATCTCCCAGAAATTCTAATCTGTCTATACTATTATAGGACAAGATTTTAAGACCCTAGACATTACTCTTTTTGATAGCTGGGAACCATCTAATTTCTTCACGGAGCTTTATTATAGCAGCCAGTCTCCTATGATTGTCTTCTAAGGGTAAATATGGAGTAGAGCCACATTGGAAGAGCTACTAGACTGTGGTTAAGCTATAAAACTTAAAGTGGGGGCACGTTGGTAGAGTAATATTTGTCTATATACACTGTTTGCTTCATGGGCAACATATTAGCTTCCTGAGAAATTACATTAGCCAGGAACTCTAGTAGCATAGTGCCTAAGGTATTTGACTTTTAACCAGAAGGCTGTCAGTTCAAACCCACCAGCCACTCCTTGGAAGGAAAGTTGGCAGTGTAACCTTCATATTGTTGTTGTTGTTGTTATGTGCCGTCGAGTCAGCCCCAACTCATAGCAACCCCTCCTTGAGTTTCCAAGGCAGTATCACTACAGAAGTAGGATTGCCCAACCTTCCTTCCGAGGAGTGGCTGGTAGGTTTGAACCGCCAGCCGTCTGGTTAGCAGGCAAGTGTCTTAGCCACTATGATACCAGAGCTCCCTTTGATAATTCTAATAATAATAACAATTACAATGAGCATCATTAATGTAGTCAATAGTATAGATTAAAACACTAATGAGAAAAATGCAAAGGAAAATTCAGTTAAAATATATGGAAAAGTTTATGGATATAAACACCATACCAACTAATAAAATCTGTGATAAAACTACTTCAGAAACAATTAGGGTTAGGCCCAAAGCAATAATTTCAATAACGTTCACTCACTAAGAGATGCTATTAGTCCATAGGCTCTAAAAACATGCAAGACAAAAGCAATGAACATGAAAGCAGGTAGAAAATATATCAGTGATCCATATGAAAAATTCTTACTAGTCAATAAACCCAAGTTGCCAGTATAAAGCAACCTCAAAAACAATAAAGATTTAAACAAAGTGTGATACCTCAGGAACTTGAATTCAATAGAATGAGGGAGGTCTTTTTCCATGACTCTGGGCAAGCTGTCATATGCTTCTGCCCACTACGGTGTTCCAGCTCACTTTAAGTGAAACTGATTGACAAGTCCAAACATATCTAAGGTTTATCATCTTCCAGTTTCTCTGCATATGGATTGGTGAGGAAGGCAATGTTCAGTCTATTTCAGCAAGGTTCTAATGAGTCTTTAACTGATGTCTTTATATATATATATATATATATATATATATATATGTATATATATATAATATTTTGGTGTGAAATTAGAAAGAGCTGGAGAGTCTAGTTTATCAAATGTTTCTCTCACCTGTGAATAATGTTATTAAGGATTGGCAGTATTTATTGAATACTATTTTTGCAAGACAATCTAAAATCCACATGCCCTAAAGCAGGAGACATGCTAAAGTACCCAAAACAGAAGGAAAGCATTCAGTGAAGGGTTGTAAATGATACCTGATTATCAAGATAATAGGGATGGACTTCTTCCTTGGGAATCTTCAGGTTAAGATATTTAAAGCATACACATGTTCTTCCTGAGGGGGAACTGTTTCTCTTGTTTACCCACCAACATCTTGGTTACTTTCTCAAAAACAGAAGTGGAACCTAAAGTAAAATGGAGTGCAGCCAAACCTTGTGTCAGCCAATGTAGTTAGGCAAAATGTCTCGGTTTTAGGGTGTCCTCACACATTTTCCTTTTGTAGTAACTCTTTGATCAATCACCATCATAAAAATATCTTCTTCCATTCATATACTCTGCTTCTGTGATTTTAAACCAAGGTAAGTGCAGCACAAGTTTCATAAGAAGAACCATTTGGTTTCCTAAAAGGCTGACTCAAGGTATGAGGTTGATCACTTCTGAGAACATAATTTTTTCTAGATACATAGTTTTCTGTATAGCAAGGGGTGTGTGTGTGACAATTTGATTATAAGAATTAGATAACTATTTTGCACAAAACTGCCTTGAAGACCAATTGAAATAACTACTGATTTACCCTAAATTTAGCTCTCAGTCTAATCTTTTGAGTATGTTTCTCTAAACAGATTCAATTTTCTTTAACAGAACTCGACACCCAGGGCAAAACAGTCTTATTAGTATCTGGACCTTTGTTTAATTCAAAAGTGCCTTTCAGGCACTGTTGGGTTCCCCTTCACCAAGGCTCCCCCAACCCACGTCAGGGATAACGCCACCCGAAATCACTCACGAAAGACGTCTCTTGATGCAAAAGCAGGAGGAGTTTATTCCGAGTTCCAGTGCGCTGGGGCTCCACTCATATCCCATGCGGGGGCAGAGGAGTAGAGCAGCCAGCAACAAAGTTACACAGTATTTAAAGGCAAAACTACAAGGGGGTGGTCAGAGAGAGAGAGTACAGCTGATTGGTAAGTTTAAGTTTGAATTCTCAGAGGGAGTACAAA
>NW_006921725.1:4880309-4881073 GCF_000298275.1 Orycteropus afer afer | reverse complement strand
CGCCCTTTTGCTGGCCTTAATAGTGGCCTTTTATTGCAAAACTATATTAAATATTACATTTCTAATTTCGTATTTACATTTTTAATTCCACAGCACCAGTTTTTCCAAGATTCAAGGTTTAAATAGAGACCTAAAAACAATTGTTTGTGTGGGTTGCTCTAACTTCTGCAAAGACCAGAAATCTGAATAGTGAACTAAGAAGTAGAACAGAGACATCAACGATATTGGACAACTTGTCTGAAATAACCCACAAAATCTTTATACCAAGGAAAAAAATTTCCATGAGGAGATGTAATATCTTAACTCATAATTTTGGCAGTTTTGAAGAAAGAAAGAAAATAATTTCCTATTTCCAGGAAATAGAACCTTAAAACACCAGCAATATTTCCATATAAAGTCCATAGTAATTTTTTAGTCTATACAGTCTTATATAGTTAATTTCTGTTCCTTGCAATTTTGAATCAGCTGCAGTCTGTGAATATATCACTTTCTACATCAGAGTTCTGGAAATCTTGATTTAGTCTAGTGGTATCCATGTGCAAAATATCACAGTCCTTTTCATATTTCAAATATAATCTATATTTTTGTTGCAATATTTTCATCAAATGTTGCAGCAAATCAGAAAAGTGAAAACCCACCTGCAGATGACAAAATTTAATATGGTTATGATTAACTTACAAGAATAATACTTTTAAAAAATGAAAGACTTTATAGCCATTAATTACAAAAGCTAAAGCACTTGACTGCTAACCAGAAGGCTGGCA
>NW_006921725.1:4854276-4880209 GCF_000298275.1 Orycteropus afer afer | reverse complement strand
ACTCCTCGGAAGGAAGGTTGGGCAATCCTACTTCCGTAGTGATACTGCCTTGGAAACCCAAGGAGGGGTCGCTATGAGTCGGGGCCAACTTGATGGCACATAACAACAACAACAACAACAACAATGTAAAGTCAGTTCAAAATCTTTAGACAAAAATCTCTCTAAATATAATGATCAACTTATTTATAAAGAGCTTTAGTTATGACACATAATACTCTTAAGCCATGTTACTATATATATATATGTATTGTTGTTGTTATGTGCTGTTGTGTTGAACCCAACTCATAGCAAGCCCTCCAAGCCAGCCCTTGAGTTTCCAAGGTGGTATCTCTGCAGAAGTAGATTGCCCAACCTTCCTTCCGAGGAGTGGCTTGTGGATTTGAACTGCTATCCTTCTTCTGGTTAGCAGTCAAGTGCCTTAAGCACTATGCCACCAGAGCCTATATATATATATATGTAAATTCTGACTCATATCGACCCCTCCTTGGGTTTCCCAGGCAGTATCTCTATGGAAGTCAATTGCCCCATCTTCCTTCTGAGGAGTGGCTGGTGGGTTTGAACCACTAGCCTTCTGGTTAGCAGTCAAATGCCTTAGGCACTACATCACCAGAGCTACCTAATACTATATAGTCAGGATATATACCAAGAATATACTAAGATTTTTAATTTCTAAGCATCTGAATAGTAGTAAAAACTCCATGGGTAAACAATATAAATTCTCAGTTAAACCATAAGCTTTGATAAAACTAGATTCAAAAGAAATAAAGTTCAAGTAAAAACATAAAGCAGACAAAAAAAGAAAACTAATAAATTTTTAACCCCAAAGAGAATCAGATACTTCTCTTGATTTGACAACTCATTTCATGTAATTCCTAATATATGAAATACCCTTTTTAACATTTTTTCTTTTCTTGTGTTTTTCTCCTATATCACACCAGAAGTGTATCCCATGGCCATAGTCTTTGGGGTCCCACCAGACTCTGTCTGACGAGTAATTCTGGTCATTATTGTGTTTTTGAATTTTGTTCCACATTTTTCCTCCCACTCTATGCAGGATCTCCAGTTTTTATCCCTTCCCAAGTGGTTGGCATTGGTAGCTGGGTACCATCTAGTTCTTCTGGTCTTGAGATCCATCATATCATAGGGCTGATTGTTTCCAAATGCCCTTCCTTTTCTGCATTCTTCTTTGCTTCAGATGAGAGGAGACCACAATTTTTAAGACCCCAGTCACTATTCACCAGAGTAGGTTGTGGAACAAGAGTGATACCACACTGCCTTGGAAACCCAAGGAGGGGTCACTATGAGTCGGTTCCAACTTGACAGCACATAACAACAACAATAATATGTTGTGACTTTTGAGCCTGGTGTTCTCCAATACTTTGGTCCTGAGTCAGCAGACCTGGTGGTTCTCTCTCCCAAGGTGTTTGGCTGTCTCGGAGGGATCACTCCAAGTCTGTCTTCTGTTGCTTCTGTAATGAGTGAGGTTATTTTGTATCATTGGTATCTGTGCAAGATTATCCTCAGCTAAATATATCATTGGTCTAGGATATACTCCTGTTCATCAGTCTCCATCTGATCTTCTGAGTTGTCCATGCATTTATCTGTAGCCTGGTTTTTGGTGTTAGTGGTAATGCAGTGTTGCGCATAAACTCGTAGTAGCCTTATCTATATCTTATTTGCACAATTCAGTGTCCTCTTTTTCCCCAATGTTATCATTTTTTTTTTTTTTTCTTTTTTAAGCAGGAAAATTCTTTTGTGACTTTCCACAAAGTTTCAAAACTGTCAGCAGTTTATCACGGAGAAACAACACTTCAGATATTTAACTAAAGATTTTAAAGGTAAAAACTTTACTTTTTTCAAAACTCTGTGGCTTAGTTTGGAATCTTATTTTAATGAGAGGGAAGCTGAATCCTGGCCTTCAAGGCAGATTACACAAAGAATAAATTAACTCCTTAATCCAGTAATTGAAGAAAATTTTGTTATCTGAAAAGTAATAAGGTTAAATATTTATTTATGTTATTTCGCATTGAAACTTCTAAAAATGCCACATATTGTTTATACTTTAGCCAGAAGTATCAAAGAAATTCTTTTGAATAAAACTTTTAGACATTTTCTCTGTTGTATATCTCTTATAGTATAAACTTCTAAATAACAAAAGCAAACACACTTATTAGCAGACCCAGACACACACACACACACAGGCACACACAACACACATAATCTTTTTCTGTGGCATAAAAGTAAAAATATACATAAGACTTGTTGTTATGTGCCATGGAGTCAGACTGACTCATAGTGACCCCTCCTTGGGTTTCCGGGGTGGTATAACTACAGAAGTAGATTGCCCAACCTTCCTTCCGAAGAGTGGCTGGTGGGTTTGAACCACCAGCCCTCTGGTTAGCAGTCAAGTGCCTTAGGCACTATGCTACCAGAGCTCCCATATAAGCCTTAGTTATAAAAAAAAAAATATTGATTACCTCAATTTAATACCAGTAAATTATCTAAAGAACTTGAAATTATCTATATACTATAAAACATAATTAGTGTTCAAATAAAGTTTGTTTAAATATTCTGTTTTCATTCAAACTTTTACTTTCCCCCCAATTTTCCAGAATCTAAATTTAGCTCTTTAAGATGTTACCAGCTAGTTTTGGAAATCACAAGGTCTCAGTTCAACTGACCAGTTCATCATGAAGACATTTCCCCAGGCTTTCCCAGATGAATCTCATTATGATTTTTATTTTGGCTTCCTAAATTTCCCCTGCGGTGTAGAGAAATTGTTGATGGTTGGCTTTATGATGGAGAGCCACCCAATTTGCTGATAATTGTAGTAAGACAGGCTTTTATTCCCCCCTTCTTTTCTTTTTCTTTTTTTATAAATGTCTCTACCTAGTTGGAAGGGATCCTTTATAAGTTTCCCTAGAGCTATATGACAGGGGGTCAAAGAGTTCTGATCTTGAAAACTTCCCTCCCACTCCCATCATTTCGCTTATATTAAAAGACAAGATTTAGTCATCCTATTTCATTTCATTTGCATATGTTCAAGTTGGCCTATTACTTTGAAAGACAAATGATAACTGGTTGTTTCTCTATGTTTTACTATTCTCTTGGTAAACAGTTTTGCTATCTCTTTATCATGAACAGTAAATACCAATGCTCTTTAGTCATTCTGCTTTTCTTGTAGGCTTATCCTATTCTGGAACCACTTATTTCTATTCTGAAACCACTAGTATTACTTTAAGACAAATTTACATCTTTTCCTTAAATAAAACCCATGCTATAATATCCAACTTAAGTTACTTGGAAAGAATTTGCTTTCAAGGTTGTGATAAATACAAAAACATTTGTCACAATGAATTTATTTAATTAATTCTCTATAATATTGGACTACTTAATTTGTTTAAACACCATTCAACCAAATCAGAGTGAGTTTCTTGAAGGAAAATTATAATTTAATAGTAATTTAATAGTACCATGCAGAAGTAACAACTACATTTTCATATTTCTATCTTTTACTAACCAGAAGGCTGGTTAGCAAACCTACTAGCCATTCCTTGGAAGGAAGAGTGGGCAATCTACTACCATAGAGAAACTGCCTCAGAAACCCAAGAAATGGTCACTATGAGTTGAAATTGACTAGACAGCAATGAGTTTGGTTTTACTTTTATTTTTTGCATATTTCATAAAAGTCCTTAGAGAAAGAAATTTAAAATAATGTTTTTTTTTTAAGGCCTTGTTACACCAATCAAAATAACAATTTTTCTTTTTCAATGGACTTTTCAAATAGACTAGTTTACATCAAAGTTTCCACAAGACAGGTTAGGAGCTGCAACTTCCTCCTGCCAACAATAAAGGATTGTGTTTAGTTTCTCAAAGTCTTGGCCAAACATCTTAGATTCCTCATAGCAACCCTTACAAATATGCACAATATCAAGGATAACAGAAATCTTAAAGCTGAATCCCTGGATCAAAATGTCTTCAAGAGAGCAGACCAAAGTATTTGCAAACAGAAAAAAAAAAAAAAAAATTCTCATTAAGTGTTACTTGACGATACCATAAACACAAACATTGAACAAGTTTTCCAGGGGAGAGAAGAGATACAATTAGAAACTCATTATCTTAAAGAAATTACTGGAATTCTAAATTAGTTCTGTTGTCCTTGTTGTTGTTATGTGCCGTCGAGTTGGACCCGACTCATAGTGACCCTCCTTGGGTTCCTGAGGCAGTATCACTACCGAAGTAGATTGCCCCACCTTCCTTCCGAGGAGTGGCTGGTGGGTCTGAACCTCCAGCCTTCTGATTAGCAATCAAGTGCCTTATTCACTATGCTATCAGAATATGCTATGCCCTAAATTAGTTCTAATATATTCAATTTAAAGTAAACTTCTAACCAATGTCCTGATAAGGGAAAATCCACATTTATCATCAGGGATATTAAGAATTAGGTTCAACAAAGGAATACTGTGAAACCCTAAGGAATAGTGTAAAATCTGTAAAAGTACTGCATAATGTGGATGAACATGGAGAACAATATGCTTAGTGAAGTAAGTCTATCATAGGACAAATATTGTATTAGTCTGTTATTGTAAATTTATACGTGGAAGGAAATTTTCTTTGTTGACTACCAGGGGTGGGAGAGGAGGGGAGGGGACACTGTTAGATAGGTAGAGACAAGTATTGATTTGGGTGAAGAAAAGGGCAATGTACCAAATATGAGTGATCAACATGGTGGCATTGAGGAAGAGGAAGACATAGAGAGGTGCATGGGAGGTACAGATAATAAAAGTGAACCCTTTTGCACATACAATACTGCCTTGTCAGTGATATACAATACGGGTGGATAGATGGGTTGATAGGTTAAATTATTAGGTATGTCTATGCAGGGGGCAGTGTGCCCAAGACCATGTATAGGGTTGGCAGACAATGTTTCTACAAGTGTATTTGTATGTTCTATAAGAATTACCAGGTTTATACTAGAGCTGACAAAGGACAAGGTGGTAGTCATTACTTAGCCACAGCCAGCTACCCACAGGGAATGAGTGGTTGGACCTGTGGGCTCAGGACCATAGTCACAGGGGATATCAAGCTCAACTGGCATAACATACTACACAAAAACATTATTCCACATTCTACTTTGGTGAGTTGTTGTTGTGTGCCATGGAGTCAGACCTGACTCATAGCAACCTCTCCTTGGGTTTCCGAGGTAGTATCGCTACCGAAGTAGATTGCCCAACCTTCCTTCTGAGGAGTGGCTGGTGGATTTGAACCACCACCTTTGTGGTTAAGGCACTATACTACCAGAGTTCCCTTGGTGAGTAGGGACTGGGATCTTAAAAGCTTGCAAGTGGCCATCAAGATGCAACAATGTGTCTCTCCTTGCTCAGAGCAAAGAAAAATTAAGAAAACCAAAGATGTATGGAAGCAATTACTCAAAGCGACTGGTATGCCATGTGATTCTAAGCCTATACAACTATGAGACCAGAAGAACTAGATGATGCCCAGCTACCACAGTCAACCTCGTGAAGGGGGATATCTGTAGGAGATCCTGGATAGAGTGGGAGAATGATGTGGGACAAAACTCAAAATCATTAAAAATAATAATAATAATAATAATAAAAAGGGACCAGTTGTGCTGGTCTGGTAGAGCCTGATGGAATCCCTGAGACTATGGCCCCTAGCTGCATTTTATGACTGGAATTGTATGGCTTCCAGCTAAACAAAAGACAGGCATATGAACTGAACATTTACATTATGTAGATACACACCTTGGAGAGATCAATCATGGGGGAATGGAAGGGCTGTATATGCACAGGGAGACAGCTGAGGGGGTGGGAGTGCATGGGAGGGAGAGTGCAGTGTAGTAAATTACTTAGTATGGCTTTTCTACCCATAAATCATTGTAAACTCAGTGGTGGAATGAGCAACTGAGGAGATGATTGTAAATGTTATCCACGTGGAGTATTTCTGTTGGGCGTGGCACAATACAATGTTCTGGGAGGTTCCCACTCTCTCTCACGTGCTTAGAGTTCTGATGCTGTGATTGGCTAGTTTGACCACCCTTCTGGGCTCAAAAGGAAGCCTCTTGGAGGCAGAACTCTCTCTGACTGCTGGTGGAGGAAGACGTGCTGCTGAAAGAGACACGCGCCCCTGAAAGAGACACGTGCTGCTGGGAAAGAGATGCGAGAGACACACATTGCTGAGTGAGACACCGAGGGACCAGCACTGCTGGGAAAGAGACTGTGAGAGACTGTTGGCTGAGGGACGTTGGGCTGGGAGAGAGACGGAGCGTTCTTCCTGAACTTGAGTTGTAGCCTGGTGCTTCCCTAATAAACCCCATAATCTGTGAGTTCTGTGTGGCCACTGCAGTGAATTATTGAACCCAGGAGAGAGGTGGTGGGTGCTTTGGGAGGAACGGTTGGTGAAAGGGCTGGAGGGAGGCAGCATGTCTGGCCTTGCAGTAATAGGCCTTGGGTTACTGCTGGTAATCCTGTCTTCCTCTCGTGGGATTAGAGGAGGTCAGAACATGTGGCCTCCTTGTCGTTTTTGCAGAGAGCCACAAGGAAGAGGTAACTATGGGGAGAAAATGGGAGGAAGCTGCTGCATTGTGGGAAATGGCAGTCAGTGTCATGAGACAAAGTATATGTGAACTGCTATATGGAAAATGAATTCACTCTGTAAACTTTCATCCAAATCACAGTAAAAATTGGAAAAAAAAAAAAAAAAGAATTATGTTGCAACTTTGGTTTCCAAGGGTCAAATAAAATTACTAGAAGGGAATTGATCTTCTGCAATTTGAATTTAATGCATAGAGAACTCCAAGTTGCCCACATTAGTTTTCAAGATTGTTCATAATGAGTCTGTGCCCAGCAGAGAGGTACAAACAAGTGTCAGAGCCACAGTGCTTATCTATATATTGAATAGGAGTTGCATAGGGAACTCTACACACCCCCAAATATAGTATTTTCCATTTTCAGAGAAGTTTCAAGTTTGTTCAAAGTTTAAGACTAACAGGCTCAGTAAAATCCTGATGAAGAGTGCTGTGAGGGATTCATCTCTTTCATATACAGTTTGGACTGTATATTGCTTAAACCATGTTTGCCTGAGTTGCAAAAGCATTATCTTGTGGTTGACAGGCACAACCCATCCTCTGAACTGTGTTAGTCTGGCAAAGGAGTCTTTAACCATCTTTGATGGCTGGTGATCACTCTATTGGCTTTTACTTGCCATCCTGTGCCCCTTGTTTTTGCGGCTTATATAGATCCTAAGATTCCACAAACTTGAAAATTTCTAGGACAGCAGTTTGCCCAGAACCTTGCGTTGTTGCCATCAGTAAAGGCAGACAAAACTCTTGGAAGGGTCAGAACCCGAACCTCATACTACTATCACCAGTGGAGGCAAGCAAACTATTGCTAGTAGAGAGGGGGGGGGGTGGGGAGAAAACCACCAAAGAAAAACTTACTAGGTCTGAGTTCAGGATGTGTGATGTTTCTTGAAATGTATATATTTGCAGATACAACCAAGCACTCCTAAAGGTGCTAAAACACAACCTACAGATAGATATATGCAAGAGATGCATCCTAGAATCTAGTTTCAGTTTCTTACAATCCAACTGCTATTTCCACCCCCCCCACACACACCCCATCCTTTAAGAGATTTTCAAAGGGAGTCTTATCTACACCTGGAGATAACAATTGCCAGCAAACAAAGAGAAAGAAAGCATTAAGAATTATCAGATGGGGGGAGGAAACAAGATGGCACCCTGGTGACACACTTCACCCAGTCTCTCTACTACAAAGACCTGAAAGACAAAGTGAAACAGATACAGATGGTAATCCTGGAACTCTGAGCATGAAACAAAAGAATAAAGATTGGCTCACATACTGATTGTGTGAGTCTGAGAGCTCTAGTAGCCTCTAGGAAAATCTTTAACCAGAATTCTTTTAGTGTCAGCATTACTAACAGAACTTTTGGACTCTTTAGGGCCTTTATCTGCCCTCCAGTCTCAGCAGGTATCAAGGAACTTCCTCCGAACTCAGCACGCATCACAAAAGCCATCCTGATTCAGCATGTATCGGAGATTTGCTCGACTCCTGAAAGTCTCCCACATACCTGAGCCGCATCCTCCCTAGATAATATTTTCCTAAGTGAACTTTGGAGCCGGGGGGTTTCTTTACGTCCCCCAACATCTTAGATCACTGCCTTAAATTCCTTAGCAACAACCAATCATCTGTACCCTCTTGCCCTGGTGCTGCCCCTCCCCATATTGTTCCATAAATTTGTGAGAATACCGGGGCACGGGGTCTTTTGCTTAAGCCACTGAACTGGTAAGGGCAAAGACCCTAACTTAAGTTAGCTAATAAACTTTCCTATTGCATTTGCATTGTCGTGTGTTGGCATCTTCCTCTCTGAGCATCTCCTTCATAACCTGGGCACAACAATTGGAAAAAGAAACAGAGTGAAAATAGTGATTGAAGAGAGAGATGGAGTGGGTACCTGACACAGAGTAGCCATTTTGAGGCACGGAAGACAACATACATGTGTGAGGGGAAGTCAACTTTAAGGATCCTCATTAAGACAGAGACACAATGTAAACAAATTCAGAGTGAAGGATCTTTGAGGAGAGTTCAGGGAAGTGGGCAAGAATTCCAGTGCCATGGATGACCTTAGAGCAGGAGGGAAGCCAGTAAGTGGGGATGAAACTGGTCATCAGTGGTGAGCCCTAGTCCTTTGCATTGTGAGTCCAGGTAGAAGGAAAGGGCTGTGAAGTGGTGGTTGGAGATGCTGGACTCCAGGCCTCTTGTCCCCACCCTAGCTCCCATGGTTTAGTTTGGGCAGGAAACATTAATTGGCTGCACTCTCCCAAATGTAGAGCAGGCCCAAATTAGTGAATGCATAACTAGAGAAGTACATTCTACTTCTTTCAAAGCCACACCTTCCCAGTGACCAGGAGTGAGCCTTCCCCTCACTCCACCCTGTTGTCTAGGGATGCCTGTCCCCTCATCACTCCCCATCTATCTAATTTGATCAGACCACCTCCCACTATCAGTGGCCACCCACGACACTGTAGTCCCAGAAGAATGAGCCACACACCTGTGGCTCATGCTCTGCATGCCCATTGTCCATTTGATATACAGGACATGCTCTCACAGACCAAAAGGCTGCACTTTGTAGCCTCCACTACTGCACTTCACTGTTAGAGGTGTATACATGTGTGAACCACGCACCACTGTCTCCACTGTCAGGGACACACACATACATGCAGATTACACACCAGGCTCCTACTGTCTCTGTTTCCCTCAGGGCATGCATTCACATGGATCACATGAGGGCCACCTGTTGCCACTGTGTCTGGCAGTGTGGGTGCTGGTGGATAGGGAGCAGTGTGCTTGCAACCTTAAGAAGTGCAAGTAACCATTTTGTTCCCCCTTCTTTTTGTTGTAGTTGTTCATAGTTTCCCTCTTCCTCTTTTTCCTTTATTTTTACCCATTATATTTTTCCCTATTTCTTTTTTCTATACCATTTGCCAGAAGACTGACATTGTATCCTCACTACTCACCCACACCTATCACACCACCATCCAACCAGAGACTGCCACTACCCACTTGTGACAGCATCTGCCAACGACAGATGACAGATGGAGGACAAATGCTGATAAACCTGTCCACAGCTGTTCTTCATGACTAGCAAACAGAGACTCCACCCATACTTCCACTAATTATTTCACCTACCTGGAGACAGTAGGTGGTGCCTCCATGTTGCCAAACTAGTGACCAAAGTATCACCCCCATCCCACTTACCTGCATATATTAAACAAAGCAAGAGAGTTCTCAGGTGAAAAAACACAAAACAAGACTTAACAAAAGGTCTTAGAGAACCACATGGAAAAACGAATTTCAAAATCCAAAAGGACTTACCTCACAGGGTCCCTAAGGTCCATGGAGGTGGCAGGGCACCAGGAGCCCCTTTTCTGGTGTCTGTTCTGATTCTCAACTCCCCCAGGGTTCCCACGGAGGAAACATGTCTTTGGATCCCACCTTTATAATCATTTGTGGTAGAGGAAAATACCACAGACTCAATAATATTCTACAGAGAATTTTTATTAAGCCTTAAACAAGATAACAATAAAAACAAAGGCAATCATCTACATGAGGGAAACCATCAGCATGCATCCAGTACAGAGACAGACAGAATCCAATGAAATAAAATTATAGTGTTCATTTTATATGATAGTCACCACTCTCATGTCAGTATGTTGTACTGTGATGTCTTGTGTGTTGTGAGGCTGGAGGCTATGCCACCAGTATTTCAAATACCAGCAGGGTCACCTATGGTGGACAGGTTTCAGTAGAGCTTCCAGACTAAGACAAATTTGGAAGAAGAATGGGGCCATCCACTTCTCAAAGAAATAGGCAGTGAAATCTTTATGAGTAGAAGTGAAACACTGTCTTATACAATAGTGGAAAACTTTATGAATAACCCTGAAACTTTGTCCTATATAGTGCTGGAAGATGAGCCCCTCAGGTCAGAACGCACTCAAAATATGATTGGGGAAGATCTGTCTCCTCAAAGCAAAGTTGACCTTAATGACTTGGATGGAGTAATGCTTTCAAGACCTCCATTTGCAGATGCAGCATGACTCAAAATGTGAAGAAACAGCTGCAAACATCCATTAATAATCAGAACATGGAATGTATGATGTATGAATCTAGGGATTGTAAGTTGTCAAAAACAAAATGGAAAACATAGAGATCAATATCCTATGCATCAGTGAGCTGAAATAGACAGGTTTTGGCCATTTTGAATCAGGCAATCATATGATCTACTATGCTGGGAATGACAAATTGAAGAAGAATGGTGTGGCATTTATTGTTACAAAGAGTGTTTTAAGATCAATCCTGAAGTACAATGCTGTCAATGAAAGGATAATATCCATATTAACTGGAAGGCCAGTTAATACTACTGTTACTCAAATTTACACACCAACCACCAAAGCCACAGACAAGGAAAGTGAAAATTTTTACCAACGTTTGTTGACCAAACATTCAATCAAGATATGTTGATTACTACTGGTGACTGGAATGCAAAAGGTGGAAACAAAGAGGAATCACCAGTAGTTGGAAAATATGGTGTTGGTGGTAGAAATGATGCCAGAGAAGCATGACAAAATTTTTCAAGACCAATTAATTATTTGTTGCAAATACCTTTTTTCAACAACATAAATGACAGCTATACCCATGGACTTTTCCAGATGGAATACACAGGAATCAGATCGACTACATCTGTGGCAAGAGGCAATGGAGAAACTCAATATCTTCAGCCAAAACAAAGCTAGGCGCTGACTATGGAACAGACTATCAATTCTTGTATGCAAGTTCAAGTTGAAGCTGAAGACAATTAAAACAAGTCCAGGAGAGCCATAATATGACCTTGATTATATCCAACCTGAAGTTAGAGATCATCTAAAGAACAGATTTGATGTATTGAACACCAATGACCAAAAACCAGATAAATTGTGGGATGATATAAAGAGCATCATCCATGAAGAAAACAAAAGGTCATTAAAGACAGGAAAGGAAGAAAAGACCACAATGGATGTCGGAATAGTCTCTGAAACTTGCCCTTGAGTGGAGAGTAGCTAAAGCAAATGGAAGAAATGACAAGATAGAAGAGCTGAACAGAATAATGAAATGCACAAAGACCTAGAGTTAGAAAACCAAAGGGGAAGAACACTCTCAGCATTTCTCAAGCTGAAAGAACTGAAGAAAAATTCAAGCCTTGAGTTGCAATATGGAAAGATTCTATCGGCAACAAATTGAATGATGCAGGAACCATCAAAAGAAGATTCAAGGAATACACAGAGTCATGGTACCAGAAAGAACTGGTTAATCCTTTTGATCAAGAACTTATGGTATTGAAGGAAGAAGTTGAAGCCACACTGAAGGAAACGGTGAAAAACAAAGCTCCAGGAATCGATGGGATACCCATTGAAATGTTTCAACAAATGGATACTGTGCTCATCTATGCCAAAAAATTTAGAAGACAGCCAGCCACCTAGCCAACTGACTGAAAGAGATCCATATTTGTACTCATTCCAAAGAAAACTGGTCCCACAAAATGTGGAAATTGTCAAACAATATCATTAATATCACATGCAAGTAAATTTTTGCTGAATATAATTCAAACAATTGCAGTAATATATTGACAGAGAATTTCCAGAAATGCAAGCTGGATTCAGAAGAGGATGTGGAATGAGGGATATCATTGCTGATATCAGAGGGATTTTGTCTGAAAGTAAAGAATACCAGAAAGATGTTTACTTGTATTTTATTGACTATGCAAAGGCATTTAACTGTGTGAATCATAACAAATTACAAATAACATTGAGAAGGATGGTAATACCAGAACATTTTCTTATGTTCATGAGGAACCTGTACATAGACCAGGAGGTTATTGTTTGAACAAAGCAAGGGGATACTGCATGGTGTCAATTCAGGAATGGAGTGTGTCAGGGTTGTATCCTTTCACTATACTTATTCAGTCTGTATGCTGAGCAAATAATCCAAGAAGCTGGACTATATGGAGAAGAATATAGCATCAGGATTGGAGAAAGAGTCATTAACAACCTGTGATATGCAGATGACACAACTTTGCTTGCTGAATGTGAAGATGACTTGAAGCACTTAACTAATGAAGATTACAGACTACAGTCTGCAGTATGGATTACACCTCAGCATTTAAAACAAAAATCAAAAAAAACAAAATTCTCACAACTGGACCAATAAGCAGCATCATGAAAACACACTGGATAAATCCACTGCAGAAGACCTCTTTATAGTGCTGAACAGTAAAGATGTCTCTTTGAATACTAAGGTGTGCCTAACCCAAGTCATGTTGTTCTCAATCTAATATGCATGTGAAAGCTGGACAATGAATAAGAAAGACCGAAGAAAAGCTGATGTTTTTGAGTTCTGGTATTGATGAAAAATACTGAAAGTACCATGGACCTCCAGAAGAAGGAACAAATCTGTTCTGCAAGGAGGGCAGCCAGAATGCTCCTTGGAAGCACGAATAGCCAGACTTCTCACCTACTTTGGTCATGTTGTCGGAAGGAACCATTCCCTGGAAAAAGATAATCATGCTTGGTAAAGTGGAGGCTCAGCAAAAAAAGGGGAAGGCCCTCAAAGAGATGGATTGACACTGTGGCTGCCACTATAAGCTCAGGTATAACAAGGATTGTTAGGCTGGCACAGGGCTGTGCAGTGTTTCGTTCTGTTGTATATAGGATCTCTATGAGTCAGAGCTGACTCGATGGCACCTGACAACAACAACCATACATACGATAGAGAACAAAGGAAATCATCGAAAGATCATGACTGATGGCAGGTCAATTTATCGCCATTGTAGGTGGGATTACAGAAAGGGAGAAAGGATATAATTGAAATACACACATAATTACAGGTTAACAAAAGGTTACGGGATTGACTAGTTTCAGTAAATCATTAAGGACATGCCCAGAGAAGTTTCCTACTTCTACTAGTGAGCATCTTTCTGCAAAATCTACTTTCAATCACATTCTTCCTTAGGACAAACTTCAGATTTAATGGTCAGCAAGCCTTGAGGTGGTAACATGAAGAACTCAAATGAATCTGAATTTATGATAAGACTCAAAATGGATTTAGGACTTGCACTGTGGACCACAGCCTTCCACAAACCACGTACTTTAGAATTTAAGCTGTCATACATTTTTCAGTTTTGAAGGAAGTACAGTCAGAATTCTCTTTAGAAGTGAGGATGATGAAACTTCATCTTTCTTATTTTTGACATGTCAAGAAAGACCAGTCATTAGAAAAGAATATCAGTAATAAAGAGTCAGAGAAAATGAAGGAAACCTTCCATGATATAATAGCTGCAAAAATGGGCTCAAACATACCAACAATTTTGAAGATGATGCAGGACCATGCTATGTTTCATTCTGTTACACATAAGGTAACTATGAATCGGCATCTACTGGACGTCAACTAACAATAGCATGATTTTATAGTTTCACTGCAATGCTAAATCTTTGCAAGAAATGTAGAGCTGCTGTAGAAAATATTCTTTCCAATATAGAGAGTAAGGTCTCTGTTACCTTAAGTCTAGACTATCTATAAATCAAGATTAGTGGGTTGGTTACGTGCGAAGACAATTCATTTCAGCATTTCAGTGTAATTGGTAGTATTAGGAAAGTTTTGAGACAATCTGGCTTTTATTTTGCGGTTTCAGCTTAGGAAGATTTACTGAATCAAAATGTGAAGAAGCAGAAGTTTTTCTCTGACCACTCAAGGGGCTGGGATGGCATCATCTATCTATCACACAACTGCACCCCATAGTACAGAGACAGCCTTGCATAAGTCTACTCCCTTTCTGGTTGTAAAATGATTTTGTTGTTGTTGTTGTTGTTATGTGCTGTTGAGTTGTCTCTGACTCACATCGACCCCTCCTTGGGTTTCCAAGGCAGCATCACTATGGAAGTAGATTGCCCAATCTTCCTTCAGGGAAAATGATTTTAGCAAAGGAGAAAAGGATGTCTTATTTGCCTTGAGGCACTGCTAGCCAATGTGTATTTATTCCTTTTAATTTCAGCTGTTTTGTTCTTTTTGAGGCCCAGTGGATGCTTCAAGTATGTAGAGAAGGCTTAACCCTAAGTGATGTTTGTCATAACAAAGTATTGTCTTTCTGAAAACCCCTTTGGCACTTGTGTGACTGCTACCAAAAGTAAACTGATGAGGGAACAAATTCATACAAACAAAATAGCCAATAATATTTGTGGTGAAGATTTCAGCATAGCTTTGTTCTTAACTCTTTCAAGTTTAATCCAAAAGGTAGCAAGGAATTCATTCCTCATAGTATTTCCTTCCCTTTATTCTTTCCTTTTCATTCTCAATTCAGATGACCAGAATATTTTATTTATCTAGTAGTATCCACCCAGACATGCTTCATAAGAAAAGCTTGACTATCTCCTTCCGAAAGATAACAGCCATTGAATACTCAATGGAGCACAGTTATACTCTGACACACGTGGGGTCACCATGAGTTGTATCAACCTCAGAACAACTGGGTTTACAGTGTCTGAGAACACTGGGACAGACCATGGATTCAAACTGCTCCAAGTAACTGGGCTTATCTTTTCAATGGTTAGAGGTACGAAGGTTGAGAGCAGGTGAAATGGCAAACTGACCCACACATTTACTGCCACATACATTCTTTATCTTATAATTGAAGTTTTGCTTTGTTTTTTATGCCTCCTTGAACTCAACAAAATAGACTAAAGTTATTGTTTCAAAATGTATGGCATGACCCCTTCGTGAATAATGAAATTATTTTTACTGGGTCTTGACCACCATTAGAAAGGAAATAGAATAGGAATAGAGAATAGCTCATTGCATCACATGTACTGTACCATGAAACTTCATTTTTTCAGTGTTTTGTGTGTCTGTGTATATGTGTATTGGGTAATGATGTGGAATGTATTTCTCGTCTTCAGAAATATTTGAAAACCACTAACTTTTAGCTTATAAAATAACATCACTGTTAATTACGAAGGAAAGGGGGGGAAACAAAATATTTGGATAGGGGATTAGAAGTGAGTTCTAACAGTGGATGCACTACTAAATAGCTAAATGAGTATGCTGATTCACTTTCCTCAAATATAACATTAGGGCAATTAAGTAGATGGTCTCCAAGACCCCTTGCTCTAAAATTCAGGCATATCCTTCCCTTTAACCCAGTGACTGATACGGTGGTGATGAAGAATTTTTCAGAGATTCATGATCTGAAGCAGCATCTATTTGCCTTGCCCAAAGTTTCTGTTCTTTGCCAGAAGATGAGGAGAGCTGCAGCCTCTATTATATTTCAGTGGATGAACAGGAGGACTAATAATATCTCCTTTATAGGTTCTTTAGAAATCTCTACATTGACAATCCAAAAGCTTTATATTGATTTTTGTATCTAGCTGATAACATTCTTTCTTGGTAGCTAGAGCCCAATATGTTTTCAGTACTTTTTTTCACTTTAAGGTCTCTGTCACTCATTGAAGCTGAAATCAGCAGGCTATTAGTTTTCCCAATGTATAATCTCAAGTCCCACGGAACAGGGGCTTGCAGACACCAGACTTTTTGACTGTGGAATTTACTTTTCATTTTTATTCATAGCACACTGTCAACTCTGCATTTAAAACTAAAGTGAAAACATAACTGTCTGGTAATGAATTTGAAATCTCTTAAGGAGAACACATTTTAATGCATCCTGCTAGTGCTGAAAAATACAACATCACTATATATTCAAAATGTGTGATATTTTTCTTTTTTTTAAATTGTGTTTATGATATTTTAAATTGTGGTCATTTTATACTTTGTTGAGGTCAAGTGATTAGGATTTATTTTAATATTTCATTTTAGTTTTCTTTAAAAGAAAAAAGAAGGTCCTTCATTTTCAAAAGTGGGGACTGGATGAACAGCAGCAGGAAAGGAAAAAGATTATCAGCAGGACAGTAAATTGTGCCAGTGCCCTTTCAAAGATGCAGTGGGGAAGCAATTGTTTGTCACCAGATAAATGTTCTTTAAATGGAGTTTTTGTGTGCTGATGGACATAAATCTTAATCATTCTCCCTTAATTGAGACTTTAGCATGCAAATCTATAGTTTGAGAGCACAGTTGAATTTTATATAGTTGAAAGAGTTTTGCTTTGGGGGGAATCAGAGACCTTCAAAAGGTGAGATGGTGGGGATTTTATGTATTAAACACTTTCTTCATCCTAAGACTTAACATAGCTGTCAAAAGTTATCAACTACAGACAGGAACCCAACCCTTCACGCATCTCTCAAACCCTACCTAACTATTGGATTTAACATTAAAGTGTTCAAAGGAGAAAAAGTTGTAGCTTAGTCACACAACATCATTCAATTCAATTGTTTTTGCTTTCTGGTCCTAAATTAGACAATGCTTATCATGTTTAGTAATTTCCTAGGCAAGCATTTGTCATTTATTATGCACCAATATATCTGTAGTCAGTGGAGACTTGGTGAGAGTTAGAAAAACAGATTCACATTTCATTCCAAATCAATACCTTGATTGATTAATTCAATAAAAATCTCTTTATCTGAGTATCTATTAGATTCAAGACTTCAAAGGTGACTTCAGAAATACAAAAATGATCACAAGATCTTGCCTTAGAAAAATAGACTATTGTAGTGGGAAAATGAAACAGAGTAAAAGGACATATCTCCCTCTCTGCAGGTCTGGATTTCATCTTATGAATGCTGTGTATTTATTTGTAGAGCACATTTAAATATGTTCTATATATCAGCTAATACATGGGGATATTTCTTCTATTCACCTATGAAGAACTTGATATTAAG
The DNA here is from genome assembly GCF_000298275.1 of Orycteropus afer afer. Lineage (NCBI taxonomy): Eukaryota > Metazoa > Chordata > Mammalia > Tubulidentata > Orycteropodidae > Orycteropus > Orycteropus afer. The sequence goes on along the minus strand of NW_006921725.1, from coordinate 4,862,814 downwards.
TGCTTTACTTGACGAAAATTTCAAAAAATGGGGGACCTGGTAAATCTCCCACAAATTCCACAATTACAAATAAAGGAAATCCCAATTACTTTCCAACCTACCTTCCCTTGTATTAGATTAGAAAACCACTAATAGCTTATAAAAAAAAATAGCTTATTAAAAGCTTAGTGTGATTGTCTAATATTTTATTCAGGTCTTGCTTAGAAATGCATTAGAATCATTACCTGACTTTTAAGAAAAGGGAGTTCTTTTTCCAATTAAAAATAAACCCACTGGCACACCCCAGCTCTTATTTTTTTTGCTTAGAAATGCTCATTTGCCTTTCAGATTAGGATAAAGGATATCAACCAGAGAAAAGTGATGTCCCTGGAGGTGACATTTTTCAAAGTTGGTTTGAGCAATACTTAGTCACAAAATTAACCTTTTAATTTTCATGGTATGGCCAACAAAACAAACAAAAAAATACATACCACGTAGCACCTTGCATTCTACTTTATGTTTTGCAAGGATCATTAATTATATGTAAAATAACAGCAAGAGAAATACTGAAAATGAGAATGTTTGTTAAATATATTATGTTCAAATGAAAGTTTGCAGATGTTTCTTTTGGAAATTCAAGGTTAACAAAACACAATTGATAGCAAACCATATTTCTCTATTTAAGTGAACTGGGAGATCATAAAACCTAAATTTTTCATAGTATGGCAGTCAGTACTTTTCAATTGGAGGACATGGGGAACATATATTAGCTTTAGATGTTATTAGTCCAAAAAGATAAGTAACATATTGCTTAAAATATTCTGTGATACTTACTGCACACTGGTAAGATCCAAAGACTTTCTCTACAGGTATAACTTGTTTGAGGAAATAAACTTTTACTAGTGATACAGGATTTTCAATATGCTTGCCATCCTCCCCCCACACACACTGAACTTAATATTTTTATGTAAAATATAAAGCATCAATGAAATATACAATCCAAGTTATCTTGTCTATTGCTTTGCCAAATTAGTTACTTTCCAACATATATTTTGTACATAATTTTACTGCAACGTGGAATGGCACAGTCTTTATTCCAGATTGAAAAGATAGGTGCGTGCGTCTTAGAAACTAGAGAGAACACTAAGTGAGTGCAGCACAGTTCTGGTGTCAGGATTCACCTCTGCTCCAGCAGACAGATGCTTGTATAAAATCAATGACTATACTATACATTTTTTGAGCTTGTTTCCTATTTTCATACTGTATGTTTCAAGTCTATTGCCTAAAGATATACTGCAATTTCGATATCTCATAAGTGAGGGAATAACAGTGGAAATGTTGCATTAAATTTTGTTACAATTTTTCAAATCTTAGAATAATACAATATTTCAACATGACATTATAGGCACATAAGAAATTCCAAAGCGACCCATCAATCACAAATATATTTTAATGATCTTTTGAGCAAACATCAAAACATAATTCATAACCAAGGAAGTTCTTTCAGTGAATTTTATTTTAAACTTTTGATTATTTTAAGAGTCAAAATGAAATGATAGATGCTGAAAAAAAATGTACAAATTCTCTATGAGCACAGATTGCTGGGAGAAGGGAAATTCTGAATAGAAATTTAGAAAACTATTTATGTTTAATATTACACTGGTTGGATACATTTTTAAATATGTACACCAACTCCTCGCTTGTGGATTATATCATTATCTGACATTTCACATTTGTGATGATAGTAAGAGATCTACTACCTATCCATTTCCTATATAGACCTGAAGTAACAAACACAAACACAAAGGTTAGAGGCTAGAGTAAAGCTGGCTGTGATGATTAAAGTTATGTCCAACTTGGCTGGACCATGATGCTCAGTTGTTTGGCACTTATATATGATGTAATTTGGTATTTAAGTAATGATGTAATCTAAGAATCATGTAATGATGAAATTTACCATTATGTAATTATGTAGTCATCCTACATTTTGTGATCTGATATGGTCATCCTCTGTATAATGCCTTTTTTTTTTTTTTTTTTTTTTATCAACCTGATCTGTGGAACCTAACCATGTTGATAAGTGAGGAATGGGTATATTCAGTTTTCTTCCCCTTGTATGTTTCTTCCTTGATATTTTTACATTACTCTGTCTCCTATTTCCTTTATAGTAGCCTTTATTATACTTTATAAATCTTTGTGTGTGTGTGTGTGTGTGCCTTCTATTGTTAACATTTGTATTAGGCTGGGGTCTCTAAGAAGAAAAACCAGTAAAATTTATATCTCTATATATGTCAATGTCTCTATCTTTATATCTATCTGTCTATCTATCTGTCGATCTATGGTCTCCTGACTCACATAGCTGTAGGGGCTGATGGACCCCAGATCATCATTTAAGACAGAAGGCTGTTAGCACACAGGCTGTGAAGGCAGTAATCCTTACATGGGTATGCAATACTGCAGGCTTCAAGACTAAAGAACCAGAGGTCAGATGATGATGAGCCAGATGTAGGATCCAGATCAACCAAAAAGTCAGAGAGCTTTACCAGAAAGGCCATGTATATTGGATGCAGGCCATACCCTCAAGGAAACTCCCTTTCAACTGACTGGCTGTTGATCTCATCAGGGGAATGACTACATCATAACTGCCAAATCACTGAGAATTATGGCACAGTGAAGTTGACACACAATCTTAACCATCACAACAAACCAGTAATTAGACAATGTGAGTTCAGCAAAGCTACTCTACTAATAACATTGTTGTGTTATTTACAATACAACATTAATCTCAATTCACTTTTCTTTCATTATAAATCAACCAGTACATAGGTTATTGATACCTAAAAATACGAAATCAAATAATATGTCATTTCTAAAGTATCTCAAGTAGTTTCATTGTAGACCAGTGCAATTTAGAAATGTGCATTAAAAAAAGAATAAATGTTACCGAATTCCTCTTTCTCTCTTAAGAAAAGTGCTGTCCTATCTCTCTTAAGAAAAGTGCTGTCCTATTGTCTTTAAGGGAGCTCTGGTAGCATAGTGCCTAAGGCACTTGACTGCTAACCAGAAGGCTGGTGGTTCAAACCCACCAGCCACTCCTTGGAAGGAGGGTTGGGCAATCTACTTCTGTAGTGATACTGCCTCTGCAACCCAAGGAGTGGTCGTGATGAGTCGGGTCCGCCTTGACGGCACATAACAACAGCAACATTGTCTTTAAAGGGTGTCCTAAGTGGAGGAATGGTTAAGTATTGAACTACTGGCTGAAAGATTGTCAGTTTAATCTTGGTTTAATCTGCCTTGGAAGTCAGACCTGGAGATTTGCTCCTTAAAAGTCCTATCTTTGAAAACCTTGTGGCATGCAATTCTTCTCTGCACACATGAGGTCCTCATGAGTAGGAATTAACTCATGATAACTAATAACAGTAACAACATGATCTAAAAAGAAAATTAATAATACAAAGAAAGGGAGAATTGGGACTGCTTCATGTGATAATGAGTTCTCAGTCTTGGGTAAGCTGGAAAATAAGCTTGATGACTTCCCAGGAGCAATAATGTAAAGAAAAGTGTTGACTGGGTAGGAGAGAGGGCTAGATTCTAATTTCTTCCATGTCTGAATTTCCATGATCCATCTAAAGTCCACAATTCCCTTAGGAGTAATTATTACTTTCTATTAAAGTCTATTCAGAGAGGCAGATGACTGAGAATGAAAAGAAATAAGACACTTTGTCATACTACATGTCAGTGTGGGATTCTTTCAAGGAGCATTAGTTTAAGTTTGGATACTTTAAGTTGCATGTAACAAAACACCAGGGGGTAAAAAAAGAGTCTTAAAGATAAAGGAAATTTATTGTCTCACTTAGCAAGAAGTCTGTAGATGGCTTTTTCCTAATAGGCTTAACAACTCAAGAATTCATCAAGATCCAGACTCTTTCTATAGTTCTGCTTTTTTTCATACTGCGTTGTTTGATCTGCCTTCCTGGTCAGAAGATAGCTCCCAGTATCAGGCCTCATGCTACAATGTGTCACAGATAGGAAGAAAACTGGGGAGAAGCCTTTACACTAGCAGATATTTTTTTTATCAGGGAGAAAAATATTTCTCGATGCCCTCCAGCAAACTTCCTTTGAGGTCTCTACTAGCTTTCAGTAAAGGTAGTGAATTAAGTATATTAAAATTCTAGCATCTTCACCCTCTGTCATTTGTAGAGCTCTGACATTAAGAGAGAAGGGGCTGAAAATAGCTGTTGGGCAGGGAACAAACGTGTCAACAATTTACAGGAGTACTGCAGCTCTCACCAAATAGATTGTCGATCTTATTAATCAGAAGTGGACTACTCCCATCAATGGGCTTGAATATAATCCTTTTAGCACATAACAACAACAACAACACAGCTACAGAAGATGTAGATATAAGATCAAGAGAATGAAGATTAGAAAAGCAACTATTAGGCAGAGCATACACACCAGGAATAATCTTCGAGTAAGTGATTGTTGGTATGATTTTTTGTAAATGTAGGTCCTACCTAAATGATGTCCCTGTCAGAGTTATTCTTCAATCTGTTCCAATGATTTCCCCATCCAACTGTTTAGTCATTAGGTGACTGGGAATCTTGTCAGACACAAGAGGGCTGCCTCTTCATCTTAGCTTTAACTATCCCAACTGTTACTCAAGTCTCTTCCTCTTCATTATCACCCTATTTCCTCCCTCTGTGGATTAGCGGGGGGTGGGGGGAACAGTGTTCTAAGAAAATGATCTCAAGTGAGTAGAAATTGGTTGGTAGTGGGTTTTGGAACCAGGACTCTGGCTTTTTTCTTCCTCTTTTTACCGAGGATTATGATACAGATTTACACTTTATGGGTAATTTAGAAGAAAGCCAGTGTCAGCAGGCGAGTGGTCACTGACACAAATATCAGGGGAAGTGAAGAAGAGTAAGGAAAGCGTAAACTGCAGTTACAGGCTGTGCAAAGTGGGACACTTGTCTTGCCAGGAGGTAAGCAGATTTCCTTGGCTCCTGGGAAAGAGGAAATTGGCAGGCAATAAGGAAGAGGGGCAAGGGCTGGTGTGGGATCAGCTTTGTTGTTGTTGTTGTTGTTATGTGCCGTCGAGTCGGCCCCGACTCATAGCGACCCCTCCTTGGGTTTCCGAGGCAGTATCACTACGGAAGTAGGATTGCCCAACCTTCCTTCCGAGGAGTGGCTGGTGGGTTTGAACCGCCAGCCGTCTGGTTAGCAGGCAAGTGACTTAGCCACTATCAATAGAACTTCACTGTCACTCACTGGTGTGTATGCTCCTCTAACTAGTAAATGTGTGTAGGACAGAGTTTCAGATAACCCATACTTAACCTTTTACACCTCACAGGTACGACTACCATCTGACAAGGAATACATTCTCAAAAAACACTGCTCTTTGAAAAAGTCACTAAAAGCCAACCGCCATTGAGTCAATCTTGTCTCACAGAGATCCCGGTGTATTAGAGTAGAATTGTGTTCCACAGGGTTTTCAATGGCGAAAACCCATCAGCCACTCCTCGGAAGAAAGATGGGGCAATGTACTTCCGTAGTAATACTGCCTTGGAAACCCAACCAGGGGTCCCCGTGAGGTGGGTTCCCCTCAACAGCCCATAACAACAACAACAAAAATATTTTTTGGAAGTAGATTGGCAGGCAGGCCTTCAGAGGCACCTCTAGGTGCTGGAATCTCTGATCTTTTGGCTAAGCACATTAACCATTTCAATACTCAGGAACTCTGAAACTGGAGAGATAGTTACAGCAATTGTCTAAAACAATAGCCCCCATGTGGTGTCCCCATTCACTGCCTGAGTATGGTCTCTGTTTCTTCCTATGCCAACATTATAGACATTTCTTTTTAAGATTCACTGAATAAGTTCTTTTTAATTTGACTAAATAACCCTCTCTCCCAGTCAAAAATATTTATGCATAACAACTCTCCAATGTTTAAAATAAATGACAGGCTTTGGAACAGACCCTTAGCTCTGAACCTGGTGGTTGATGGAGGAAAAATATGTCTTGGAGTTGCAGTGCATGTTTGATTTCTGAGGTAAATGATATATGTTGGAATTTATATTATTAACTCTTTTTACTGCTTATTGCAGTTACTTTTTACCAAATAAAGATTGCTAGGTGTGCAAATGATTTACTAACTTAAAGGTTGGTGATTCAGAGCCACTCAGCAGCACTACAGAAAGCCTGGTGATATGCTTCAGTTAAGATTACAGCCAGGAAAATCCTATGGAGCAGTTCTGCTCTGTAACACATGGGGTGTCCATGAGTTGGAAATCACTAAAAGGCAACTAACAATAACAACAATTTACCAATTGAATAGAAGCTTAGCAATAGCAATCAACTACCATAATAATGTATATGGGCTTAAAATCAGTCCTGGTCTCACCTTAGGTAATTTATACAGTCAAGATTCTGGTCCTCTCAGCACAGAACTAAGTCAGTGCTACTTCTGAGGCAATACTGCTTCACAGTGGTAAATAATACCTTTCTAGTTGTCTTGCTTTTAGTTTTGCATTTTTTCAAGGTTTTGTTTTGTTTTTTTTTGGTAGATAGTTGGATCTAACTTTCCACTGGTGCTAAGGAAAGGGTGGTTTTTGTGTGTGTGTGATATGTTTTATTCACTAATAACTTTATAAAAGCTATTTGCAACTTTGGATACTTGATGAACAGGAGCCAGATACTGTACTAAAAGCTTTATGGACATATCACATTTTTATACAAATAACGTATATTATACTTATTTTTTTTTCCCCAACTGCATCCTCCCTCACCCCATGAAGTATGTTCATAAGTGTGCTATTAATTGTTTTTAAAATACAGTAAGACAATTTAATCCTCTATTTCATTTAATCTCATCATTTTTGACTAAAGGTTGTTAAGGAATAACAAATGTGACATTGTCCCATGTCATGCACTACAGATTGAACAAACGTAAGCCAATGTTTGGTTTTGGAATGGGTCAACCACTCAGATCCTATCACTAATGACTCCAAAATATTTAGAACCCAAGGGGAGAAAATAAGGCTAAATTTTTGAAAGAATATGACCTTATGCAACAGAGAGACCTGGGTCTTAACTCTGTTCCTGCCACTTCCTTGCACTGTGAATTTAGAGATTATTTAAATTCTCTCAACGTCAGTATCATCTCTTCCTTACTCAATCTTGTGAGAATTAAACCATTTGTGTATCCCACACTTGCTTACCTTGCTCGTCAGAGTTAAAGAACATCACAAAGCACCATGGATTAATATTAGACCAAAGACTAAAGTGTGTACCTGGTATTAAATAAAGACTGAAGACTGAGGAAGGAAAGACAAAAAGGTTTACTGAGGAATTCATAGTGAACTAATCAGCCTTCCCTTGTGCTACCTGCTGTTCAGTTGGCCCCAAACATTGCAATCCACAGTTTTTATTGACTAATTTTTGGAAATAGATCACCAGCCTTTCTTACTTGTCTCTGTTGGTAACAAAGCTCCACTGAAACCTGATCAGCATCACAGCAACAAACCAGTCTCCATTGACAGACAGGTGGTGCTACACTCAGGTGCACTGAGCAGGAGTCAAAGCAGGGTGTCTAGCATGGAGGTGAGAATTGCCACCACCCACCACAGTAGCCTTACTTGCTAAGAGTTCATTGTATGTGAAAGATAGGGAGATCTTCACACCAGCCCTTTTCCTTGTCCACACAAAAAAGTTTACTTCACTTCTTTATACTTAAAGGTCTACTCTACAGTGGGTCACTTTGACTTTAAACTAGATAAAGGTATCCCTTACTCTTGATCTCCTTTTCTTGTACTCTGCTTGTGCTGCTCTTTTGCTTCAGCTCATCTTTTAGTCTTTTCTTTTCTTCCTTTGAAAGTTTCCTAGTAAAGGAGTTTTTGACTTTTAGCTATTTTCTCTAACATGATTCATTCCCCCACCGCCATACCCAGGATGCTTTATACACTGTCTGTAACAAACCCCACTCTCTATACCCAGTTCCACCTCCACCAGCCTCCACTACCAAAATCTGTAGGTAGAGATCCAGCAATTGTTCTGCTAAAATAAAAGCACAACACATTTAGTCATCAAATTTTTTACCCAGGGATTATCCTACTTTTTGAATTGCTTAAATTTAAATGAGCAAAATTAAGTTTATCTTCTCACTTTATTTTTGAATAGACCATGTCAGAGAAACCCACTGACACTGAAACATGATGGAATAATGAAAAAAATTATAATGGAAGTAGCAATAATTCAGATTGTGTTATGTTCATTGCCTATCTGCAATTCTTGGGAAAGTTGGTGATTGGTCTGCCCTCATGGGGCTATTTTGTGTGTATGTGTGTGTGAGTGGGTTAATGATGAACATATATTTATCTGTAGATTTAGAATAATTTCTAATTTTTCATTTAATTTGTCATTTTTTTCTTGTATTTTCTTCCAAAATTCTTGTAAGGTTTTTTCTGTGTCTTCTTTGGTCTGTCTCTCAATCCTTTGAAGATACCTAAAGATAATTCTTTTGAATTCCTTATCAGAGAGTTCCAATGCTGCTTCTTCCTC
>NW_006921725.1:4838806-4847420 GCF_000298275.1 Orycteropus afer afer | reverse complement strand
TGGTAGCAATGGAAGCAATAAGTCCTGGAACATGATGGACCAGAAGAACTAGATGATGCCTGGCTACCAATGCCAAGCAGTTGGGAAAGGATTGAAACTGGAGATCCTGGATAAAGTGAGAGGAAAAACATGAAACAAAATCTAAAAACACAATAATGACCAGAATTACTAGTCAGATGGAGTCTGGTGGGATCCCCAATACCATGGCCCTGGGATACACTTTGGGCCTGGAATAAAACTTACTCCCAGGGGCTGGCTCTCAGCCCAATAATAAACAAGATGTACATGCAGACCACTCAACCCAGGATGACACACCCACATACTCTATGAAGAGGCATCCCTTGGGGCAATCGACCATGGGACACCAGAGGGGCAACATTCACATGGAGGAAATGCAGAACACACAGGAGTGCATAACTATGAGGGGCATGGGGGGTGGGGTTACTGGGCAGGGAGGGGAGGAGAGTAGGTTAGGGTTGGGGATTGTAATTGGGGAGTGAAACCAAATGTACACAAAATGTTGAATGTAAAACAAATTCTGCTCTCTAAACTTGCACCTAAAGCACAACAACAACAACAACAAAAAGAAGAAATAAAATTATGAAAGTCCTGAAAAAGAAGGACTGCAGAATGCTGCATGAAGATTAGACCACAGTCAGGGTAGAAGGTCAGGCAACATAATATAGTACATCAGAGAGAGAAAGGGGGGGGGGAAGATTAATGTATTCTGAAGCACAATGCAGAACTCCCTGTTCAGTGATAGAGAAGTGGTGTATATCTATTTTTAAGCTGAAATCATCAAGAGGCCAGAGTCCCCTTTGAACTTTGAATATACAAATGTCCATACCTGAACTGTGCTGTCAAGTGAAGGAAAGAAGTGAAGTCAAATGCAGTGCATAGCTTAGCTCAGATTATTTCTAAACATCCCATCTTGTACATTTCTGTCTTTATTTCTTTATTTTAAAGAGCGTATAAAATGTATTTGCCTACTCTTTAGTGATAATAGCTTTTTATTAAGTTGAAAAAAATTTATAATATCTGAAGGACATGCAAAAGGAATCTGTTGTGTATTGGGGTTGAAGAAACCAGTGAATTTGCCCTTATGGTGCATGGATTTTTTTTTTTTTTAAATAATAGTTTCTTTATGTTCTATGTTAATAGTACATGATAGCTTTCACAGATAACACATGATGGGGAATGCCTACTGTAGCTATGATATAGTAATTAGTGCTGGACTCATCTACTCACCATAAACAAGAATCCAACTGCACACAGTGCAGAAAGCAACTATTTTAGACATTGGACAATAGGTAATAGAGGACTGGTGGAACAATGGTTAAGCATTCAGCTGCTGATGGAAAAGTCTGTGGTTAGAATCCACAGGGTCACTTATGAGTCAGAATGGACTCTATGGGACCACCTCTTTATTTTTATTTTTATTTTTGCAGTGTTTCCTCCCCTCCCCTTCAACCCCTGGTAAACAACAAAGAAAATTTCCTTCCATATATAAACCTTTCCTTGACTTTTTACAATAATGAACTATAATACAATATTTGTTCTTCTGTGATTGACTTATTTCACTCAGCATGATATCCTCCAATTTTATCCACATTATGCAGTGTTTTGCAGATTCTACATTATTCTTTAGCGTTGCGTAGTATTCCATTGTGTATATGTACCATAGTTTGGTTATCCGTTCTTCTGTTGATGGTCACATAGGTTGTTTCCATCTTTTTGCTATTATAAATAGTGCTGTGATGAACATGGGTGTACATGTATCTGCTCTAGTTCTGGCTCTCACTTTTTAGGATATATACCCAGTAATGGAATGGCTGGATCAAATGGTATTTCTAATTCCAACTTTTTAAGGAATCTCCATACTGTTTTCCACAGTGGTTGTATCATTTTACAGTCCCACCAGCAGTGTATGAGAATCTCAATTGCTTCACATCCTTGCCAGCATTTGTTATTTTCTGTCTTTTTGAGCTTTGACATTAGTGCTGGGATGAGATGGTATCTCACTATTGTTTTGATTTGCATCTCTGTGATGGCCAATGATCATGAGCATTCCTTCATATATTTGCTGACTGCCTGAATATCCTCCTTGGTGAAGTGTCTATTCATGTTTTCTGCCCATTTTTTAATTGGGTAGTTTGTCTTTTTGTTGTTGAAGTGTTGGAGTTTTCTATGCATTTTAGAGATAAGTCCCTTGTCAGATACGCCATTGCCAAATATTTTTTCCCAGTCTGTAAGTTCTCTTTTTACTCTTTTGAAGAAGTCTTTTGAAGCACATAAAAATTTAATTTTTAGAAGGTCTCATTCATCTACTTAAAAAAAAAAGACGGTGATTTCTGAGAGAAAAGAAGCACACAAAGTCCATAATCACCATGATTCTTCCAAAAGCAGCTTCCATATTGCAAAACAGGAGGTAGAACTTAAGCAGAACCTGTAGCTCTTGCTGAGTTAGGAGGCAGAGATTGGAATGTAGAGTGTAGGACTGCTGAGGAGGTTAAAATTTGTAGGCCAGGTGACCAGAGAAAAGGAGTTGTATAACAGAGGATATCAGCCTGGTAATCCTTTAAATTTTTGGCCAAACATTAAGTTGTGAGTGCACAGAGAAATAGTGAGTCTGGGAGTTGTGAGACTAAAGATAAATTCTGGAAGTCACATAGTTGTGACAGAGGTAATATTTCAGACAACTTGGGCCCTGCTGAAAATCATGGTCATTCAATTTAGTGCTATAAATGGAAAAGTTTCAAACTAGAGGCACCTGTGTTAGATGTAAGTATGACAGAATCAACACGCATTCCAAGGAAGCAAAAGATCAGAATGTAAATCATTTGTTCATGGGATTAATATGTTAAGATGTAAACAATTTATTTCTGGGACAAATGTTTTCATGACTGCAATCTTGAATAACAGAACCAGCCAGCAGCATTCACCTAGGTGATAACTCACTCCCTTCTAGCCAAGTAGCCAACATTTACCTTTCAAAGGACTTCAAGCTGAAGCTGATCTTATCTATAATCGTTCATAAACCCCTTACCTTTCTGTTGTTCTATTTGCATATAGAGCCCTCTCTCCAGTTGAACAGCAGCATGCTTTGTATTTTTACTCATTGTTGCCCAACTCAAGCTATATAATTCTTTAATAAAACTACTTTTTATTTCATTCCTAACAGAGTACAACATTTTTTTCCTTAACATTTCTGGTGTCAGAAGTGGAACTTTAAATATGCATTAATTTTTTACAAACTTTGGGGCTTGTGGGCACAAGTTTGGTACCTGCTGAGCCTCTTTGGACTCTCCACTTCCACAAATTCTCAGGAATCATTTAAAGTTCAAACAAACAAAAAAACCTCTCAAATCTGAATGTAGAACTATTTCATTGATAGCTCTATAAGTTTTACTGTAGAGTTTTTTTTTTTTTTTTTTTTCCCCCGTTCTTGGAAGTAAAATTTGTTTGTTGTTACTGTCATAAAATAGAAATGCCTTGTCTAAAGGAGATTTGAATCCACCTTCTGGGACTTTGTCTCACTACAAGAAATACATTATAATCCCTTATCATGCATGTGCTTATCTGTTGGCATAACTTCATTTATGAGACAGTTTGGAATATCAGAGGCTACTTTGGGGTTCTTTTGAACTCTCTAAGATAACTTTTCTATGCAGTAAATTAGAGACCAAGTTTCCTGGATTAAATAGTCCCAGTGGGATGCCTATTTTGATTAATACATTGACACCTCTAAGAGACATCAAGATGGTAAAATTACTTTGCTACAGGACAAAATAAAATGAAACAAACAAACAAACAAACAAAAACTCACTGCCATTGAGTTGGATCCAATTCATAGCAATACCTCCTTGGATTTCCAAGGCAGTATCACTATGGAAGTAGATTGCCCAATCTTCCTTCTGAGGAGCGGCTGGTAGGTTTGAACCACCAGTCTTTTGGTTAGCAGTCAAATGTCTCAGGCCCTATGCCATCAGAACTCGTATTTCTACAGGACACAGTACATAAATTAACCAAGCAGAATAAAGAATTACAATGTCAAATTTTAATTTGCACCCCTTCTACTCACCTATCAGCAGCTAAAGAAGTTTATGCACTTTTTAAACTTCTTACTCCTCTGATAACGCTTTATCAGAATTTATATTTTTCTCTAAACAAAAACAAGCACATAAATCCATGCCTGAATTGACCTTTAAAATTCACCACTATAGAGATGTCAAAGATTCCCCTCCTCTTGCTTTGGCCCTGTGGACATGCTCAGAATTTCATAGCATTGTGAAAAAATTTTGCTAAACTCCATGAGAATCCTTATAACTTTTCAGAAGAACTAAACAGTCTGGTTGAAGCCTACCAGCCTGGGATCCCAGACTTATATCAGTTTGTTCACATGATTACTAGCCCAGGAGGAGTCCAATTATGGCTAAATGAACAGAATGGAAAGAACCCAAAGGGAGTCTACCCTTAAATATTGATAAAAGAGCCATGGTGCTTTTGGAAGACTCTCCCAGCCATGAGTAAAAAATTAGAGGCTATCTGAAAAGCCTTTCCTCCAGGAATTGATTGGGCTAAAATTCATTCCTATAATCAAAATAAAGATGGCAGTCTTTATGATTCTCAGACTCAGCAGCTCTAGAAGTTTTGGCTTGTTAAGGAAACAAAAAGGATTTTTAAAATCTTCCAAAAATGCCATAAAAATGGTGTTTTAGTAGCAGATCTTATAGATAGTCTGTTACTGGCCCCCTAAAATTGCTATGGTAAAACTTCAAACTCACCAATCAAAAGGTTTACCCTAAGCAGAAGAAATGGGAGGAAATAATCTTGCTGATGTGATAGCCAACCAAGCTGCCTCACAAGTTATTTCTGTACTTAAGATTTTATAAATAAAGGGACTCCCAAATTTGTGTATTGATAGCTCTCACTTACATGAATCAACTACAGAACAACTTTCAAAACATCAACAATTAGCCCCAACAGATGAAATTAAGTTATGGAAAAAGGCAGGCTGCTACCAAGATCCTTTTTTTTAAGGTCTCAATCATTTTACCTCATTCCATGTGGGAACCTTCGTGTAAGTTTAGCATCATAAAACCAAAAACCGAACTCACAGCCATCGAGTCAGATTCAACTCATAGCGACCCCTCCTTGGGTTTCTGAGGCGGTATCACTACAGAAGTAGATTGCCCAACCTTCCTTCGAGGAGTGGCTGGTGGGTTTCAACCACCAGCCATCTGGTTAGCAGTCAATTGCCTTAGGCACTATGCTACCAGAGCTTCCTTAGCATCATAGGGACATGAAATAAATTGGGTAAGTTAGTTTTCTTATTAGACTCAATGCACATATTAGTGGCAGGATTTTTCCAAGTGGCTTTCATTTACATTTCAAAAGACTTAAAGTTGAAGCAGATACTATGTATCATTAATCTTTTCTGTCCATTGTTTTCTATGTATATAGATCTCTCACTACACTTGAATGGTGGAGTGCTTTATAGTTTTACTTAGCACTGCCCAGCTGTACTATTCTTTAATAAAATTCCTTTTCTTTTGTTCCTAAGAGAGTATAAGATTTTCTTCTTTGAGAAGCCCTGAAAGTTAACATCCTGGGAGTAGAGCTACTCTAGACAGAATAAAGAATACTGCAGAAGCACCCTAATAATCAAGGTGACCCACTCTTGTATTAATTTCTTGTCAGAATGACATTTAAAACTCTTTAAAGAAAGGTAAAATAATCTAGACTCTCAACAACGTAGCATTCATAATGTTCAGCATACAATACAAATTATTTAATATGTAGAAAAGTAAGAAATTATGTCACTCATAACCAGGGGAAAAAAAAAAGAAAAGAAAAGAAAAACAATCATATGGAAAGACTCAGAGATGTTGGCATTAGCAGATGGAGACTTTAAAAGAACAATTGAAATACAATTAAGAATTTAAAGAAAAGGATGAACACGATAAAAAAACAAATGGAAACTAAGTAGAGAAATGGAAGGCTATAAGCAATAGAAAATCCAAGATTGAAAAATCTTTAACTAAAATGAAAAATTGATCATTTTTATTTCCAAAATATTAAAAACTTCTCCTCAACAAAAGCTTGAACCTGACATAAAATATTTAGAATAAATCTCCCTTCTGAGGAGTGGCTGGTGGGTTTGAACCTCCACCCTTCTGGTTAACACTAAAATACCTTAGGCATTATGCCACCAGAGCTCCCTATATTTGAAAAAGAGACTTATAAAAATTATGTAAAGACCTCTTACAAATAAATTTTTTTTTCTTAATTTTTATTGTGATTTGGGTGAAAGTTTACAGAGCAAATTCACCTTCCATCTTATAGGCTGAGAATTGCATGGTGTACCAGTGTCTTGGACTAATTGTTTCCTTGTGTCTTTGGATTTCTTCATTCTTCTGTGCTCTGGACAAAGAGAGACCCATTGTTGCACATAGGTGTCTGTTTGCAAACTTTTAAGATCCCAGTCACTACTGACCAAAGTAGGATGTGGAAAAATGTTTTGTGTAGTATGTTATGACAATTAAAATTGATGTCCCCTATGATTATGATCCTGAGCCCACATGTCTAACTACTCACTCCCTCTGGGTAGCTGGCTGTGGCCAAGAAGTGACTATAACCTTGCCCCTTGCTAGCTGTACTATATACCTGGGAATTCTTACAGAACATACAAATACACTTGTAGAAATATCGTCTGCCAACCCTATACATGGTCTTGGGCACACTCCCCACTCCATAGACATACCTAATAGTTCAGCCTGTCCACCCATCTATCCACCCCTATATCAATGTTTACCTTCACTGACAATGCAGTACTGTATGTGCAAAAGGGTTCATCTTTGTTGTCTTTACCTCCCATGCACCTCTCTATGTATTCCTCAGTGCCACAGAGTTGATCACTCACATTTGATACATTGCCCTTCTCTTCATCCAAATCAATACTTGTCTCTACTTATCTAACGATGTTCCCTACCCTCTCTTCCCACCCCTGGTAACCAACAAAGAAAATATCCTTCCATATATAAACCTTTCCTAGACTTTTTGCAAAAATGGACTAATAACAATATTTGTCCTTCTGTGATTGACTTATTTCACTCAGCATAATGTCCTCCAAGTTCATCCATGTTATGCAGTGTTTTGCCAATTCTATATTATTCTTTAGGGTTTCATAGTATTCCATTGTGTGTGTATGTACCATAGTTTGATTATTCATTCTTTTGTTGATGGGCACCTAGGTGTTTCCATATTTTGACCATTGTAAATAGTGCTGTGATGAACATGGGTGTACATATATCTGTTCATGTCCTTGCTCTCACTTCTTTAGGATATATACCTAGGAATGGAATGGCTGGATCAAACAGTATTTCTAATTCCAACTTTTTAAGGAATCTCCATACTGCTTTCCACAGTGGTTGTATTATTTGGCCGTCTCACCAGCAGTATATGAGTCCCAATCTCTCCCCATCCTTGCCAGCATTTGTTATTTTCTGTCTCGTTGAACTTTACTGCTAGTGCCGGGGCAAGAAGCTATCTCGTTGTTTTGAATTGTGTTTCTCTAATGCCTGATGATTATGAGCATTTCTTCACATGTTTGGTGGTCTGAATATCATCTTTGGTGAAGTGTCTATTCATGTCTTCTGCCCATTTTTAATTGGATTATTTATCTTTTTGCTGTTGAGGTGTTGGAGTTTTCTATAAATTCCAGAGATAAATCTCTTGTCAGATATGTCATTGCCAAATATTTTTCCCAGTCTGTAGGTTCTCTTTTGACTCTTTTGAAGAAGTCTTTGGAATCATATAAAATTTATTTTTTAGAATGTCCCATTCACTTAGTTTATCTTCTGCTGTTTGTGCATTTTGGGTTATGCTTGGTAGTCTATTTACGCCATACATTCTCACTATCATCAAGTCAGATCCAACTCATAGCGACCCCTCCTTGGGTTTCAGAGGTGGTATCACTATGGAAGTAGATTGCTCCAGATGGATAAAAGATGTAATTGTGAAACCTAAAACAATAACTTCCCTCAAGGAAAAACTAGGGGTAAATTTATATATATATTAATATGGTATATTAGGGCCCTTATATTTGCCCCTAGTTTTTCCTTGAGGAATGTTATAGTTTTAGGTCTCAAATTTAAGTCTTTCATCCATCTAGCATCAGTTTTTGTGTATGGTGTGAGGTACAGAACTTATTTCAATTTTTGGCAAGTTGACATCCAGTTTTGTCAGCACCATTTGTTAAACAATCTTTTCCCCTTTTAATGAATTTTGTCCTTTTGTCAAAGATCAGCTGACCATTGGTTGATGGATCTATTTGGGTTCTCATTTCTATTCCATTGGTCTATGTGTCTGTTGTACCAATACCAGGCTGTTTTGACTACTGTGGTTCTATAGTATGCTTTAAGATCCAGCAGTATGAGAACTCTTACTTTGTTCTTCTTCCATAGTGCTTTGCTTATCCAAGGTCTTTTTTCTTTCCATTGGTTTTGCCATATCCTTAAAGAATGTTGATGGGATCTGGATTGGGATTGCATTGAATGTATAGATTGCTTTGGGTAGAATTGACATTTTCACAATGTTCAATCTTCCTATCCAT
>NW_006921725.1:4833070-4838080 GCF_000298275.1 Orycteropus afer afer | reverse complement strand
AAGTTGACACATAGCTCCAACTATCACAGTATTGATTTCCTTATTTCTTTTTCAGCAATGTCTTTGCTGGTGTAGAGGAATCCAACTGATTTTTGTATGTTGATCTTGTATCCTGCCATGATGCTAAATCTCTCAATTAGTTCCAGTAGATTTTTGACTGAGTCTGTTGGGTTTTTTAGGAATAGGATCATATCATTAGCAAGTAGGTATAGTTTGACTTCTTCCTTACCAATTTGGATGCCTCTAATTTCCCTTTCTTGCCTTACTGCCCTGGGTAGAACTTTGAATATAATGTTGAATAGAACTGGTGATAGAGGGCATTTTTGTCTGGTTCCTGTTCTCAAGAGGAATGGCTTCAGGCTTTCTCTGTTGAGAATAATATTTGCTGTTGGTTTTGCATAGATGCCCTTTATTATGTTGAGGAATGTCCCTTCTATTCCTATTTTGCTGAGAGTTTTGATCAAGAATGGTGCTGGATTTTATCAAATGCCTTTTCTGCGTCAATTGATATTGTCATGTGGTTCTTTTTCTTTGGTTAATTTATGTACTGGATGACTTTGATTGTTTTTCTAATGTTGAACCATCCTTGCATACCTGATATGAACCCCACTTTGTCATAAAGAATTATTTTTTTGATATGTTGTTGGAGTCTATTGGCTATGATTTTGTTAAAGATTTTTGCATCTGTATTCATGAGGGATATTGGTCTGTAATTTTCCTTTTTTTTATCATACATCTTGAAATAATTTCTAAAGCAGAATGGATTAATATAGATGCTTTCCTTCTTTTTTTTTTTTTTTTAATGGTGCTTTAGGAGCAAGTTTACAGAGCAGTTTGTTTTACATTCAACATTAAGTGTACATTTAATTTCACTCCCCATTTACCATCCTCAACCCTAGCCCAGTCTCCTCCCCTCTCTGTCCAGTAACCTCTCCACCCCTTTTGTCCCTCACAGTAATGCACTCTTGTGTGTTCTGCATTTCCTTCCTGCAGATGTTGCCCCTTAGGTGCCCTGTGGTCGATTGCTCCAAGGGATGCATTTCTATAGAGCATGTGGCTATGTCATCTTGGGTTGAGAGGTCTCCGTGTAGTACATCTTGTTTACTATTGGGCTGAGAGCCAGTCTCTGGGAGTGAGCTTTATTCCAGGCCCAGAATGTTTCCCAGGGCCATAGTATTGGGGGTCTCACCATACTCCATCCAACCAGTAATTCTGGTCTTTACTGAGTTTTTGGATTTTCTTCCACTTTTTTCCCCCCACTCTGTCCATGATCTCCAGACTTAATCTTTCCTGAGTGGTTGGCATTGGTAGTCTGGCACCATCTAGCTCTTCTGGTCTCAAGGACCACTGTGTCCTAAGGCTGATTGCTTCTAAATGCCTTTCGTTTTTTATTTTACACTCTTCTTTGCTTCTGAAGATAGGAGAGCATTAGCTGCATCTTAGATGGCTGCTTGAAAGCTTTTAAGACCCCAGTGGTTACTTACCAATGTAGGATGAGGAACGAGGCTTTTATGTATTTTGTTGTGCCTATTGAGTCTGGTTTCCCCCAGTACTATGGTCCTGAGATGGTAGGTCCTTTGGAACTCTCTCCCACAGTGTCTGTGTGTCTGTGAGGGATTACTCTATGTCTCTCTTCTGTTGTTTCTGTAAGAATTGCAGGTATTTGGTATCACTGGTATCTGTGCAAGATTAGCCTCTGCTGAATCTATCTTTGGTCTAGAGTATACTGCTGTTCACTGACCCCCACCTGATTTTCTTAGATGTTTATGTGTTTGTCTGTAGCCTGGTGTTTGGTGTTAATGGTAATGCAGTATTGTGGATATACTGGTTGATATTAGCATCTGTTATCTATCACTTATGTGCACAATTCATTGTCCTCCCTTTTCCTAATGTTATCATGGTGTTCACAGACTCTTTCTATACATCCTTCCCCTTACCCATGTCAGTGTGTGGCCCCCAACTAGCCCAAAGTTATTCCCTCCTTTTCCCTCCCCACCCCAGTAACCAACAAAGTGAGTTCACTTTCTTAAGTAAACCATTCCCTGTCTTTTTACAGTAATGGGGTCATACAATATTTGTCCTTCTGTGACTGACTTATTTCACTCAGCATAATGTCCTCCAGGCTCATCCACATTGTGAGATAATTTGTGTATCCTTCATTGTTCTTTAATGTAGTGTAGTATTCCATTGTGTGAATGTACCATAATTTGTTTATCCGTTCACCCATTGATGGGAATTTAGGTTGTTTCCGTCTCTTTGCTATAGTGAATTGTGCTGTGATGAACATAGGTGTGCACATGCCTGTTCATGCACTGCCTCTCTTCTCTTTAGGATATATTCCTAGCAATGGAATTGCTGGGTCAAATGTTATTTCTATTTTCAATTTTTTAAGGAAACACCATACTGTATGCCACAATGGTTTTCCTTTTGAGTAATGTCTTTGCCTGGTTTTGATATCAAGGTTATACTTGCTTCGTAAAATGAATTTGGGAGGATTCCATCCTTTTGCATGTTTTGGAATAGTTTGAGTAGGATTAGTGTCAGTTCTTCTCTGAAAGTTTGGCAGAATTCTTCAGTGAAACTGTCTGGGCCACGACTTTTGTTTTTTATTGGTAATTTTTTAATGACTTGTTGAATTTCTTTTGTTATGAGTCAGTTCAACTTTTCCACCTCAGTCTGTGTTAGTTTAGGTAAGTAGTATGTTTCTAGAAATCTGCCCATTTCTTCCAGATTTTCAAATTTGTTGGACTACAGTTCTTTATAGTATCCTGATACTACTTTTTTCATTTCAGGTGGTTCTGTTGTGATGTTGCCTATTTCATTTCTTATTTCTGTTATTTGTATTCTCTCCCTCTTTTCCTTTGTTAATTTGTGGTGGTTTGTCAATCTTATTCATCTTCTCAAAAAACCGACTTGTTGATTTTTTTTCTATTGTCTTTCTATTTTCTGTTCATTGATTTCTGCTTGAATCTTTATTTCCTTTCTTCTGGAGACTATAGGATTTTCATGGTGTTCTTTTTCTAATTGTTGGAGATGTTGGTTTAAAATGTTGATTTTGGCTCTTTCTTCTTCTTTTTTGGTGTGTGCATTTATTCCTATAAATTGGCCTCTGACCACCAGTTTTGTTGTGTCTCAAAGATTTTGGTATGTTGTGTTTTCATTCTTGTTTGATTCAAGGAATTTTTTAATTTCATTCTTTATTTCTTCTCTTATCCTGTCATTCTTAAGGAGAACGTTGTTTGGTTTTCATGTGTTTGCTCTTTTTCTGTTGGTCTTCCTATTGCTGATATCTAATTTGATAACATTGTGATCTGAGTATTTCAATGGTTTTAAGTTTATCAAGGCTTGCCTTATGGCCTAACATATGGTCTGTCATGGAGAATGTTCCATGTTCAGTGGAAAAGAACGTGTATTGTGCTGTTGTTGGGTGATGTGCTCTGTAGATGTCTATAAGCTCAAGCTGGTGGGTTGTATTGTTTTGCTTTTCTGCTTTTTTTGTTGAGTTTCTTTCCAGTTCTATCTTTCATTGAAAGATATTAAAGTATTAAAGTCTCTTACTGTTACTGTAGATTCATCCATTTGCCTTTTCAATTCTGGTAAAGTCTGATTTCTATATTTTGGGGCTCTTTCATTGAGTCCATGGATAATTATTACTTATATCTTCTTATTCAATTGATTCTTTAATCATTATATAATGTCTTTCCTTGTCTCTTATGTTGGTTTTGTCTTAAAGTTGATTTTATCAGAAATTAATATTGCCACTGTTGTTGTTAGGTGCTATCAAGTTGTTTCCAACACACAGTGACCCCATGCACAGCAGAACAAAACACTGCCTGATCCCGCACCAGCTCCATGATTCCACTATACTTGAGCCAATCATCGCAGCTACTGTGTCAATCCATCTCGTTGAAGGCCTCTCCCTCTTTCGTCAACCCTCCACCCTACCAAGCATGACATACTTCTCCAAGTGACAGTCCCTTCTGACAACATGACCAAAATAGGTGAGACGAAGTCTGGCCATTCTCGCTTCAAGGGCGCATTTCGGGTGCACTTCCTCCAGGACAGATCTGTTAGTTTCTTTAGCAGTCCACGGTACTTTCAGCATTCTTTGCCAACACCACAATTCAAAAGCATCAACTCTTCTTCAGTCTTCCTTATTCATTGTCCAGCTCTCACATGCATACAAGGCGATTGGAACTATTATGGCTTGTGTCAGGCTCACCTTAGTCCTCACGGAGACATCCTTGCTCCTCAGCACTTGAAACAGTTCCTTCATGGTTGACTTTCCCAGTGCTACAAGTCATCTAATGTCCTGACTGCTGCTTTCATTGGCATTGATTGTAGAACCAAGCAACGTGAATTCTTTGACAACCTCAATCTTCTCTCCATTTACTGTGATGCTGCTCATTGGTCCAGTTGTGAGAATTTTTGTTTTCTTTATATCGAGATGTAATCCATACAGCAGACTGTATTCTTCAACCTTCATCAGTAAGTGCCTTAAGTCATCCTCACTTTCAGCAAGCAAAGTTGTATTATCTGCATATCTCAGGTTGTTAATGATTCTTCCTCTAAACCTGATGTGACGTTTTTCTTCATATAGTCCAGCTTCTCGGTTTATTTGCTCAGCATATAGATTGAATAAGTATGGGGAAAGGATACAACCCTGGTGCACTCCCTTCTTGATTTTAAACCATGTGCTGTCCCCTTGTTCAGTTCAAATGACAGCCTTCTGGTCAAGGTACAGGTTCCTCATGAGTACAATCAAGTGTTCGGGAATTCCTATTCTTCTCAATGTAATCCATCCACACAATCAAATGCCTTTGCAGAGTCAATAAAACACAAGGAAACATCTTTCTGGTATTCTTTGCCTTGAGCCAAGATCCATCTGACAACAGCTATGATATCCCTTTTTCCACATCCTCTTCTGAATCCAGCTTGCACCTCTGCAAGTTCTCTGTCAATATACTGCTGCAACTGTTTTTGAATTATCTTCAGTAAGATCTTACTTAC